>NC_079195.1:137435325-137739283 GCF_029499605.1 Hyla sarda | reverse complement strand
GCTATGTGCACCCACTTTTATATAACATTTTATGCCTTCACTACCTATTAAAATGTATAGAGTTGTATGCCTTAAGATTGATATGTATGACATTGGTAATTTCTTCTTTGATTGAAGGTTAATCTCCTAGAAACATAACTAGAGATGAGCGAATTTTAGAAAAATTGATATGGCCAATTCGCTGAATTTTCCTCAAAAATTTGTTTTGGTCCGAATATATTTGCGGCGAATCGCTATTAAAAACGGCTATTTCTAGCCTACAGATAGCCTCAATAGGGGTGTAGATAACTTTGCCTTGCTGTAACATGCATAGGGTCAGTGCTGGATTAGTGAAATAATACTGTTATTCAGTTTGACATGCAGATCAGAGGCGTCGCTATTAGAATCACTCTCGCAGAGCGGCACAATGACAGAGCCTGGAGGTGGCATCAGTATGCGGAGACCATATAGTGGCTGAATGACACAGCGTGGATGTGGCGGCAGCATTAAGGAGGCCATATAGTGGCTAAATGACACAGCATGGAGGTGGCAACAGCATGAGGAGACCATATAGTGGCTGAATGACAAAGCGTGGAGGTGGCGGCAGCATGAGGAGACCACATAGCGGCTGAATGACACAGCGTGGAGTTGATGGCAGCATGAGGAGACCATATAGCGGCTACATGACCCAGCTTGGAGGTGGTGGCAGCATGTGGAGACCATATAGTAGCTGAATGACACAGTGTGGAGGTGGCGGCAGCATGAGGAGAACATATAGTGGCTGAATGACACAGACCTGGAGTTGGTGGCAGCATGAAGGGACCATATAGTGGCTGAATGACCCAGCGTGGAGGTGGTGGCAGCATGAGGAGACCATATAGTGGCTCAATGACACAGCGTGGAGGTGGTGGCAGCATGAGGAGAACATATAGTGGCTGAATGACACAGCCTGGAGTTGGCGGCAGCATGAGAAGACCATATAGTGCCTGAATGACACAGCCTGGAGGTGGCGGCAGCATGAGGAGAACATATAGTGGCTTAATGACACAGCCTGGAGTTGGCGGCAGCATGAGGAGAACATATATGTTACAATCAGTGCTGCAGTCAGACTTGCGCATCCCTGTCTCTGCTGCCGGCGCAGCTGCGGTTCGCATCCCGCGATGCGAATGCATGCGACTGCCAGGTCTCCCCTCACCTCCTCGCCACTCTGTCTCCTCTGCTCTCCGTGTCTATCGGCGCGCACGTCCCAGCGTCCTAGGGCACTCGCACGCCGCTTCTTTAAAATTTAAAGGGCCAGCGCACCATTAATTGGTTCTAGTCTCTTTTGACCCTATATAACAAAGCACTTCCTTTAATCCTTGACAGATCGTTGTGCCTTTATTGCCTAAGAGAAAGTGTTTATTGTGTATTGCCTTGCCAAGTATCTGACCCCTTGCTATGTATCCTGACCTTGCTCCTGTGCCGCCTGCCATCTGACCTCTTGCTACGTGACCTGACCTTGCTTTATTACATCCAGCCAAGAACTGCTGCCTTTCCTGATTTTGTCTGTGCCTCATCCTTCCTGTGCCATGTTATACCTCGGCTGCCTGTAGGAACGAGTCGTATCAGGGGTAGCGACCCAGGTGCCGCCTTCCACAGCAAGTCCATCCCGCTTTGTGGCGGGCTCTGGTGAAAGCCAATGGCACCTTAGACTCCACTCCCTGGTACGGCCCACGCCATCATACTCACAGGTCAGTGGATCCACCTCACCACAGCCATAATAATATAGTGGCTAAATGACACAGCCTGGAGGTGGCAGAAGCATGAAGAGACCATATAGTGGCTGAATGACACAGCCTGGAGGTGGCAGTAGCATGAGGAGAACATATGGTGGCAGAATGAGACAGCCTGGAGCTGGCATCAGCATGAGGAGAACATATGGTGGCAGAATGAGACAGCCTGGATGTGGAGACAACCTGGATGACCTGGTGACAGAGTGGTGCGGTGGTTGGCAATACCAGTACCCAGTGACGAAGGTGGGTGAAAAAAGGAGAGCTTGGCATCAGATCTGTGGCATCAGGCGGGTGACAGGATCAGAAAAGTAGCTGAGGCAGGTAGGCAGAAGAAAACGGTCTCTTTTATACAAGTGTTAGTGTGCACAAGTAAGGCCCCTTTCACACTATAAAGTTGCTCTGTTTAAAGACCCGTTATAAACTTCCGTTAGAAAATTATTAAAAACGGATGTTAAGCTGCCATTACAAAATCCCATTAAGTCTATGTTTTTTTTTGATTATCCGTTATAACCCGTTATAGCCCGTCATGAATAACGGACGTTATTTGTGAAGGAAGAAATAACAGCACATGCACTAATTTTTCTTTCGTCACAAGAAACCAGTAAATTAAAGGCTGATTTTTTTCTAACATTGAAGTCTATGGCAAACGGATGTGCCTTTATGTCATCCCTTTGCACCTGGTTTATAATATCATTATTACTTCTGAGCATGCTCAGAAGAGGTGACATCAGCAGACTCCTGCAGGGCTGAGGGACTACTACTACTCCCATCATGGAACAGACTTGTTTCCATGAAGGGAGTAGTAATTCCCCGGCTGTGGTAGTCTGCCAGTGGCTGGGGAGGCTACATTAGTGTTTGTATTACAACCCCCATCATGGAACAGACTCTGTTCCATGATGGGGGTTGTAGTACAGGGGCTGAGGGATTGATCACACCGGGTCTCACTTCTGAGACCCGATACGGTTATAAGTTATGAAACAGGTGAGCGGGAGGCATGCTCCACTCCCCTGCGATGTACAATGTATTTTACTTTCATTTTTAAATTCCCCGTCGGGAGCTCTGAATGGCCGGTACAGAGGAGCCATTCAGGGCTCCCGGTGGGGTCTTCAAATTGAAGTGCTGCGGTGGGGAAAGATATATAGAATCACTGGGGGGGGGGGGGTGTATATGTTTGGCCCCCAAAACTCTTCTATATATCTTTCCCCCTGCTGCGCTATATAAGTCTTGCCCCCTGCAGAGCATTTATACAGGTATTGTCCCCCACAGCGCAATCATATGCCCCCCGCAGCGCATGTATATATATATATATTTCCCCTCCCACAGTGCTATCATAAGCCCCTGGCAACTATATGAATGAAAAGTATTCTACTAGCAGCACATTGTTCCACTACCTCCTGGGAAGGTAGGCTGCCGCGAAACAGGAGGTCCACCCCGGGCACATTTGGCTCTGCTTTCCGCTTCTGCAACCATGCTACCACCTTGCTGGCTCAGCTGCTGCCTCACGGTTAACCTGCAACCCTCTTCTCCTGATGATGATGAAGCCCCTTCTGCATCCAGCTCCCAAGTGTGATCGGCTTCATCATCATTGAGTTGTGTCTTTATGTCACTGATGTCCTCTTCCTATTCCTCAACAGTGTCTGCTTCAGGAGCTTGAATGCTCACAATACCACTTCACATGCCACTCTCCTCATCACTTCTTGCCTGCCTAGCGGAGGAAGCGGCGGATGTCTCTTCCACTTCTTGGCTGGGCAATAGCTGCTGACTGTCCTCTAGTAGAGCGTACTCACTAAATAGTGGAGCTGAACCCACAGCATAAGATACTTCTGTGGGGGAGGGAACAGCATAGGACAGAGGCAATGGGAGGACAGGGACTGCACCCGGGCCATGCAAACTGAGGTTTGTGTCTGGAGAACCCACCAACTGTTGACTGGGGGTGTCAGGTGTCACTTGTGTTGAAGTGGATGACCGTGTCAACCAATCGATGATGGCAGATGGGTTGCTGGTCGAGACACGACTGCTAGCTGATACCGAAAGCTCAGACTCCTGCTGCCACTCACCCCTAGTATGCTGCAACCTCTGCCTGAGGAATTTAGGCCTCTGCCACTCCTCTGTGCACATCATGGTACTTCTCTGCCTGACATACTTAGTGTGTATATGAGAGAATACAATACGCTCCAGTAAGCTCAAAACAGTATTTGTCTACAACACCAGAAGGTGTGTACTTTTGGCTGGCCTTTCACAGTATCTAGGCCCTTAAGACTTTAACAGGAACAAAATGGTACACTACTTAGATGTATGTATGTGGTATGCACTTATGAGGGGAGGACAATGCACTCCAGTACGCTTAAAATAGTATTTATTTACAACACGAGCACGTGTGTACTTTTGTTTGTCCTTTCACAGTATCTAGGCCCTTAAGACTTTAACAGGGACAAAATGGTACACCCCTTTTGTATGCACAGGTTACACTTTATAGAGGACAATAAGCTTTTAGTGCTCTGCTCACACTAACTGGCTGGCTACTATTTACTTTTCAGTTTTTGTACACACCAGTGCTGCAGCACACAGTCGCTGTGTATTACACCCAAAACTGCACTTTCTCTCTCAGTCTCACTCCCTTCCCTATCAGTGTTTCTAGGTTGGATTTGGGCTTGAGGTGAATCGCTTCTGTAAAAAAGCTTTTCTGTACAACACACACTGCTGTCTGTCCCTCTCTCTCTCTGCAATAAAAGGCTGAAGTGACTGGCCGTAAATTGGCTGCCGATTATATAGGGCTGTGACATCACAAAGGTGGCTGGCTGCTGATAGGCTGCATGCTGCATGTGATTCAGGGTCATCCCTTCGACCCTTGTTCCCGTCTTCCCAGGATTCCTTGCCATTTTAGATGCCCTGGAGCCTGGACTGCACTAAGTGAAGTTTAATGAAGTGATTTGTGTGATCAGCGGACATACTTTCAATCATTAGATAACCAACCATTAAGCAGAAACAAGGAAACTGAGGGGATATTTTTTGCTTGAATTTGCATGCACGTGTAATCTACAACACGTTTATGGAGTTGGTTTTACCAGTTGGATAAATAAGTGGATATGTAGTCGTTTCTAGATCTTATTAAACTTACAGTATGTCATCGGGAAGTCAGAGCCTGACTACATCATAAAGTAAACAATATTGCTTAGATACACTGAATTGTTAAGTTCAGCAAGAATCTACAACTGGACTATAATATATGTGATTAGATGCACAGAAATGGATTTAAATAACCTATAAAAAAATAAAACAGCCTAGACATTATGAAGATTTGGCAAGTATGTAGTGGTGTCAATATACCTATTATCTACTGTATGCTTTGTGTAAGTACACCTATTTGTAGGTGAGCATATGGATAACCTATATATCATAATGTATTTAAAGGAGTACTCCGGCGCGCACTTTTTTCCTTTTATCCCGTCTGGGCTGCAAAATAAAAGAAAACACACTTTCTCTTACCTGCATACGCTCCCCCGGTGATCCGGTACAGGTGTTCGGTCCCCGGGCTGTATTCTTCTTACTTCCTGTTAGCCCGGAACGTCACATGGAGCTTCAGCCTATCACCGGCCGCAGAGATGTTCCGTCTCGGCTGGTGATAGGCTGAAGCTCTGTGTGACGTGCCGGGCTAACAGGAAGTAAAAAGAATACAGCCCGGGGACCGAACACCTGTACCGGAGTGTACCGGAGCTCCGGGGGCTCGTTGGCAGGTAAGAGAAAGTGTGTTTTCTTTTCTTTTGCAGCCCGGACGGGATAAAAGGAAAAAAGTGCGCGCCGGAGTACTCCTTTAACCCCTTAACGACGCAGGACGTATATTTACGTCCTGCGCCAGCTCCCGCGATATGAAGCGGGATCGCGGCGCGGGACCCGCGGCTAATACCACACATCGCCGATCGCGGCGATGTGTGGTATTAACCCTTTAGAAGCGGCAGTCAAAGCTGACCGCCGCTTCTAAAGTGAAAGTGACCCGGCTGCTGAGTCGGGCTGTTCGGGACCGCCACGGTGAAATCGCGGCGTCCCGAACAGCTTGCAGGACACCGGGAGGGCCCTTACCTGTCTCCTCGGTGTCCGATCGGCGAATGACTGCTCTGTGCCTGAGATCCAGGCAGGAGCAGTCAAGCGCCGATAACACTGATCACAGGCGTGTTAATACACGCCTGTGATCTGTGTAAAAGATCAGTGTGTGCAGTGTTATAGGTCCCTATGGGACCTATAACACTGCAAAAAAAAAAGTAAAAAAAAAGTGTTAATAAAGGTCATTTAACCCCTTCCCTAATAAAAGTTTGAATCACCCCCCTTTTCCCATAAAAAAAATAAAACTGTGTAAAAAAAAATAAATAAACATATGTGGTATCACCGCGTGCATAAATGTCCCAACTATAAAAATATATCATTAATTAAACCGCACGGTCAATGGCGTATGCGCAAAAAAATTCCAAAGTCAAAAAATGCGCATTTTTGGTCACTTTTTATACCATTAAAAAATGAATAAAAAGTGATCAAAAAGTCTGATCAAAACAAAAATCATGGCGCAAAAAATGAGCCCTCATATCGCCCTGTACGTGGAAAAATAAAAAAGTTATAGGGGTCAGAAGATGACATTTTTAAACGTATACATTTTTCTGCATGTAGTTATGATTTTTTCCAGAAGTACGACAAAATCAAACCTATATAAGTAGGGTATCATTTTAACCGTATGGATCTACAGAATAATGATAAGGTGTCATTTTTACCGAAATATGCACTGCGTAGAAACGGAAGCCCCCAAAAGTTACAAAATGGCGTTTTTTCTTCGATTTTGTCACACAATGATTTTTTTTTTCCATTTCACCGTGCATTTTTGGGTAAAATGACTAATGTCACTGCAAAGTAGAATTGGCGACGCAAAAAATAAGCCATAATATGGATTTTTAGGTGGAAAATTGATAGGGTTATGATTAAAAGGTAAGGAGGAAAAAACAAAAGTGCAAAAACTGAAAAACCCTTAAGGGGTCCTTAAGGGGTTAAACACATTCTAAATCAAAGTGAGTCTGAAGTTCTGAAGCCATTCATGCACATATTTTTCTCAAATGCCTTAATATGATCTTAATTTAATCCGCATGCATTTAGAATGAGATATGAGTACTGTAAGTTATACTTTAACTTGACACAGTGGTGTTAAAGTAAATGTCATATAATATAACTTTGATAATATTGATAAAACAAAGATGGCCTTTTTCAATACATGTTATTACTATAAATACAGCATTATGAAGCTTTGCAATATGATGCTGTAATGGCCATAGAATCATTGAGATCATGGGGGGTATTTATCAAAGGATTTATGTGTTTTTTCTCATGTTTTTTCTCACTTTGGCGCAGTGTCTTTTTGCGCCAAAGTTTGTGCATCTTCTCCACTGTCATTTTTACAACTTTCTCAAAATCACACGGTCCTGTGTGTGATTTTAACTTTAGTCAGTAATTCATCATTTGCGACAATCGATCTTTGGCGCAATTTTGGTGCAAATCCCGTTTTTTGGGGCGCAAATCCCTGCCAAGATATTTTGCACATGGAAAGCACGCTTACCAATGTCAGAAAATGTAAAGGTGTCAAAATACATTAAAAACATTTTTTGTGAAAGCAGCGACGCCTCCGGGGCTGCTCAATACTATCCTGCGACATAGTTGTCTCTGAGGAACCTTCACCCTCCGTTGAGCCAGCATTGGACATGGCCACACAGGTTCAGGAAAGGTAAGCGCTAAAGCAGTGCTCTCCAACCTGCGGACCTCCAGATGTTACAAAACTACAACTCCCAGCATGCCTGGACAGCCAACGGCTGTCCGGGCATGCTGGGAATTGTAGTTTTGCAACATCTGGAGGTCCGCAGGTTGAAGACCACTGCACTAAAGTAACAAAAAGAAAAAAATACCCAAGATGAAAATAAAATCCATTTCACATGGTGGCTATAAACCCCACAAAAGAAAATAACTCATGTCGCTTGCTGATATACGGCAGGAGGGACTCCGAAATGGCCGCTCTACAGGGTAAAATACGCTGGGGGAGATTTATCAAAACCTGTGCAAAGGAAAAGTTGCCCAGTTGCCCATAGCAACCAATCAGATCGTAACTTTCATTTTTGACAAGGCCTCTGCAAACTGAAAGAAGCGATCTGATTGGTTGCTATGGGCAACTAGGCACCTTTTCCTTTGCACAGGTTTTGATACATCTCCCCTGCCGTCCTCTGTGGCGGTAAGTTCTGTGTAAAAGGCGCTGTGAACAGCTGATTTCAACATTGGAGCCAAAATTACTAACAACTTGCACCAAATGATAAATTTGGTGCATGTCCACGAAAACCAAAGTGAAAAAAAAAAGGATAAAAAGAAACTTTCAACAGGCAAAATTGATAAATACCCCCCCATAGTTTTTCCATTCATGGTCCAGCTAAATGCATATTGACAACAATTATCAGATATTGGTGAATGAGACTGACTAGAAGTCATAAATAACATAGTACAGAGGTCCAGGCAGCCATGTCTGTCTCCGTGCAGTCTGTCTGGAGCGCTGAAGACAGCTGATCCCCTGTGATTAGGGAACAAATGGGTTGCTGTAAGTCCCAGCTGGCACAGTAAGCTCGGTCACACAAAATGCAAACAACATCATACTGTCAAACAGTTTAGAGGCATTCAAGAAGGACTAAGAGGTAGGCAGAAAGTTAACAGGGAGTAGACCCTTCTGTGGCTCTGTTAGAGGTGTTAGTTTAGTCACGCAGCCTTTAAGGCATTCGATTCTACCTGGGAGCTGTTCTGCAGATCCCCTCTGGTGCTCTTGTGGCTCAACAGTTGCTCCATAAGCACATTTATCTGATCCCTGTATCCAGTGTGACGTCATTCTAGTGGAGAGGGGATGAGGAGGGAGGGGGTTCTTAAGGTGGACTCATTACGATTGCAGTTATGTGTCTGGCAGAGGCACAAGATCTTATCTTCCATAAATGCAAGGATAAACCCGTAATGATGGCCCTGCTGAAAAACATGAACATTATCTCAATTTTTTTTTTTAAATAGTTGTTTTCTCTTCTTTGCATTGCATCGTGTTTGCCTAGCTGAATGTTGCAATTGTAAAATATTTGGCATATTAGTACTGTATTTTTCGCCGTATAAGACGCACTTTTTCTTCCCCAAAACTGGGGGGAAAAGTTGGTGCGTCTTATACGGCAAATGCACACACCGATCGGGTCGGTCCCTGCGGCCATCATCGGCCGGGACCCGTGGCTAATACAGGACATCACCGATCGCGGTGATGCCCTGTATTAACCCTTCAGACGCGGCGATCAAAGCTGACCGCCGCGTCTGAAGGGAAAGTGACACTAACCCGGCTGCTCAGTCGGGCTGTTCGGGACCGCCGCGTTGAAATCCCGGCATCCCGAACAGCTAACAGGACACTGGGAGGGACCTTACCTGCCTCCGCGGTGTCTGCTCCGTGCCGGAATCCCCTGCATGGCCGGCGCTCTCCTTCGACGTCATCACGTTGTCGTGCACGCCGTCCCGTCATCCAATAGGAACGGCGTGCGTAGCGACGTGATGACGGCGACGTGATGACGGCGACGGAGAGCGTGGATCCCAGGGAAGATGCGGGGATGCGGCGACAGCGATGGAGCGACATCCAGGGCAGCGGTGACGAGCGGTGACGGGTCTGTAATGGCGGGGACACGTGAGTATTACCTCCTATACCAGTGGTCTTCAACCTGCGGACCTCCAGATGTTGCAAAACTACAACTCCCAGCATGCCCGGACTGCCGTTGGCTGTCCGGGCATGCTGGGAGTTGTAGTTTTGCAACATCTGGAGGTCCGCAGGTTGAAGATCACTGTTGGGTTCAGAATCTTTTTTTTCTAGATTTTGCACCTTTAAAATTGGGTGCGTCTTATATGCCGGTGCGTCCTATAGGGCGAAAAATACGGTATATGTTATTATGTTGGTAAAAGTAAAGTTTATAGTCAGATCTGATGATTCACAGATCTATGTCTTAGTGCTTTTAGTTTCCTGGTATCCCAAGCCAGTACCCTTATCCCCTTAAGGACACAGACCATTTTGGGCTTAAGGACACAGACAATTTTATTTTTGCATTTTCGTTTTTTCCTCCTCACCTTCTAAAAATCATAAATATTTTATATTTGCTTCCACAGATGTATATGAGGTCTTGTTTTTTGTGTGACCGGTTGACCTTTGTCACTCATTTTACCATAAAATGTATGGCGCAGACAAAAAAAAAAAAAAAAAAATTAAAAAAAAAGCAATTTTGCTAATTTTGGAAGGTTTCGTTTTCATGCTGTACACTTAAAATGACACAATAAAAATACATGTTTTATTTACTCTGTGGGTCAATCAGGGGCGAATCCAGAGTCAAGTCTCGGGAGGGGCACTATTAGAGTATTTTGTGTAGGCGGACAGAAAATAATATGTTGCTTACGGAACTTACAATATTATTAAATGTATCATACAGTCCTAACCTTGTTTAAGACTTTTTGGCCATGTTCACATGTCAGAATAATTATCAAATATACCAATTGCCACAGAATGGGAAAGTGCTAAAGAAGTTTTTACCATTTAAAACTACAGCTCCCAGTATGACCTAAGCAGTGGTGAGGGGATGCTGGGAGTTGTATTACTGCAAAACTTACAAGTGACTCCAGCTCTGATGGGACACACACAGGAGGATACAGAATGATATCAGTGACTACAGGTGACGTCTTCTCTATAGTCTTTCCTTATCTAATTCAGATGTACATAACACCGGGATTTGTTCCAGCTAAATCTTCTCTCTGCAGAACTTGATGCCCAGACGTCTCCTCACTATGTCAGTGCATTCTGATCCTCTATATGAAAACAGTAATTTTTATAATACTGCCAGACACTGTATTCTTCGAATATAATACTGGCACATACCTTCTGAATATAATTCTGACACACTGTACCCCCTGAATAAACAACACACTGTACCCTCTGAATATAATACCGCGACGCACCGTACCCTCTGTATATAATACTATCACACACTGTACCCTCTGAATATAATACTATCATACACTGCACCCTCTTAATATAATACTATCACACACTGTACCCTCTGAATATAATACTATCATACACTGCACCCTCTTAATATAATACTACCACACCCTGTGCCCTCTGAATATACTACCACACACTGCACTCTCTGAATATAACTTGCTGTGCAGTGCACCCTCTGAATAAAATTCCCAAATGTATCGTTGCCCATAAAAAAACGTACCACCCCAGAAATTCCTCATAATCTACAATATACTTCTGATATGCAGAACACTCTGTGCCTTCACATACAGTAATAATGCCCCATCTTGTGCCCCTACATATAATAATTATGACCCGTCCTGTTCCCCCCACATAATAATGCCCTGTGCCCCTAACATATATTGCCCCTTGTGCTGTGCCCTTCACATATAATTCCCCCGTTCTTTGCCCCTCACATATGATGCCCCCATCATACGTCCCTCAAATATAATGCCCCCTGTGCTGTGCCCCTCACATATAATGCCCCCGTGCTGTGCCCCTCACATATAATGTCCCCTGTGCTGTTCCCCTCACATATAATGCCCCCCGTGCTGTGCCCCTCACATATAATGCTCCTGTTATATGCCCCACACATATAATGCCCCCTGTGCTGTGCCCTTCACATATAATGCCCCCGTTCTTTGCCCCTCACATATAATGCCCCGATCATGCGCCTCTCATATATAATGCCCCCATCATGCACCCCTCACATATAATGCCCCTTGCTGTGCCCTTCACATATAATGCCCCCGTTCTTTGCCCCACACATATAATGCCCCCATCATGCGCTCCTCACATATAATGCCCGCTGTCCTGTCCCCTCAGGGGGCATTATATGTGAGGGGCACAACACAGTGGGCATTATATGTTTGGGGCACATGACAGGAGCATTATATGTGAGGGGCACAGCACAGGGGGCATTATATGTGAGGGGCGCATGATGGCGCATTATATATGAGGGGCACAGGATGGGCACATTATATATGAGGGGCGCATGATGGGGCATTATATATGAGGGGCGCATGATGGGGGCATTATATGTGAGGGGCACAGCACAGGGGGCATTATATGTGTGGGGCACAGCACAGGGGGAATTATATGTGAGGGGCGCATGATGGCGCATTATATATGAGGGGCACAGGATGGGGGCATTATATATGAGGGGCGCATGATGGGGGCATTATATGTGTGGGGCACAGCACAGGGGGCATTATATGTGTGGGGCACAGCACAGGGGGAATTATATCATAAAATGCCCCCTGTGCTGTGCCCCATACATATAATGCCCCCTGTACTGTGCCCCTCACATATAATGCCCCCTGCGCTGTACCCCACACATATAATACCCCCTGTGCTGAGCCCCACACATATAATACCCCCTGTGCTGTGCCCCCCACACATATCATTTATATGTGTGGGCACAGCACAGGGGACATTATATGTGAGGGGCACAGCACAGGGGGCCCCCCTGTCATGTGCTCTTCACATATAGTGCCCCCAGTGCTTTGCCCTGCAGCCCCTCACATTAAAAATTCCCCTTTCTCTCCCCCCCCCCCTAAGTTTTTAAATCCCCCTCCCCTTCCTCCTGTACGATATAATGCCCTTAACAGTGGCACATATTCTGTCCCCCAAATCCTCTGGGTCCTGAGCATACTCTTAGTACTTACTGTATGCTGGCCGCGGGGACGGGATTTCCGGGTGCCGGCGCGATGATGTGACGTCATCGCGCCGGCCTGCAGTGGATCGCGACCCCGCAGCTCACACACTGTGTACTCACAGCGTGTGACAGCCAAGTTAGTGAATGGTGGAGCGGAAGCTTACAGCTTCGGCTCCACCATTCTAGGGGGCGAGGGGGGCAGCAATCTCGGGGGGGGGGGGGGGGCAATTGCCCCGTTGCCCCCCCCTGGATCCGCCACTGGGGTCAATACGATAAAAATGATATCTTTGACTACGTACTTTTCAATTACTGTAACACTTAACACAAATGTCAAACTTTTTAACCAAATTAGTTTGCTTTGTTTAAAACCCCTCTTTTTTGATGACCTATGACCCTCTAATTTTTCTGTATAAGAGGCAGTATGAGGACTCATTTTTTGCACTGTGATCTGTACTTTTTATCGATACCACATTTGCATATATGAAACTTTTAAATCACTTTTTCTTGGGGAATAACATATGCCAAAAAAGCAGCAATTTTGGATTTTTTTTTAACGTTTACGCTGTTCACCGTATGGAATCATTAACATTATATTTTGATAGTTTGGACATTAACACACCCGGCGATACCAAATATATATACAGGGTGGGCCATTTATATGGATACACCTTAATAAAATGGGAATGGTTGGTGATATCACCTTCCTGTTTGTGGCACATTAGTATATGTGAGGGGGAAACTTTTCAAGATGGGTGGTGACCATGGCGGCCATTTTGAAGTCGACCATTTTGAATCCAACTTTTGTTTTTTCAATAGGAAGAGGGTCATGTGACACATCAAACTTATTGATAATTTCACAAGAAAAACGATGATGTGCTTGGTTTTAACATAACTTTATTCTTTCATGAGTTATTTACAAGTTTCTGACCACTTATAAAATGTGCTCAATGTGCTGCCCATTGTGTTGGATTGTCAATGCAACCCTCTTCTCCCACTCTTCACACACTGATAGCAACACCGCAGGAGAAATACTAGCACAGGCTTCCAGTATCCGTAGTTTCAGGTGCTGCAGAATGGGCAAAACAAAAATTGGAGCAAGACCCTCAGTTTACGCAGAAGATTTTGTTCAGTGATGAGGCAAACTTTTATGTGAATGGTGAAGTTAACAAACAAAACCACCGCTATTGGTCTGACTCTAACCCACATTGGATAGATCCCCCCAAGACTGTAGAAACTCAAAAATTGATGGTATGGTGTAGTATATGGGGTACAAAGATAGTGGGGCCATTCTTCATCAATGGAAACCTCAAGGCCACTGGATATGTGAAATTGCTACATGATGATGTGTTTCCCTCTTTATGCACTGAAGCTGGCATGTTCACTGAGTTTTTCAAGCAAGATGGTGCACCACCACATTATGGGTGTCAGGTCCGAGTATTCCTAAATGAACAGTTTCCTGGAAAGTGGATTGATCGTCGTGGGCCAGTTGAATGGCCCAAAGGTCTCCTGATCTGACCCCCTTAGACTTTTATCTTTGGGGTCATCTAAAAGCAATTGTCTATGCTGTGAAGATACGAGATGTGCAGCACCTGAAACTATGGATTCTGGAAGCCTGTGCTAGCATTTCTCCTGCTATCAGTGTGTGAAGAGTGGGAGAAGAGGGTTGCATTGACAATCCAACACAATGGGCAGCACATTGAACACATTTTACATGTTTTCAGAAACTTGTAAATAACTAATAAAAGAATAAAGTTATGTTAAAACCAAGCACATTATTGTTTTTCTTGTGAAATTCCCAATAAGTTTGATGTGTCACATGACCCTCTTCCTATTGAAAAAAAAAAGTTGGATTCAAAATGGCTGACTTCAAAATGGCCACCATGGTCACCACCAATCTTGTAAAGTTCACCCCTCACATATACTAATATGCCACAAACAGGAAGTTAATATCACCAACTATTCCCATTTTATTAAGGTGTATCCATATAAATGGCCCACCCTGTATATATATATATATATATATATATATATATATACAGTGGTCCCTCAACATACGATGGTAATTCGTTCCAAACGAGCCATCGTTTGTCGAATCCATCGTATGTTGAGGGATTCATGCAATGTAAAGTATAGGAAGCTGTACCCACCTGTCCCGCTCGAGATGGTGTCCCCGCTGCTCTTGATGGCGATCCCGGGCCTCCGCTGGGCTCTCCACTGTCTTCTCCGGTCCTCCGCTGTCTTCTCCGGTCCTCTTCTGTCTTCTCCGGTCCTCTTCTGTCTTCTGCAAGGCCTTACTGGGCCTGCGTAGCGACGTCATTACGCAGCTGCGTACGCCATTCCTATTGGATGGCGTGCGCAGCAGCGTACTGACGTCATCGGAGAGGGCCGAGAAGACACCCGAAGACCAGCGCTGGGCCCGGAGGGCACCCCGGAGCATCGTGGAGGGGTAAGTAATACTTACCGCACCACACGGGGAACATTAGGCTGCTATCCGGCAGCAGCTTAAGCATTTGGCACTGCCGGATAGCACTTAATGCGATGGCCCGACATAAAAAAGCATCGTATGTCGATGCTGACATCGACATGCGATGGCCTCTGAGAGGCCATCGTATGTCGATTTCATCATATGTCGGGGCCATCGTAGGTCGGGGGGGTCACTGTATATATATATATATATATATATATATATATATATATTATTTTTTTTTACGCTTTTTGGGGTAAAATGGGAAAAAGGGACATTGTTATTGGGGAGGGGATTTTTCAAAAAAGATTTTCCTTTCTTTTTTTCATTTTTTTTTTTACACTTTTTATGCCCCCATAGGAGACTATCTATAGCAATCATTTGATTGTTAATACTGTTCAGTGCTATGCATAGGGCATAGCACTAATCAGTGTTACCGGCGATCTTCTGCTCTGGTCTGCTTGATCTCAGACCAGAGCAGAAGACCCCAGGAGACGGATGGAGGCAGGTGAGGAGACCCCCGTCCGCCATTTTAGATCATGGGATCTCCACTGGGCAGCCTGAGAGGCAACTAAAAAATTTTTTTTTTTTAGGTCTTTATAAGTCAACTGGTGCCAGAAAATTAAACAGATTTGTAAATGACTTCTATTAAAAAAATCTTTACCATTCCAGTACTTTTTAGCAGCTGTATGCTACAAAGAAATTTCTGTTCTTTTTTAATTTCTTTTTTGTCTTGTCCATAGTGCTCTCTGCTGACACCTCTGTCTGTGTCAGCAGAGAGCAGTGTGGACAAGACAAAAAAGAAATTAAAAAAAGAACAGAATTTCCTCTGTAGCATACAGCTGCTAAAAAGTACAGGAAGGGTAAAGATTTTTTAATAGAAATTATTAACAAATCTGTTTAACTTTCTGGCACCAGTTCATTAAAAAAAAAAATGTTTTCCACCAGAGTACCCCTTTAACTATAGGTCTCCTCAGTCCTATGCCAGTCAGCTCCTATACAGGGTTTACCTTATCTCCATAGCCCCAGCAGATTCCCAGAGCTAACAAATACATAGCTGACAATACATTTCCACACCACAGCAGTTGTGGCAGAACTACAGCGCAAAAAAATAAGCCCTCATACAGGCCCATATATGGAAAAACAAGAAAGTTATAGGTGTTAGAATAAAACAATTTTAAAATACTTATTTTGAGGGTTTTCTAAAAAGCAGTACAGTAACAAAAAATTAGTGTAACCATGGGTAACATTTCAATCATATTGATCCATAGAATACAGAAAACATTTCAGTTTTATTGTGAAGTGCTCCACAAAAAAACAAAATCGCTCTCAAATTTGCAAAATTGAAGGGAAAGGTGAGGATGAAAAAACAATACTGGAAAAATGAAATTGTCTGTGTCCTAGAGGACAAAATGGCAGAAGTAAAATTGGATCCTTAGTCCGGCGCAGCGCAGTAGAAGAAGAGTCCGTAATGCAGGGGTTAACTTCATATGGTTTATTCAAAACACAATCGCAACGCGTTTCTTGCCCGTACAGGGCACTTCCTCAGGCAATGCCATACACATTGCCTGAGGAAGACTAAGGATCCAATTTTACATCTGCCATTTTTTTCCACTGAATCTCCACCGGTGAGCAAGTCTTCAACCGGAGGATCCTGGCTGCATGCAGATTTATCTATTATGCTCTTCATGGTGTAGTGCCCACAGGGCAACACATTCTGGTAAATGCAATTCTTGTACTTGTGCCAAATACTCTCACGGTAACACACTAGGGGCACGTGTGTTTTTTTCTCTTCTTTCTTATCTACTAGAGGACAAAATGGGATGTTTCCTTAAGAAGTTAAATTATATAGTGTCCTTGGTTCCAGGGCACTTTACATTTGAAAAGGGTTAAAATATATAATACAAACACAGGTACAGTAAACATTACACACAGTAAATGACAGACTGATAAAAAAAAGATAGAAGGCCCTGCCTGTGTGGGCTTACAATCTGCAAGAAAGGGGAGGAAAACAGTAGGTGAGGGGACAGCTCCTGATCTGTGAGCAGGTGGGGAAGTAGCCATTCATAGTGCAGTGGTAGCAGGGTTATGTAAGTCATATGCTTACTTGAAGAGATGGGTCTTCAGGTTGCTCTTGAAGTTTTTGATAGTGGGTGAAAGCTGGATATGTTGGGGGTAGCGAGTTCCATTGTATGGTGGAAGCATAGGTGAAGTCTTGGAGACGATTGTGTAAGGTGCTTACAAACGGAGAGCACAGGTAGAGGTCTTAAGAGGATCGGAGATTACTTGAGGGGCGATATCAGGAGATCAGGTCAGAGACACATATGGGGGGATAAAATGTGAAAGGCCCTGAACGTTGTTGCAAAAAGATAGAAGTTTGACACAGGGATTTATTCTGATTGCCAAATTTAAGTCAGGAAGGATTTTTTCCTCTTTCATGGGGCAATTGACATAAGCCTCATGGAGGGGGGGGGGGGGAGGGTTGCATTCCTCTGAATCAACACAGTAGGGTTTTAGGTTGCACTTGAGTCTTTCTTTTTCAACCTTAAAAGCTATGTAACTATGTTACCATGTTTAACTGAATTTGTTGGGCAACAAGTAGCCAGAGTAATGATCAACACCGTACTGCCATTTTCTTTTTAATTCAAAAAGAGTTGTACAGTGCACTGCAATTAATCTAAGATCAATGTATGTAACAGTATGAAATGATGATGCGTGTTTGGTAAGGACTTAAAGTTCTCCGGTGCTTAGACATCTTTTCCCCTTTCGCGGGAGTCCTGCCGCCGGGGACCCCCGTGATCTTGCATGCGGCACCCCGTTTGTAATCAGTCCCCGGAGCGTGTTCGCTCCGTGTCTGATTACCGGTGACCACAGGACCGGCGGCTTGTGACGTCATGCCTCCGCGCTGGTCTGCGCTGTGGTCGCCGGTAATCAGACCCAGAGCGAACACGCTCCGGGAACTGATTACAAACGGGGTGCCGCGTGCAAGATCACGGGTGTCCCCAGCGGTGGGACTCCCGCGATCAGGCATCTTATCCTTCTTTGGATAGGGGATAAGATGTCTAAGCACCGGAGAACCCCTTTAAAGTAGATATGTTGCCTAGAATTTTTTTTTGCCAATTAAAACAGATAGATGTAGATTTTTTTCTAACCCATTTATGTTTTCTGATACTTTCAGGTTATACAATGATTTGTTGGTTCATGTGTCAGTCAACTCCCAGGTCAATAGGAAACAGCAAAGTGGGTAGGCACTTTTACACAGTTTTAGGCATAGCAAGCACAGCTGCCAGCATTATGAAGAGATGGATAGAGACAGATAGACAGTATATGTGTGTGTGTGAGCAGGAGCCAGAGCTGAGCAATCCTACAGAATCCCACAAACCCTTTTTACATCACAATAACCTCCACAAACCCTAGGCTGTACAATTACACAGCATAGTATGCACAGCCTTCACCTGTGGACTGATCTCAGGGACTGCCTGTCCCTTCCTGCAGAAGCCTCATCATGCACTACCAATCCCAGTCAGCTTTGTTCCAGGCACATACAAATATCTATATAACTGAGCAAAGCGGTGGGCAGCTCTCAGGAACCTCCTAATCCTTCCTGCTAAAACCTAATTGTGCACTACAAATCCCAGACAGCATTGCACAATTATCTGTACAAGTGAGAAAAGCTGTGGGCTGATCTAAGAAACCTCTGGTCCTTTCCTGCAGAAGCTTCATTCATCACTACAAATCCTAGCCAGCTTTGTTCCAGGTACATACAAATACCTGTACAACTGAGCAAAACTAAGGGCTGATCTCAGGGACCTCCTGCCCCTTTCTGCAGTAGCCTCACCGACCACTACAAATCCAAGCCTGCATTGTTCCAGGCACATACATAAATATCTGTACAACTGTGCAAAGCTGTGGGCTGTGTAAATGCAGCATAGCCATTGAAGGTGCCTTACAATGCAGCTTAGCCATTGAAGGCACCTACATACAGTGGGGATCAAAAGTTTGGGCACTCCAGGTAAAAATTTTAAATTAATGTGCATAAAGGAAAGCCAAGGAAAGATGGAAAAATCTCCAAAAGGCATCAAATTACAGATTAGACATTCTTATAATATGTCAACAAAAGATAGATTTTTTTTCCATCATTTACACTTTCAAAATAACAGAAAACAAAAAAATGGTGTCTGCAAAAGTTTGGGCACCCTGCAAAGTTAATATCTTGTACTGCCCCCTTTGGGAAGTATCACAGATTGTAAACACTTTTTGTAGACAGCCAAGAGTCTTTCAATTCTTGTTTGAGGTATCTTTGCCCATTCTTCCTTACAAAAGTCTTCCAGTTCTTTGAGCTTTCTGGGCTGTTTGTCACGCACTGCTCTTTTAAGGTCTATCCATAGATTTTCAATTATGTTGAGGTCAGGAGATTGTGAAGGCCATAGCAAAACCTTCAGTTTACACCTCATGATGTAATCCCCCGTGGATTTCGAGGTGTGTTTAGGATCATTATTCATTTGTAGAAGCCATCCTCTCTTTAACTTCAGCTTTTTCACAGATAGCATCAAGTTAGCATGCAAAATTTGCTGAAATTTTATTGAATCCATTTTCCTTCTACTCGTGAGATGTTTCCTGTGCCACTGGCTGCAATGCAACCCCAAAGCATGATTGATCCACCCCCATGCTTAACAGTTGGACAGAGGTTCTTTTCATTAAATTTTGTTCCCCTTCTTCTCCAAATGTACCTTTGTTCATTCCGGCCAAAAAGTTCAATTTGAACCTCATCAGTCCACAGAACTTGTTTCCAAAATGCATCAGGCTTGTCTATATGTTCATTTGCAAAGTTCAAACGATGATTTTTGTGGTGAGGACGTAGAAGAGGTTTTCTTCTGATGACTCTTCCATGAAGACCATATTTGTACAAGTATATCTTTATAGTGGAATAGTGTACCACAACTCCAGTGTCTGCCAGATCTTTCTGGAGGGATTGTCCAGTCAAACGTGGGTTTTGAATTGTTTTTCTCACAATCCTGCAAGCTGTTCTGTCTGATATTTTTCTTGGTCTTCCAGATCTTGCTTTAACTTCCACTGTTCCTGATGACTGCCATTTCTTAATTACATTCCGAACAGAGGATATTGACATCTGAAAACACTTTGCTATCTTCTTATAGCCTTCTCCAGCTTTTTGAGTGTCGACTATTTTCATTTTCAGATTTCTAGACAACTGCTTAGAAGAACCCATGGTGCTGATTGTTGGGGCAAGGTCAGATGAGTCTGGGCATTTAAAACCTTTGAGATTGACATCACCTGGTCTTCCCAGATGATGATTGAGAACAATCCATGACACTGGCAGGTCTCAGCTTTGTAAAGGGGGCAGTGCATGCTATAAATTCTGCAGGATGCCCAAACTTTTGCAGATGCCATTTTTTAGTTTTCTGTTATTTTGAAAGTGTAAATGATGTAAATAAAATCAGACAAAATAAGAATGTCTAATCTGTAATTTTATGCATCTTATGATTTTTCCATCTTTCCTTGGCTACTTTATGCACATTAATACAAATTTTTACCTGGGGTGCCCAAACTTTTGATCCCACTGTATATCATGCATTAGCCTTCTTAAGTGCTTTATGTACGTATTCATAGTTAAATCAAACACACGTTATATTAACCCAGTTGAAAGCCAGCAGCGCAATAAAAAGCGTGTACATTTAAAGCGCATTAGCCTTCTAAAGCGCTTGTACTATTTATTATTGGTTTCTTTAATCAAACAGTATAACTACCTGGTTGTAAGATTACAATTTAATAAAAAGCATGTACATTTAGAACACATTAGCCCTCTAAAGCATTTGTACATATATATTCTTAGTTTAATCCAACAGACAGTTTACCTACCTGGTTGTAAGCTAACAACACAATAAAAAGTGTCTACATGTAACAAGCATTAGCATTTAAAAGCGCTTGTACATATATTTTCTTGGCTTAAAGGGGTATTCCAGGATTTTTTTTTATTTGACTATGCTACAGGGGCTGTAAAGTTAGTGTAGTTCATAATATATTGTCTTTACCTGTGTGTGACGGTTTTCTCCCAATTCTTATGTTGTTTTCATCCCAATATTTATTTTTAACAGCATACAAAATGACTGCTGTCTCGGATTTTTCCCAGCTTGCAATGCGGTCGAGACCTGACTAACTAGTCAGCTGATGACAGGGAGCCTGTCTGCTTCAATGGGTGGAGAGAGCAATCTGCAAGTAATGCAACAGCTGGAGGCACCCTGATTGAAAACCACAGGTCTGCAGCTCATTTATGTTTCAATGGGTGGGGTAGCTGATGTGTGGGAAGGAGGAAAATGGTATCATGGGATTTGTAGACAAACAAGAAAACTGAAAACAGGAAATACAAGTTCACAGAAAGCTAGCCACAGTGTTCTGGTAATCTCACAGCATAGCTATTTAGCCCAAGACAAGCGCAGATCCTTCCTAAGCATGTCCATTACTGTCTGCCAGGTACGTACTAAAATCACCTTATGCTGGATAACCCCTTTAAAGTTGACTAGTAGGTGAGTAAAAAAATCACAACAAAAAGATCAAAATAACCTAAAAATCTTTAACATTTAAAAAAATGTCTGGTAAAGGAATTGTTAAACAGGGTAGAGGACAGAAAAAAATTATTGTCATCTGTATTTATTTTTGCTACCAAGTGCAATTTACTTGTTGTTCCCCCCTCTCATATTAATTTGAATTGTCTTGTTGTGTCTATATGTGTTTTTATGGGATCAGTTGGGACCACTATTTTCTGTCTTTAATATGTAGTAATAAAAATTTACTATTTCTGAATTACTAAAAGTTTCTGTGTTATGTTATTGTTGTGGGGCTTCTACATAGGAGGTTTTGTAATTTTGAGTCTTCCTACAGTAGTTGTGGATTAGTTTTTGGTGGTTCCTATACATGTAGGTTGATAGAGGACAGAAAAACCCTGCTATGTTCTTTGCCAGTAAGAACATTGTTGGCAGTACCAGCACCAGTAGCAGCAGCCAGGTACCCAGTGGTAGTAGTAGCAGTCACATCAGCTGTCCAAAGTTCTCATTGTCTGCCAGGGGTTGTGTGGTTTCACAAGATAGTACGGCCCTTGTGGACTAGTTGGAGACCTTCTAAAGAGGTGTAAAAGAGTCTGACAATATGATGGTGCATCAGCTGTCAGCGAATTCCTCATTGACTACAGTCACATGGCATGGTAGAAATGTCCATCCTAGACGGTCTGTACATCATTTCTGTCTGCTAAGCAGAAGGATAGCACTAGCCATGAGAGGAGTTGTGTCACATACAGTCTTTGGAGCGTGTTACTAAGGGGGTGGAGGGGGACACAGTGGCCGAGTATAGCACTAGTGGGACTGCTGTCGGTAGGCATGGTGGGGATATTGTAAAGCAACATGGTGATTCTGCTGAGGGGGAACAAGAAGGCCATGAACAAACATCAGAAGTTCTTACATCTGATGGGGATGTCAGCAGACCTGTTGGTCTGAGCAGCTCAGGAACAGGTGATGTTGACACTGCTGCTGCATCTGCAGGCTTTGGAAAAAAAATTCTAGAACAGGGACACAGTTGGGTGGTGGTGTATCTAGCACTTTATGGTATCTTTTCACGTGGAAATTCTTTATAATCTTACCACATGCAGGAAACCAGGCACAGAGCCCTATCTGCAGAGAGAAAGTAAGGCACAGCTAGGGTCAAACTTTATGAATCAGACCTCTACATAAGCACATGAAGAAGCAACACAAGGCTTGGCTACAAGTATCACTAGTCCCCCAATCCCTGCTGTCCAGTGGATACAGCTACCACTAGTCAATGCTGTACGCTGGCTACTATCAGTTCCTTTAATCCACAATCACCCTTGCAATTGCTATCTTCAGCCAGGACTTGATAAATTTGAAAAATCAAAAAAAAATTTTTAAGACCTCAGTTTATAAACCTCCTGCTGTGCACTGACTACTGCAACTCTTACCAGTCTGCCTCCTCCTCTTTTACTCTGCCTATTACCAGTCTCTCTAGTCCGCCATCACCCTTGCTGCTGCTACCTTCAGCCAGGCCTTGATAAATTTGAAAAACCTAATTTTTTAACCCCTAATGACCACGGACGTAAATGTACGTGCGGCGGTACTTAGCGCACTAGGACGTACATTTACATCATGTGTATGACCGCGAGCATTGGAGGAGTGCTCTCATCATACTCTGCAGGCTGATAGCAGCCGGGGACCCGCTGGTAATGGCGTACATCCACGATCGCGCGGATGTCCGCCATTGGCCTCTCAGATACCGTGATCAATACAGATTGCAGCATCTGCGGCAATGCGCATGTTAAAATAGATGTTCCGGTTGCCCGCAGCGCTGTCACGGGGATCCGATCATCTGTAATGGCAGATTGAGCAGACCAGAGCAGAAGATCACTGATAATACCGATCAGTGCTATGCCCTATGTATAGCACTGAACAGTATTAGCAATCAACTGATTGCTATTGATAGTCCCCTATGGGGACATAAAAAGTGTAAAAAAAAAGTTTAAAAATTTAAAAATAAAAAGTCCCCTGCCCAATAAAAACAAAAATTGTCCCTTTTTCCCATTTTACCCCCAAAAAGCGTAAAAATAGTTTTTTTATTAACATATTTGGTATTGTCGCGTGTATAAATGTCCAAACTATCAGAACATAATGTTATTGATCCAGTACGGTGAACGGCGTAAACGTAAAAAATAAAAAAAAGTCCAAAAATGCTGCTTTTTTGTCACATTTTATTACAAAAAATGTTTATAAAAAGTGATCTAAAAGTTTTATATATGCAAATGTGGTATCAATAAACAGTGCAGATGACGGGGCAAAAAAGAAGCCCTCATACCACCCCATATACGGAAAAATGAAAAAGTTATAGGTGGTCAAATTAGGGTGATTTTATATCACTGATTTAGTACAAAAAGTTTGCGATTATTTTAAGCGATACAAAAATAGAAAAGTATCTAGCCATGGGTATAATTTTAACCGTATTGACCCACAGAATAAAGAACACATGTCATTTTTACTGTAAAGTTTACAGTGTGAAAACAAAACCCTCCAAAGTGTGTAAAATTGTGGTTTTCATTTAAATTTCCTCCCTAAAAAAATAATTCTTTGGGTTTGCTATACATTTTTTGGTAAAATGAAAGGTTTCATTACAAATTACAATTGGTCACGCAAAAAAAAAAAAAGCCCTTACATAGGTCTGTAGATGGAAATGTAAAAGAGCTATGGATTTTAGAAGGCGAGGAGGAAAAAACAAAAAAAGGAAAAATAAAATTGGCCTGGTTCTTATGGTCAAAATGGGCTTTGTCCTTAAGGGGTTAAACATCCTGCTCTACGCTGGCACTACAACTCTTACCAGTCTGCCTCCTTCTGTTAAACACTGGTCACTACAGATCTTTATTCTGCCATCACCCTTGCTGCTGCTACCTTCAGACAAGCCTTGACAAATTTGAAAAACTTCATTGTTTAAAAATTTGAAAAACACACATTTTTAACCTCTTCAGGACACAGGGCGTATGGATACGCCCTGCATTCCGAGTCCTTAAGGACCAAGGGCATATCCATACGCCCGTGGGAAATCCGGTCCCCACCGCTAGCCGGTTGGGGACCAGAGCCGGATGCCTGCTGAAATCATTCAGCAGGCACCCTGGCACATCGCCCAGGGGGGTCCTGAGACCCCCCCCATGTCGGCGATCGGAGAAAATCGCATGTCAATTCAGACATGCGATTTTCTCCAATTCTGGGCAGATCAGGTCTACGGTGACCCGATTACCCAGAAAATAGGGCTGATCGGAGTTGTCAGCAACAGCCCCGATCAGCCTAAAGGATTGGAGTGAGATCGCAAAGCTGCGATCTACTCCTATCCCCTGCCATTACTCAGAACGGAGTTCTGACCAATGGCAGCGCAGGACAGGGGGTTGCCATGGCAACCCCCTTTCTGCCCGCACCTGGATGTCGAGGGGCTCTGGAAAGAAGATGGAGGCCGTACCTGCAGGAGAAGATGCCTGGGGACCTGGGATCTTCGCTGGAGCCTGCAGGATCCTGATCAGGTAGGGAATCGACAGTGGGGGGGGGGGGGGGGAATTGAAAGTGAAAGTAAATCGATCTTTACTGTGGCAACCACTAGGGGGGGCCAAACTGCAACTCCCAGCATGCCCAGAGAGCCAAAGGCTGTCTGGGCATGCTGGGAGTTGTAGTTTTGCAACATCTGGAGGGTCACAGTTTGAAGACCACTGTTACAGTGGTGCCCAAACAGTAGCCCTCCAGATGTTGCCAAACTACAACTCTCAGCATGCCTCGACTGCCCAGGCATGCTGGGAGTTGTAGTTCTGTAACATCTGTCCCTTCAGATTTAGCAATTTTCATGAAATTTTTGAAAATTGCTGCTCTACTTTGAAGCCCTCTAATTTTTTCAAAAAGCAAAAGTATGTCCATTTTATGATGCCAACATAAAGTGGACATATTGTGTTTGTGAAGAAAAATAACATTTATTTGGAATATCAATTTTCCTTACAATTAGAGAGCTTCAAAGTTAGAAAAATGCAAAATTTTCAAAATTTTCATGAAATTTGGGGATTTTTCACCAAAAAAGGATGCAATTAACGCCGAAAATTTACCACCAAAATAAAGTAGAATATGTCACGAAAAAACTATCTCAGAATCAGAATATTTGGTAAAAGCGTTTTCGCATTATTCATTTGTAAAGTGACGGTGGTCATAATTGCGAAAAAGGGCTCAGTCCTTAAGGTGAAAAAGGGCTGCGTCCTTAAGGGGTTAAAACCTCCTGCTGTACTTTGGATACTATAAGACCCCTTAGTCCGCCATCACCTTTTTTCTCTCCTACCGTTAGCCAGGCCTTGAAAATTTTGAAAACCCAAATTTTTGAAACATTTGAAAAAAAACTGTTTTAAAACCTCATGCTGTATGCTGACATGCTGTTTGTCCCTCTAGTCCACCATCACCCTTGCTGCTGCTACTTAAAACCAGGCCTACACATACCCAACCCATGATCACCAAAAAAGGGATAACTTTTTCAGCTAATTCTTCTACATTATTTTGAGACATCAATCCGGTTTCAAATACCAAAAAAGGATATTTTTGGAAAATCTTTGAAAAACGTTATGGCATCTTCTCAACTTGCCCAATTCAAAACCTGTTGCTACTCCTAAAAATTTTATCATTTTTGGAATGCTTGGAAAAATACATGGCAACTTTTTGACTTGCCGGACTCAAAACCTGTTGTTACTCCCAAAAAGGGATTGTTTTTGGAACACTTGGAAAACGCCACAAATTCTTCTGATATTTCTATGTGCATTTTAACACTGACAGGCATCTACCAAGAACCAGGGATACTTTTTGCAGCTTTATTTTACTGTTAATCGTAATATATATATATATATATATATATATATATATATCGCGGTGGGACGGTCCAAGCTATTTGACCGCCGGCGGAGACAAATTTGCGAGCTAAGTGCCTCACTATTTCATAGTTTCACATTTGCATCTATTACACCATAGCTGTATAGCTCTTCATGTTTTAACTGCATATTCATGTTGCACCTATATCTTTGTGCTGGCAGTGTGCTGCTGCATTCTTCTGTTGCTGTATATGTAGCCTAGTAGCGTGCACCTGTAGGCCAGGTCCATATAATAGTTTGGTATCAACTAAAGTGCTGGCTGACTTATTCTTTGTCTGTATTGCACATACGGGGGAGTGGCTACCTCCATGTTGGCCTTGCACCCCACCCACCTCTATCAGGTGTATATAAGGTGTCTTGGATGTTCCAGACCCTGCCATGCTTACTGAACTGTTCACACAGAGGCATATTCACAGTGTAGGGTCTGTCCCAAGGAGGCCACCTTATCGCGGTGGGACGGTCCAAGCTATTTGACCGCCGGCGGAGACAAATTTGCGAGCTAAGTGCCTCACTATTTCATAGTTTCACATTTGCATCTATTACACCATAGCTGTATAGCTCTTCATGTTTTAACTGCATATTCATGTTGCACCTATATCTTTGTGCTGGCAGTGTGCTGCTGCATTCTTCTGTTGCTGTATATGTAGCCTAGTAGCGTGCACCTGTAGGCCAGGTCCATATAATAGTTTGGTATCAACTAAAGTGCTGGCTGACTTATTCTTTGTCTGTATTGCACATACGGGGGAGTGGCTACCTCCATGTTGGCCTTGCACCCCACCCACCTCTATCAGGTGTGTACATAAGGTGTCTTGGATATTCCAGACCCTGCCATGCTTACTGAACTGTTCACACAGAGGCATATTCACAGTGTAGGGTCCGTCCCAAGGAGGCCACCTTATCGCGGTGGGACGGTCCAAGCTATTTGACCGCCGGCGGAGACAAATTTGCAAGCTAAGTGCCTCACTATTTCATAGTTTCACATTTGCATCTATTACACCATAGCTGTATAGCTCTTCATGTTTTAACTGCATATTCATGTTGCACCTATATCTTTGTGCTGGCAGTGTGCTGCTGCATTCTTCTGTTGCTGTATATATATATATATATATATATATATATATATATATATATATATATATACTATAAAATCCTCTGGCGCATTAAACAAGCTGTAAGTTACCATAATTTACCTCATGTCACCATAACAGCTCTTAGGTGGTTTTATAAACATATTTAGGGGCATATTTCATTGCTGGATCATGACAAACTAGTTCAACTAGAGCCAAACATTATGCAAAAGTTCCGCAATTACAACTATACAAATGTTTGCTCATCTCTAGTCACTGCATTGTGCCTCCAGATGCTTAACACAAAAACAGAGAAGAGATGCAAGGAGACATTGTAGTTGGAGGACCTAACAACATATTGGGAGCCTACTTAGCTAATAAATACATAATCAAAGTTGGATCAGCCTATAGTGTGGTTTTCCACTTTGATTTTGAGTGTGACTCCATATCCAGACCTCCATGGGTTGATAAATTTGATTTCCATAGATAATTTTTGTGTGATTTTGTTGTCAGCACATTCAACTATGTAAAGACGAAAGTATTTCATATGATTAATGTTCAATGGAGAAATAGAACCGGCACTCCTATATTTACACTCTGTGTATAAACCCTTTACATTTTAAACATTCTCTCCAGCAGACACTCAGTGGCGGTGCAAAGAAGCCTCAGTAAAACAGTCCATAGTTCCACAAGGTACATTAGAAAAAAGAAAGAAGCTGCACTCACCATATATTTCTTCAGTGCTTCATATGATTAGTTAATTCATTCAGATCTAGGATGTGTTATCTTAGTGTTCCCTTTATTTTTTTTGAGCAGTGTACATTCAGGAGTGTAGACTTGCATTGAAGGCCGTGTAATTTCATCATGTGGCCTGCCATAGAAGTCCTGCAAAGGGAGTGGCCTCAACGCAGGATTAGCGGAAAGGTGTGTGGAATTTTTTAGAAGAGGACCTATGTGGGGGGCATTATCTAATGTGGAGGAACTATGTTCATGGGGCAGCAACCTACTGGGGCATTACTAACTTGGATGCACTACCTACCTGAGGACATGACCGACCTAGGGCCACTAACAACATGGGGGCACTACCTACCTGGGGGCATTACATTCCTGGGGCACTATCTACTAGGGCTTTACCTACTACCTACCTTCTTTGGGCACTACCTAACTACACCCTGTTCCAAATTATTATGCAAATGATATTTTTATCATTTACCTAAATCATTGATGTAAATAACAGTCAGCATAATTCTCATGTTATCAACTATTAAGAGTACAATTCAAATTTTATTGAACAAACCTCCTAATGATAACAGTATTTTTTAAACATAAAAACTTACAATGCACTGTTCCAAATTATTATGCACAGTAAGCTTCAAAACACTTTATAGGTTGTAAAGAACTGAAAATTGTCATTTGTCGTGTTTGCAGCATATTTACTGAAACCAAAAGCTATTTCAAACTTTTATCAACATTTTTACTTTTTAAACATTTTAACAGGTTCCGTTACATTTTAACATAGGACCCCTTATTTGATAGCAGCTTCACAAGTCTTGCATCCATTGAACTGGAATTTCTGGACAGTTTCTGCTTGAATTTGTTTGCAAATAGCCTCCCAGAGCTGCTGTTTGGATGTAAACTGCCTCACACCCTCATAGATCTTTTTATTGAGGATGCTCCAAAGGTTCTCAATAAGATTGAGGTCAGGGGATGACGGAGGCTACACTATGACTTTCTCTCCCTTTCACCCTATAGCAGTTATTGATGCAGAGGTATTCTTTGCAGCACAAGATGGTGCATTGTCATGTATGAAGATGATTTTATTATGGAAAGTATCGTTCTTCCTTCTGTACCAGGGAAGAAAGTGGTTAGTCAGAACCTCCCCATACTTTGCAGAGGTCATCTTTACACCTTCAGGGACCCTAAAGGGGCCAACCAGCTATCTTCCCATGATTCCGGCACAAAACATGACTCCACTACCGCCCTGCTGACGTTGGAGCTTTGTTGGAACAGGTTGTCAGTCCACCAACCATTCACTACTCTATCCATCTGGACCATCCAGGGTTGCATTTGTGACATTTAAATAGAATTTTCATAATAATTTGGAACAGGGTATAGTAGTATTACCTACTGTCTACTGGGGGCATCATCTACTACTTAACTACAGGGGAATTACCTACCTTAGGG
Source organism: Hyla sarda (assembly GCF_029499605.1). Classification (NCBI taxonomy): domain Eukaryota; kingdom Metazoa; phylum Chordata; class Amphibia; order Anura; family Hylidae; genus Hyla; species Hyla sarda. The sequence goes on along the minus strand of NC_079195.1, from coordinate 137,709,620 downwards.
GAATACTGGGGGCTTTACCTACCTACCTACTGGGGGCATTACTGACCTACTGGGGGATTCTACCTTAAAGAGGGATTTCCTACATATCTAATGGGGCCATTTCCTAATAGGAGAGGTGAAATTACCTACCCACCACTACAAACTCCTTATACCCTGTCCCCCAACACAGTTACCTACTCCCACATATAGTACTATGCCAGGCACCAATTGGAGCCTAGTATGTTTGTTTTCTGGAACATTCTGTGTAGATGAGTCATGGTTGGTAGAAGACTTCATGATGAATAACTCCTGGAAGACGCCTCCTGTGAGTCAGTAGATGTAACTGCACTGTAATCACTTATACGTTCTGCAGCGCCTGTGTAGAACCGGAGTCACCACTATATGGACTTTGGTTGGGGAAAATTGGTCTTTATACAGTGTTTTTTTTATACAGTCACTATGTGGTGATAATGTTAGTGGTCATGCTGTGTACTGGTATTATTGTTAATATTGGTCTCAGTATACAGGTCATTATCAGTATGATGGTAATATGTTTGGTGATATTTCCTCCTTCCTGCCAAATTGAACTAAGGGGGTCTTATGTTTCTTGTCCTGTGTTTTAAAATATTTCCACTTTCTACTGCTAATAGCTCTCTAAATACAGCTAAACATTCTGCTAGCATTTCCTGCTATTCTATTACATTGTCTGCCTACCTTTAAAGAGATACTCCACTGGAAAAAAAAAACATTCTGGTGCCAGAAAGTTAAACAGATTAGTAAATTACTTCTATTTAAAAATCTTTATCCTTCCAGTTCTTATCAGCTGCGGCATGCTCCACAGCAAGTTCTTTTCTTTTTAAATTCCCTTTCTGTCTGACCACAGTGTTCTCTGCTGACACCTCTGTCCATTTTAGAAACTGTCCAGAGTACAAGAAAATCCCCATAGCAAACATATCCTGCTCTGGACAGTTCCTAAAATGGACAGAGGTGTTAGCAGAGAGCACTGTGGTCAGACAGAAAAGAAATTAAAAAAGAAAATAACTTCCTGTGGAGCATACAGCAGCTGATAACTACTCGAAGGATTAAGACTTTTAAATAGAAATAATTTCTAAATCTGTTTAACTTTCTGGCACCAGTTGATTTAAAAAAAAAAAAAAAAAAGTTTTCTAGTGGAGTACCTCTTTAACCCCTTAAGGACGCAGGACGTAAATGTACATCCTGGTGCGGTGGTACTTAACGCACCAGGATGTACATTTACGTCCTGTGCATAACCGCGGGCATCGGAGCGATGCCCGTGTCATGCGCGGCTGATCCCGGCTGCTGATCGCAGCCAGGGACCCGCTGGCAATGGCCGACGCCCGCGATCTCGCGGGCGTCTGCCATTAACCCCTCAGGTGCCGGGATCAATACAGATTTCAATGAACGATCTGATCGCCCGCAGCGCTGCTGCGGGGATCCGATCATTCAGAACGCCGCACGGAGGTCCCCTCACCTTCCGGCTCCAGGCGTCTCCTGCTCTGGTCTGAGATCGAGCAGACCAAAACAGAAGATAGCCGATAACACTGATCTGTTCTATGTCCTATACATAGAACAGATCAGTATTAGCAATCATGGTATTGCTATGAATAGTCCCCTATGGGGACTATTCAAGTGTAAAAAAAAATGTAAAAAAATGTAAAAGTAAAAAAAAAGTGAAATATCCCCTCCCCCAATAAAAAAGTAAAACGTCCGTTTTTTCCTATTTTACCCCCAAAAAGTTTAAAAAATAAATTTAATAGACATATTTGATATCACCGCGTGCGTAAATGTCCGAACTATTAAAATAAAATGTTAATGATCCCGTACGGTGAACGGCGTGAACATAAAAAAAAAAAGTCCAAAATTGCTACTTTTTTAATACATTTTATTAAAAAAAAAATTATAAAAAATGTATTAAAAGTTTTTTATATGCAAATGTGGTATCAAAACAAAGCACAGATCATGGCGCAAAAAATGAGCCCTCATACTGCTTATACGGAAAAATAAAAAAGTTAGAGGTCATCAAAATAAAGGGATTATAAACCTACTAATTTGGTTAAAAAGTTTGTGATTTTTTTTAAGCACAACAATAATATAAAAGTACGTAATAATGGGTATCATGTTAATCGTATTGACCCTCAGAATAAAGAACACACGTCATTTTTACCGTAAATTGTACGGCGTGAAAACAAAACCTTCCAAAATTAGCAAAATTGCGTTTTTCTCTTTAATTTCCCCACAAAAATAGTGTTTTTTGGTTGTGCCATACATTTTACGATATATAAAGTTATGTCATTACAAAGGATAACTGGTCGCGCAAAAAACAAGCCCTCATACTAGTCTGTGGATGAAAATATAAAAGAGTTATGATTTTTAGAAGGCGAGGAGGAAAAAATGAAAACGTAAAAATTTAATTGTCTGAGTCCTTAAGGCCAAAATGGGCTAAGTCCTTAAGGGGTTAAAGGGGTACTCCGGTGCTTACACATCTTATCCCCTATCAAAAGGATAGGGGATAAGATGCCTGATTGCGGAAGCTGGGGACGCCCGTGATCATGCACGCGGCACCCCGTTTGTAATCAGTCACCGGAACGTGTTCGCTCCGGGTCTGATTATGGTCGACCGCAGGGCCGGCGGCGTCTGACGTCACCCTCCACCCCTCAATGCAAGCCTACGGGAGGGGGCGTGATAGCTATTTTTTGGCTGTATGGCTGGCTGTACCGAACGCTGTCTCTTGTTACGAGTAATTTACAAATCTGTTTAACTTTCTGGCACCGGTTGATTTAAAAAAAAAAAAAAAACGTTTTCCACCGGAGTACCCCTTTAAACAAAATGGGTCCCATTACAGATCCCTAAGGCACCCTACTGGTAACAAGACCTTGCTCTGAATATACTCCATTTACTACAAACCTCTGTTGTCTTTCCCTCAGCCATCTAACCTTATCCTTTTTGTTTCTGGCTGCAGTCTTGCATATCTTAGACATAGGAGACATTCTTTTGTGCCTGAAGCAACAACCTCCATGTTGCCTCCACACTCTGAAAGTGCTGCAAATGAATTATGGAGAGCCACAAACTGTGGAACATGCCGTCTATCCACAATTCTAAGTCTACCAGAACCTAGAACAGTAATCCATCTGCCGTTTCTAAAGGACATCTATGGCAGCGGTATTGCAACAGTCCCAGCCTGAATTTGTTTAACATAACCAAACCTCTAAAGAGTGGAAGATGAAATAAATGAACAACAATTCCTACACTGAACAAAGTCTGCCATTTTAAAGAGGGGAAAGATTTAAAACCAACAAATCTTTCTTTTGTGTCCACCTCCAAATTAACTTTAAATATGTAGCAAGCTAATTATACAGCAAAGAGGTTCTACAGCACTCCAAGATGGATTAAAAATATTTTATTTTCCCCTGAAGATATGATGCAACGTTTCACCGGTCTCTCACCGGCTTTTTCATGCATACACAGAGTTGAACGTAAACTCTGAAACTTTAGGTAGTGATTAACTCATTAATCAAACAATTAGTGATAAAATACATAAAATATCATAAAAATATACATTATGTGCAAAAAATTCAGAAAGACAATCAAAGTGCATATTACAGTGAATTCATATTATAGCGTGTAAAGTGCCGATCACTGGATGTGCCGTATATACTCGAGTATTAGCCGACCCAGATATAAGCCGAGGCCCCTACTTTCAGACCCAAAAACTGGGAAAATTTATTGACTCGAGTATAAACCTAGGGGGGAAAATACATCATCCCCCCTGTCATCATCCAGACCCCCCCCCTGTCATCATCCAGACCCCTGTCATCATTACCCCCTGTGAAACCCCCCCTGTCATCATCACCCCCAGTCTATATCCCCCCTGCCCTCATCCAGACCACCCCCTCCATCATCATATAGGCCCCCCTCGTTGTCTACATACCTCCCCAGTTTTCACAGTCCTGTTGCTTAGTAGCTGCAGGGACCGTCCGCATTCCGGTGGGGAGGGTGAGCCGGTCTGGCATGTCCATCTTCGCTGGGAGGCCCTCTTCTCCACTCCGGCCGGCCTCAGACTAGTGACGCTGCATTGATGCCGCTGCACTGGGACGTCCGTGCGCAGCGACGCCCCTGACATCACAGACGTCTGCTGTGCATGGATGTCCCTGTGGGGTGGCGTCAATGCAGCGTCACTAGTCGGATGGTCCCTGCAGCGAAGGTGGATGGCCCGGCCAACCCCCCCTCACCCCTACCCCCAACTGTATTTTTTTTTCACTCGAGTATAAGCCGAGGGGGGCATTTTCAGCACAAAAAATTGTGCTGAAAAACTTGGCTTATACTTGAGTACAGTATATACGGAAACGCTGTACACAATAAATTTCATACTGCCATACAAACAATCCCATGTGCAAGTAGTGCTATGTTGATTAAAAACAATTAAAAATGAGGACCATTCCACTCACCGACCATTACGGCACAGTAAGTTTTGTCCTATAAACAGAGCAACCAATCGGGAGCTCAATCCCTCACACCACGTGGGCGTACCCCTCGCGCACGCACACTCTGTGTCATAGCGCTCGCAGCGGCCATATTTGTGGAGGGAAAAAGCACCCATCGCTTACTAGTCATAGATATTACATATAAGGTCACTAGTTTATAATTTTTAACATGTAAAATTTTTTTTTATGGTTTTAAAGGAGACAGGACCTAAATGTTCTCCCCAATAAATAATTACTATCATTTTTCCATTTAAATTAAAACAATAAATCACATCCTCTAGTTACAGTGAGGATCAAAAGTTTGTGCACTCCAGGTAAAAATTTGTATTAATGTGCATAAAGAAGCCAAGGAAAGATGGAAAAATCTCCAAAAGGCATCAAATAACAGATTAGACATTCTTATAATATGTCAACAAAAATTAGATTTTAATTCCATTATTTACAAACTTCGAAATAACATTAAAAAAAATGGTGTCTGCAAAAGTTTGGGCATCCTGCTGATTTATTATCTTGTACTGCCCCCTTTGGCAAGTATCACAGATTGTAAATGCTTGTCACGATTCGGCAGGCTGGAGGTGGATCCTCTGTGCCAGAGAGGGATTGGCGTGGACCGTGTCAGTGGACCGGTTCTAAGTTGCTACTGGTATTCACCAGAGCCCGCCGCAAAGCGGGATGGTCTTGCAGCGGCAGTAGCAACCAGGTCGTATCCACTGGCAACGGCTCAACCTCTCTGACTGCTGAGATAAGCGCGGTACAAGGGAGTAGACAAGAGCAAGGTCAGACGTAGCAGAAGGTCGGGACAGGCGGCAAGGTTCCTAGTCAATGGTGGAATAGCAGGAGGTCTGGAACACAGTATGGGTAACACAGTAAAGCTTTCTCAAGGCACAAGGCAACAAGATCCGGCAAGGGAGTGCAGGGGAAGTGAGGTATAAGTAGGGCAAGGAACAGGTGCAAGCTAATCAGGGTGATTGGACCAGGCACCATCATTGGTGCACTGGCCCTTTAAATCTTAGAGCGCTGGCGCGCGCGTGCCCTAGAGAGCGGAGCCGCGCGCGCCAGAGCATGACAGCCGGGGACCAGGACAGGTAAGTGACCTGGGGTGCGATTCGCGGGCGGGCGCGTCCCGCGATGCGAATCGCATCCACGCAGGCCATGTCAGTGCAGCGCTCCCGGTCAGCGGGTCTGACCGGGGTGCTGCAGGGAGAGAAACGCCTCGAGCGCTTCGGGGAGGAGCAGGGACCCGGAGCGCTCGGCGTAACAGTACCCCCCCCTTAGGTCTCCCCCTCTTTTTGTCGGGATGTCGCTCCACAGAGGACGAGGACATCGGGAGCGATTGTAGAGTCTCCTTCTGGGGGACAGTGAAGTCCTGGGTTTTAACATGAATGGCAGACCGGTCAGAAGGAGTGGGAATGGGGAGGGGGGGCAGAGGGTGAGGCTTGGCACGGGGCAGAGTGTCACCAGGACCGGGACTATGAGGGGGCACGGCACAGTCCTGACAGGCCTTGGGGAGACAAGGCACAGGTGGAGACACTGAGGACCGACAGACGGGGCTGGGAGCAGACGTGAGGCACTCTTTGCGGCAAGCAGGGCCCCAATTCTTGATCTACCCGGTGGTCCAGTCAAGGGTGGGAGAATGGTGCTGGAGCCATGGCAGACCGAGGAGGATTTCAGAAGTACAGCCGGGCAAAACCAAAAATTCAATTTCCTCGAGATGTGGTCCAATGTTCATAAGCAGGGGCACTGTGCGATAACGCACAGTGCAGTGCAGCTTGACCCCGTTGACCGAAGAAATATAGAGCGGCTTGATGAGACGGGTCACCGGGATGCAGTACGTATCAAGCAAAGAGGCCAGAATAAAATTTCCAGAAGAACCAGAGTCCAAGACGGCCACAGCAGAGAAGGAGGAGTTGGCAGAAGGAGAAATCCGTACGGGCACAGAGAGAGATGGAGAAGCAGACTCTGTACCCAGAGACGCCAGGCCCACATGAGCAGGTTGCGTGCGTGCATTTTCCAGACGTGGAGGACGAATAGGGCAATTCACCAAGAAATGTTCGGTACTAGCGCAGTACAGACATAGATTTTTATCCCTACGGCGAGACCTCTCTTCAATAGTCAGGCGAGACCGATCTACTTGCATAGGCTCCTCGGCGGGAGGCACAGGGGTAGATTGCAAGGGATACCGAGAGAGAGGTGCCCAGGGATTAAGGTCTTTTTCCTGGCGGAGTTCCTGGTGTCTTTCCGAAAAATGCATGTCAATGCGGGTGGCCAAATGGATAAGTTCATGCAGGTTGGCAGGAATCTCTCGTGCGGCCAGCACATCTTTGATGTTATTGGATAGGCCTTTTTTAAAGGTCGCGCAGAGAGCCTCGTTGTTCCAAGATAATTCGGAAGCGAGAGTACGAAATCGGATGGCGTACTCGCCTACTGAAGAATTACCCTGGACCAGGTTCAGCAGGGCAGTCTCGGCAGAAGAAGCTCGGGCTGGTTCCTCGAAGACACTGCGCACCTCAGAGAAGAAGGAGTGTACAGAGGCGGTGACAGGGTCATCGCAGTCCCAGAGCGGTGTGGCCTAAGACAAAGCCTTCCCAGACAGGAGACTGACCACGAAAGCCACCTTCGACCGTTCTGTAGGAAATTGGTCCGACAACATCTCCAAATGAAGGGAACATTGTGACAGAAAACCACGGCAGAGTCTAGAGTCCCCATCAAATTTGTCCGGCAGGGACAAGCGGAGGTTAGGAGCGGCCACTCGCTGCGGAGGAGGTGCAGGAGCTGTTGGAGGAGATGGTAGCTGCTGTTGCAGATGCTGTAGCTGCGACTGAAGTTGCTGTACCATGGTGGACACTTCCGACAGCTGGTGACTTAGATGGGCGATCTGTCGGGATTGCTGGGCGACCACCGTGGTGAGGTCAGAGACAACTGGCAGGGGAACCTCAGCGGGATCCATGGCCGGATCTACTGTCACGATTCGGCAGGCTGGAGGTGGATCCTCTGTGCCAGAGAGGGATTGGCGTGGACCGTGTCAGTGGACCGGTTCTAAGTTGCTACTGGTATTCACCAGAGCCCGCCGCAAAGCGGGATGGTCTTGCAGCGGCAGTAGCAACCAGGTCGTATCCACTGGCAACGGCTCAACCTCTCTGACTGCTGAGATAAGCGCGGTACAAGGGAGTAGACAAGAGCAAGGTCAGACGTAGCAGAAGGTCGGGACAGATGGCAAGGTTCGTAGTCAATGGTGGAATAGCAGGAGGTCTGGAACACAGTATGGGTAACACAGTAAAGCTTTCTCAAGGCACAAGGCAACAAGATCCGGCAAGGGAGTGCAGGGGAAGTGAGGTATAAGTAGGGCAAGGAACAGGTGCAAGCTAATCAGGGTGATTGGACCAGGCACCATCATTGGTGCACTGGCCCTTTAAATCTTAGAGCGCTGGCGCGCGCGCGCCCTAGAGAGCGGAGCCGCGCGCCAGAGCATGACAGCCGGGGACAGGGACAGGTAAGTGACCTGGGGTGCGATTCGCGGGCGGGCGCGTCCCACGATGCGAATCGCATCCCCGCAGACCATGTCAGTGCAGCGCTCCCGGTCAGCGGGTCTGACCGGGGCGCTGCAGGGAGAGAAACGTCGCGAGCGCTTCGGGGAGGAGCAGGGACCCGGAGCGCTCGGCGTAACAATACTTTTTGTAGCCAGCCAAGAGTCTTTCAATTCTTTTTTGAGGTATCTTTGCCCATTCTTCCTTACAAAAGTCTTCCAGTTCTTTAAGATTTCTGGGCTGTCTGTCATGCACTGCTCTTTTACGGTCTATCCATAGATTTTCAATTATGTTGGGGTCAGGAGATTGTGAAGGCCATGGCAAAACCACCAGTTTACGCCTCTTGATATAATCCCCCCCTGGAATTCGAGGTGTGTTTAGGATCATTATCCATTTGTAGAAGCCATCCTCTCTTTAACTTCAGCTTTTTCACAGATGGCATCAAGTTAGCATCCAAAAATTGCTGAAATTTCATTTAATCCATTTTTCCTTCTACTCGCGAGATGTTCCCTGTGCCACTGGCTGCAATACAACCCCAAAGCATGATTGATCCACCCCCATGCTTAACAGTTGGACAGAGGTTCTTTTAATTAAATTCTGTTCCCCTTCTTCTCCAAACGTACCTTTGCTCATTCCGGCCAAAAAGTTCAATTTGAACCTCATCGGTCCACAGAACTTGTTTCCAAAATGCATCAGGCTTGTCTATATGTTCATTTGCAAAGTTCAAATGCTGATTTTTGTTGTGAGGACGTAGAAGAGGTTTTCTTCTGATGACTCTTACATGAAGACCATATTTGTACAAGTATCTCTTTTTAGTGGAATAGTGTACCACAACTCCAGTGCCTACCAGATCTTTTTGGAGGGATTGTGCAGTCAAACGTGGGTTTTGAATTGTTTTCTCACAATCCTGCGACCTGTTCTGTCTGATATTTATCTTGGTCTTCCAGATCTTTCTTTAACTTCCACTGTTCCTGATGACTGCCATATCTTAATTACATTCCGAACAGAGGATATTGACATCTGAAAACGTTTTGCTATCTTCTTATAGCCTTCTCCAGCTTTGTGAGCGTCAACTATTTTCATTTTCAGATTTCTAGATAACTGCTTAGAAGAACCCATGGTGCTGATTGTTGGGGCAAGGTCAGATGAGTCTGGGCATTTAAAACCTGTGAGATTGACATCACCTGGTCTTCCCAGATGATGATTGAGAACAATCCATGACACTGGCAGGTCTCAGCTTTGTAGAGGGGGCAGTGCATGCCCAAACTTTTGCAGACGCCATTTTTTTTTTTGTTTTCTGTTATTTTGAAAGTGTAAATGATGGAAATACAATCTAAATTTTGTTGACATATTATAAGAATGTCTAATCTGTAATTTTATGCCTTTTGCAGATCTATCCATCTTTCCTTGGCTTCTTTATGCACATTAATACAATTTTTTTCCTGGGGTGCCCAAACTTTTGATCCCCACTGTATATTGCCAGTGAGTGGTGGCGTCCTCATTCTTTTACTTGATTTGAAAATAAATAAAAATTAGTCAAATGCTGTTGTTCTTTGGACACTTAATTCACCCTCTATATACACTGCTGATTAGGTAATAGAAAACAACATCAAAAAGACCTGCAAGAGTACATCAAAGTCTACAAAATTACCTTAATCTGCTAACACCAGGGGTCATGACAGAATCTACATTAAGACCTTGTGGTCTTAGCTAGTTCAATTCATGTATCCATTAAAGTTCTCGTTTTTATTTTAGCAAACTTATTCTATACCCTCCTCTTTTATGCATGGGTTCATGATCTATTATCATTTTCGCTGTGGCCCATCTAAGAAAAGTGTTTTTCACAGGCAAGTCTAGGTACTTTTTGCGCATACTGTACCAGTGTTAGTTCAGACGTATTTTAAATTCGAGGGTAGTTTCCCCCACATAGATGAATTGGCAAGGACAGATAAGTATATATATGATGAAGGAGGAGCACCGTTCAAATAAAATGTTATCCTGTATTCCCTCACCGTCTCAGGGTGCTTAAAAATTGGTCATTTCTCAATGTACGTAAAATTAGCACCGTTTCTGCAGGGATATGAACCCTTGTTTGCAACTGTCAAGTATTTTTGTGCCCTTCTACCTTTCTGAGGGACACGTCCGGTTTGACCAACCTGTCCCTCAATCTGTCCTTGCCAATTCATCTATGTGGGGGAAACTACTCTCAAATTTAAAACATTTCTGAACCAGTATTCGGAAAAAGTGCCTAGACTTGCCAGTGTCAAAACACTTTTCTGAGATGGGCCACAGCTAAAAGGACTTACGATGCATTATAATAGATCATGTACCCATGCCTAAAAGAGAAGGGAATAGAATAAGTTTGCTAAAAAAAAAAAAAAAAAAGAACTTTATTGGATACATGAATTGAACTCGCTAAGACCACAAGGTCTTAATGTAGATTTTGTCATTACCCCTGGTGTTAGCAGATTAAGGTAATTTTGTAGACTTTGATGTACTCTTGCAGGTCCTTTTTATGTTGTTTTCTAGTAACTAATCAGCAATGTATATAGAGGGTTAATGAAGTGTCCAAAGAACAACAGAATTTGACTAATACATGTATTTTTCTTTATTTTCAGATCAAGCAGAAGAATGAGGATGCCACCACTCACCACCAATATAACTAGAGGATGTGATTTATTATGTTTTATCTATATAAATGATAGATATTATTTATTGTGGAGAACATTTAGGTCCTGTCTCCTTTAAAACCCTAAAAAAGATGTTGACATGTTAATAATTATAAACTAGTGACCTTATATGTAATATCTTTGAGTAGTAACCGATGGGTGCTTTTTCCCTCCACCAATATGGCCACTGCGAGCGCTATGACACTGAGTGCGCAAGTAGTGCGACCACGTGGTGTGAGGGATTGAGCTTCCGATTGGTTGCTCTGTTTCTACAGCGACACTTACTTCCCAATACATGTGGACTGGAGACGCCGTAATGGCAGCGCATAGTCGGTGAGTGGAGCTGTCCTTCTTCTTTTTAATTGTTCTTAATCAACATAGCACTACTTGCACATGGTATTGTTTGTATGGCAGTATGAAATTTATTGTGTACAGTGTTTACATCCAGTGATTGGCACTTTACACGCTATAATATGAATTCACTGTAATATGCACTTTGATTGTCTTTATACATTTTTTGCACATTATGTATATTTTTATATTTTAAGTATTTTATCACTAATTGTTTGATTAATGAGTTAATCACTACTTAAAGATTGGACCATATAAATAAGTGGCACTTTCAACTCTGTGTATGCATGGAAAAGCCGGTGAGAGACCGGTGAAACGTTGTAGCATATCTTCATGGGAAGAAAAATATAATGTTTTGAATCTATCTTGGAGTGCTGCAGAACCTCATTGCTGTGTAATTAAGAGACAGACCGTGACTTGGACTGCACTTTACTGCTGGCACCCACTGCATGTATGCTCTACTGGGTTGTGCTGCCTTTGCAAATTTGGAGTATATATATATATATGTATATATATATATATATTTACAGTATCGGGGTCATTTCTCATCGTTGCTTTGGTAAGCAAGTTCTGTAGGCAATTTTTTTTATCATACACATTTATCATATTATCACAGGGGGTTAATTTGACTCACATAAGCAAAAACCAATAAATTACTTTTGATTGCCATTTTTTTTAGCACACATAGGCAAAAAACACCACTTTGCTGCTTTGAAAAAAATGTGCTCTCTCTCTCTCTCTCTCTCTCTCTCTCTCTCTCTCTCTCTCTCTCTCTCTATCTATCTATATATATATGTACTTACTCATTTATTTTTTTACTTCTCATTTCAGATCTGTGTATCCTGTGAATTACTTAAGATTCAGTACAGTGACCAGCGTTTTTTTTTGTTTAATGTTAATAAAATGGTTAATGGGGGCTTTTGGTGTGAGTATTTTTTGGGAATAATTTTTTTTTAAACGTGTTGTGTTTGATTTTTTATTTACTTGACAGGCTTAGTAACGGAAGCTGTCTTATAGACAAAGTCCATTACTAAGCCAGGGCTTAGCATTAGCCACAAAAACAGCTAGCGTAAACCCCCAATTATTACCCCGGTACTCTCCGCTACAGGGGAGACGGGAAGAGCCGGTACCAGGCTGGCATAATTTAGGCTGGGGAGGGCCAGTAACAATGGTCCTAACCCACCCTGGTAACATCAGGCTGTTGCTGCTTGGTTGGTATCTGGCTGAGAATAAAAATAGGGGGAAACCTATGTTTTTTTCATAAATAATTAAATATAAAAAAAAACTTCTCTGCAGTGTCTGTAAAGCATTGAAAGCATGCTGAGTGACGATCACTGCCGGCTCCTCTTCTGCGCAACGTAAGGGACGTCATTCCCTGCAGCCACAGTGGGTGAAAGTGGCTGTAGCGCTGGTGACGTCCCTTACCCCGCGCAGAAGAGGAGCCATCAGGGATTGTCACTCGGCATGCTTTCAATGATTTACAGGCCCCGCAGTCCTGGAAGATCCGCAGCCTGAACCTGAGCCTACTGGAGTGCGGCCAGGTGAGGTAAAATAAAAAAGCCGGGGAGAGAGAAGGAGAAAAGCCGGGGAGAAAAGGGGAGAGCTATGATAGGTGTCATCCCACACCTTCGCATAATTTTTCAATCCCCGCCGGGTCCTGTGATTGGCTGCTTGGTCTCGGCCAATCACGGGACCCAGCGGGAAATGTGAAATTACAGTAGGGGATAGAAAAACTCTGCAGCACTGTGGTATGTTAAAAAGAGCCCGGACTGGCATCACTCTGCAGCCGCTCAGGCTCCGTCATACTTTCTCCCTGCTACCCTTGCTTCTAATGATGGGGACACTGCTTTATATCCCCCGCTTGTCTCCCACCCAAGCCCGCGCTGCACATCTCCTGCCTGCTACGAGATTACAATTCCCTGCATGCCCTCACTGTATGAGCATGCTGGGAGTTGTAGTCTTGCAACAGGTAGCAGACAGATGGGAGATGTGCAGCGTGGGTGGGTGGGAGACAAGCTGGGGATGTAAAGCAGTGTCCCTATCTTTGTAAGGGAAGCTTGGAAAAAATATGACGGAGCCCAGGCGGCTGCAGAGTGAGGTCAGCCTGGGCTTCGTTATAGGGTTGTAATATCATATTTCCCACTGGAGCTGTGATCACGGCTGTCAGCGGGAAATATTAAATCTGCTCTCCAATGCCGTTTTGTAAGCCAGCTCCGGGCTGGCTTACATTTACTCTGTTTTGGAGGGGTTGCGACTTTTTGTGTGACTTTCGCACTTGATAAATCCCTGTCCACTGCAAAGTGAAAAATGAAATTCACTTTCCTACGCTCTTTTGTAGCTTTTTAATTACAGCCAAAAGTTGTACAAAAATTTACTTAGGTGCTTATGTGACTTTTTGTGAGCAAAAAAAGAGCTCTAAATCCCTTGATAAATGTCCCCCTATATATATATATATATATATATATATATATATATATATATATAAACATATACACACACACACCCTTCTCTTCCCTGACAAGAAATTTAACACCCTAATGGCGCTATGATCATTAGCAAACAGACAATTGCAAAAACATGTCTAACAGATTCCTTACCTGCTATGAAGCAGAGTGTGTGTAGCCATCAAAAACACATATTTAGCTCTGTTGAAGTTGCAAACTCTAAGTCAGTCTCCTAAATATATCTCCAGTGCACTTAGAAAAGCACCACTTTGAATATGCAGCAAGCTAACCAAAAAAGTTCACTCATCTCTTGTTAAGAGATGCTTATGCTGGCAAATAATACAGAATATACCATGTGTCAGGTGAAACGTTCTCAAATATCAAATCAAATATAATCTTATCTGATAATCCAGCTATATTATATATCTGATAGAATGCAGTATGTGTAAGGTACAGTATATGGGCATATTAACCACCCACTACATTGTTGTATAAACACAGGTGTGATATCAGGAGAGGGTATATTAAAGGAAATATGTCATCAATATCACTCGTACTAACCTGTCATACAGGCTTGTAGTGCGGGTGATGCTGATCAAAATGAAATTTTTCGCCGTCCCGAACAATCCAGCTGTACCGACGTATTTCCTTGTTTTCTGTATATTAAAATTAGGTCCTTAGGTCATGGGCGGAGCTACAACCCAAGCTCCAGGCACTCTGACTGAATCTTTGCCGAGCAGGCACTCTGCCTGACTCATGCATATTCATAATCTCCCTCACTGCTAGCGTGGCAGGGAAGGAGATTAAGAATATGCATGAGCCTGTCAGAGCGCTCCGCCCGGTGAAGATTACATCTTAGTGCCCAGAGCTCGGGTCGTAGCTCCGCCCATGCCCTATAACCTAATTTGAATATACAGAAAATGAGGTATTACAGCAGTACGGCTGGACGGATCAGGATGCTGTCAGCATCATTTTGATCAGTTTTACCCACACTACAAGCATGTATGACAGGTTAGTGTGGGCAATACTGATAACAGATTTCCTTTAAGCATGGATTATCCAGACACTACAAAAGAAAACATGATCCTATATATTATATTTTGCATACATTTTCTAATTGGTTTGATAATTTTAAGACCAGGGAGGTATACTGGATATATAAGTAGCACAGTCCTAAACATGATCACAGTGTTTGGTGCCTTTGGCGACTTCTTGTATATCCAGTATGTTATTATGTTCTTTTTTTCCACTTAGTCCGGTTGGTGCAGAATTTTCTCTCTGTCACTAGAGTCCTATGTGCCAACACTTCCAGGTCAAATTATATTGGTGGGAAGCATCCACAGCACCATACCTGGCTCTGCTTTCCAATACTCAGGTATGATCATACAAACACTTTCAGTCATGTACCGTTCAATAAATTTTATTAACATGTAATCACAAATAATGTTTGCTTTATCAATTAGCATAAAAGTTACATTGTGTTTTAGTAGTTATTTTTATTGTTCATAGTGGCATATAGAATGATAATAAATAGGTTACTGTTTTAAATATACATTAAGTTGTATGTGTGTACAGGTACTCATGTAAGAACAGGTGCACTATTTCTAAAAATATATGTATTCTAGAACAGAGTAATAAGCTAACACCAATAGCCACTATAATACCAATAGTCCATATTACATTCAATGCTAAATAGTGATATATTTATTTTTATATATATATATATATATATATAGATATAGATATATATATATATATATTTCAAGGGCTTTGGGTATTTTTTAGAGAAATGGAACAGTTACAGACTGCACTGATGATGAAGTTGACTAATATAAACATTGTGATATTTTACAGGAGCATGGCTGTACATGGAATGCAATGAAATGTTGTCAACGTTCACAAAAAATAGTACTCCGAATATGAGCTGCCGTAGAGCAATTTTTTTCAGTTCCACTGTCAGGTTGCTTCTGAGGTTTCAATCGAAACTTCATTCTTTGTCGGTTTTACAGAAGGCCAAAAGATCATTTAAACCCAGAATCCCAATTTCCCATTAGATGTAAAAATCAAACATGCCTAATCGTTATATGGTGGGAGAATGTCGTAACCATTAGATGTTCAGCCTCTCCAATGTGTCTAATGATTAAGGAATTTCCAGGCCTTTTTTTCGGGGTACTAACCTGTGTTAAAAATGTAATTATTACATGGGCAACTGTTGTGTATTACGGTATATTGCATAAACCTGAAAAGGTACTAAAATGAACAGGCCCAGTGTCCAACATAATAAAAAGCAAAAGCCTGTTAGGCTCGTTGCACATATGTTTCTAGGCTGGGTTCACATATGTCTGGCATCTGGCATAGGTGAACTCAGCCTAGATCTTGATGAAACTGATGCCACAACTGATCACAATGTGCATCAGTTGTCATCAGTTGTATGGCATCAGGTGTCTAAGCAAGCCGTGTTCTCGTGTCCGATGCCCTTCCGTGTGTCCAACCATCCGGTGTCCAAATTTTGATGCTGGATGATTATGATCTGTCCCATTTAAATAAATCAGTTCTAGCATCAGTTTCCCTCCAGTGCTCGCCGGAGAGAAACTATGTCGGACAACTGACATATGTGAACCCAGCCTAAGGGTTCTATGCTGGTGTCTGTTATTGTGCTGGATTTTTACAGGACAAAAGAAAATAAATAAATGTTTTTTGTACAGTAAAGAAGAAGTACAACTGAACAGCACACTTGTTTTAAGTCATAATGTATGCATTCGAAATGCGTAAATATTAGAATGATGGCTTAAAACAAGTGTGAGCTGTCCATCTACAATGTTATGATATAAAACTGCATGAACTGTTTGTGCTGGATTAATTGTACTTCTACAGGTCAAGATGCACTAAGCTGAGTTTGGATCTGTGAACAAGCGTGTAAGCAGGTGAGCTGGTGTACCACTTTTCCGTTTTTTTGTCCCATTGTTTACATGACACTGCTGATGGCAATAATAACACTTTCTACCTACACTGCTGATTTTCTGAACACACTGCAGTCACTGAAGAGACCATTAAAGGGCTATTCCACTAGGAAAAATTTTTGTTAATCAACTGGTGCCAGAAAGTTAAACAGATTTGGAAATTACCTCTATTTAAAAATCTTAATCCTTCCAGTACTTATCCGCTGCTTTATTCTCCCGAGGAAGTTCTTTTCTTTTTTACATTTCCTTTCTGTCTGACCACAGTGCTCTATGCTGACACCTCTGTCCATTTTAGGAACTGTTCAGAGTACAAGCAAATCCCCAAAGCAAACCTCTCCTGCTCTGGACAGTTCCTAAAATGGACAGAGGTGTCAGCAGAGAGCACTGTGGTCAGACAGAAAGGAAATTCAAAAGAAAATAACTTCCTGTGGAGAATATGGCAGCTAAGAAGTACTGCTAGGATTAAGTAAGTCATTTACACATCTGTTTAACTTTCTGGCACCAGTTAATATAAAAAAAAAAAAGTGTTTTCCAGTGGAGTATCCCTTTAAAGCTGCATTGGGTTCAGTGCATATCATCAGAGAAAGGAGAGCCAGCACTGAACAATTTTGTTATTTTACAGCCACAACAGGATTTAATATGTTTTAACCCTTTAAGGACTCAGGGTTTTTCAGTTTTTGCACTTTCATTTTTTCCTCCTTACCTTTTAAAAATCATAACCCTTTACATTTTCCACCTAAAAATCCATATTATGGCTTATTTTTTGCGTCACCAATTCTACTTTGCTGGGACATTAGTCATTTTACCCAAAAATTCACGGCAAAACGGAAAAAAAAATCATTGTGCGACAAAATCAAACAAAAAACGTCATTTTGTAAATTTTGGGGGCTCCCGTTTCTACGCAGTGCATATTTCGGTAAAAATGACACCTTATCATTATTCTGTAGGTCTATACGGTTAAAATGATACCCTACTTATATAGGTTTGATTTTGTCGTACTTCTGGAAAAAATCATAACTACATGCAAGAAAGTGTATACGTTTAAAAATGTCATCTTCTGACCCCTATAACTATTTGTTATTTTTCCACGTATGAGGCGGTATGAGGACTAATTTTTTGCGCCGTGATCTGAAGTTTTTATCGGTATGATTTTTGTTTTGATCAGACTTTTTGATCGCTTTTTATTCATTTTTTAATGGTATAAAAAGTGACCAAAAATCCGCTTTTTTGGCTTTGGAATTTTTTTGCGCGTACACCATTGACCGTGCGGTTTATTAATGATATATTTTTATAGTTTGGACATTTACGCACGCGCCGATACCACATATGTTTATTTTTTTTATTTACACTGTTTTATTTTTTTTATGGGAAAAGGGGGGTGATTTAAACTTTTATTAGGGAAGGGGTTAAATGACCTTTATTAAAGGGGTATTCCAGGCAAAAACTTTTGTTTATATATCAACTGGCTTCGGAAAGTTAAACAGATTTGTAAATTACTTCTATTAAAAAATCTTAATCCTTCCAATAGTTATTAGCTTCTGAAATTGCTGTTTTCTGTATAACTGCTTTCTGATTACTCACGTCCCGGGAGCTGTCCAGCTCCTATGGGGATATTCTCCCATCATGCACAGCTCCCGGGACGTGACATCATCATTGAGCAGTTAGACAGAAAACTTCAGAAGCTAATAACTATTGGAAGGATTAAGATTTTTTAATAGAAGTAATTTACAAATCTGTTTAACTTTCCGGAGCCAGTTGATATATATAAAAAAGTTTTTGCCTGGAATACCCCTTTAACACTTTTTTTTTTGCAGTGTTGTAGGTTCCATAGGGACCTATAACACTGCACACACTGATCTCTCATGCTGATCACTGGCATATATTAACACGCCTGTGATCAGTGTTATCGGTGCTTGACTGCTCCTGCCTGGATCTCAGGCACGGAGCAGTCATTCGTCGGACACCGAGGAGGCAGATAAGGGCCCTCCCAGTGTCCTGTAAGCTGTTCGGGATGCCGCGATTTCACCGCGGCGGTACCGAACAGCCCGACTGAGCAGCCGGAATACTTTCACTTTCACTTCAGACGCGGCGGTCATCTTTGATCGCCGCGTCTAAAGGGTTAATACAGGGCATCACCGCGATCGGTGATGTCCTGTATTAGCCGCGGGTCCCGGCCGTTGATAGCCGCCGGGAGCAACCCGATATGATGCGGGGACACCGCGTGACCCCGCGGCATATCGCAGGAGCCGGCGCAGGACGTAAATATACGTCCTGCGTCGTTAAGGGGTTAACTAAATTAGAATACCCTTTTAAGCTTATAATTCTATCAAGGAAATTCAACAAATAACACACTTAATGTATGTACACATAGGAGGAGATTTATCAAAACCTGTCCAGAGGAAACGTTGTCCAGTTGCCCATAGCAACCAATCAGATTGCTTCTTTCATTTTTAACAAGGTCTCTGCAAAACGAAAGAAGGGATCTGATTGGTTGCTATGGGCAACTGGGCAAATTTTTCTTTGCATAAGTTTTGAAAAAACTCCTCCATAGTGTATTTTTCTGCTTAGAAAAATACAGTATGCCACAAAATACATGGCAGAAATTCATAGGGTAGCTTCAGATTTCTGACACATATTATTATTCTTTTCAGAATTTTTTTAGAGCTTTGAATACAGTTTTGCTCCATTTAAAGGGGTATTCCAGGAACTGTCTCCAGAAAGTTAAACAGATTTGTAAATTACTTCTATTAAAAAATCTCAATCCTTTCAGTACTTATGAGCTTCTGAAGTTAAGGTTGTTCGTTTCTGTCTAAGTGCTCTGTGATGACACGCGTCTCAGGAAACGACCGGTTTAGAAGAGGTTTGCTATGGGGATTTGCTTCTAAACTGGGCGTTTCCCGAGACACGTGTCTTCAGAGAACACAGACATAAAAGAACAACCTTAACTTCAGAAGCTCAAAAGTATTGAAAGGATTAAGATTTTTTAATATAAGTAATTTACAAATCTGTTTAACTTTCTGGAGCCAGTTGATATATTAAAAAAAGTTTTTTCCTGGATAGCCCCTTTAACCCCTTGCCACAAAAGGATGTTCATTAATGTCCATTTCCAGCTACTGAGGTATGACGCATGCTCAACAGGTGAGCGCTCATCATCCCCAGTGGGTCCCGGTTGCTATAGGCAACCAAGACCCACGGCTAATGCCAGACTTCGCCGATCGGGCTGATGTCTGGCATTAACCCTTTAGACGCGGTGATCAAACTTAATTGCAGCATCTAAAACTAAAGTAAACATTGCCGGTTAGCTTTTGGTGCTTTTCGGGACCACCGCGGGGAAATCGTAGCATCCCAAACAGCTTGCAGGACACAAAGAGCATCCCTACCTGCCTCCTCGCTGTCTGATCGCCGAATGACTGCTCCGAGCCTGAGCAGTTGGGCGGCGATAACAGGCTATTGCATGGCAGTGATCAGTGTAGGAAATCAGTGTGTGCAATGTTATAGTCCCCTATGGGGACTATAACATTGCAAAAGAAAAAAAGTGAAAATAAAGTGTTAATAAATGTGATTTAACCCCTTCCCTAATAAAAGTTAAAATCACCCCCCTTTTCCCCATTTAAAAAAAAAAAAACTGTGTAAATAAAAATGCACATATGTGGTATCACCGCGTGCGTAATTGTCCGAACTATAAAAATATATTGTTAATTAAACCGCATGGTCAATGGCGTACATGTAAAAAAAAATTAAAAAGTCCAAAATAGCGTATTTTTGGTCACTTTTTCTCCCATAAAAAATTTCTAAAAAGTGATCAAAAAGTCCAATCAAAACAAAAATAGTACCGATAAAAACTTCAAAACATGGTGCAAAAAATGAGCCCTATACGGAAAAGTAGAAAAGTTATAGGGGTCAGAAGAGGACATTTTTCAACGTATTAATTTTGGTGCATGTGGTTATAAATTTTTTTTGTAGTAAAATAAAATCAAACCTATATAAATTGGGTATCCTTGTGACTGTATGGACCTACAGAATAAATAAAGTGCACTTTTTACCGAAAACTGCACTGCGTAGAAACAGAAGCCGCTAAAAATTACAAAATCGCTTTCTTTTAAAAAATTTTACCCACAAATAATTTTTTCCTGGGTTTGCCGTAGATTTTGTGGTGAAATTATTAATGGTATTACAAAGTAAAATTGTTGGTGCAAAGAACAAGCCCTCATTCCTTACATGGAAAGGAAGGAAAAAACTATAGTGCAAAAATGAAAAATTGCCAAAGAGGGAAGAGGTTAATGCAGTTAACCAGCATCCTGGATTTTCAAAGCATTTTCCACGTGGAATATGCATGGAATAAGTGACATGTTACCAGCACCAAAATATTGTAAGAAAAACCTTACAGAGAATTTGTCATCAGTATCACATGCACCAACCTGCCTGTAATGCAGATTACACTGATAGAAATGGTGTTTACCTTTATACACTCCATAACTTAGTTTATCCACTATGCCTGTTTTTCAGAATATGCTAATTAGCTGACTTCCCAAGCCCCAAGTGCACCATGACATCCATCCTGCTTCCTCCGCCCTCTTCCACTGGCCCACCTTTTGAATATGCATAACGCTTCCCCTGTACACCCAGAAGCTGTGCTTACGCAGTATTCGCCACCAGCAAAGAGTAAGTGAAATTTCTCCTCTCACAAGAGAGATTTCACAGGGGAGGGGTCATGCAAATTCATAATAGAGGAGGAAGCGAGCTGGATGTCAGGGTTCACTTGTGGCTTGGGAATTTGACCTGTTTCCTCCGGGTCTCGCCATGAGGCCGAGAGGGTCTAGAGCCGAGGTACTTTAGTGCCACTGGGGGTATTGACTCACTGAGTTAAAGCACTGGCACCATGATCTCTTCACCTTAGTGGCACTCACCTCTTGGCTAGGATCAGAGAAATTTTTATGCATTCGGGCAGTGTACCTGCGCACATTCACTTATTTATTTATTTTTGTTCACTGTGTCACTTTTTGTGTGTTGTGTGTCCACAGGATTGTTAGGATGCGGTATTCCTTCTGGGTGTCCCTCCTATTGGTCTAGGGGAGGTGTTTGTGGCCATTAGGTTCCGCACCTCCCTGCAAAGAAAACCTCGGGTACTCCGGCATGGGCAGGGTACTGACCATTAACAGCTCTGTGGGCAGATACCTTGGCTAACGCCATTTGTGGTCCCTTAGTAGCTTCAATGGACATCGAACCTGGAACCTTGCAGGTACCTTTTGGTCCAGAGGCGAAGGGTAAGGTTTGTTGGGGGGGCCTCTCTCCTGTCGGAGAAGGGCTTGCGATGGACCACATCCTTTGCACATTTTTTAGTGTAACACGTTTGCACTTTTTCTTGCACTTTGGGTGATTGGAGAGCTTGTTCCTCGGCTCTTAAAAAAAATGCCCCACATTCACCAAGACAGCTTATTAGCATTAAAAAATTGCGCAGAACAGGCCAACGAAGCTGCAGAGTGCAGGAAGGTAAACTACACTGCACTACAAGGGTGATACTGATGACAGATTTCATTCAACCCTAAAGTGCAATAAGAAAAGACAAATGCTGAACGGTCTCAAAAATATAAGTCCAAAAATATCCCATTTGAGGCTAATATAATCTACACTCATAGTAATACTTAAATACATGAAAGGGAAATAAAACTCAGAATAATTTAAAATTAAACAGAAACATGAGATGAAAGTAAATAAGGTGCCTTTCAAGTTCAGAATATTATACAAGTATAACATTCCATGTTTTCTTGGTTTTTATTGCTCAGGCAGGTGCTAAAAAGAAGAAAAAAAGGCTCCCCTACCTCACTCCCCCGCCTCCATCTTTATCCCAGAGATCTGGTTCTGCTGCAAGGCACTTTTGGGGTCAGCATAAAGAGTTTTCTACTCAGCCAATTGGTGGACAAGGATGTTTCCCCCATCAGCCTCTGATTGGCTGAGCAGGGAATTCTTCTTGCTGATCCCAAAAGTGCTTTGTAGCAGGATCAAAGCTCTGTAATAATAGCGGCAATGGCGGGGTAACATGCAGGGTAAGTATAGTTTTTTTCCCCTCTTTTTATCACCTGCCTGAGCACAATAAAAAAAAGAAAAAAAAAGTGAAATACCTTTTTAATTTTATCACATTTTGGGGTAATTAAACTAACCTTATGCAAACAGTTGACATTTAAAGGGAAGTTGACATTTAAAGTCTTGGTAGTTTCCAAGACTCCTAGTTGGAATAAAACATTGACTTTAGGGGAAGCCACTTGGAAATAAAGTGGTATAAGAGCTGATTTGCATATCCTTTCTTCTCCGTAGCCCGCTGTTAAAACAAGTGGTGTACATAATTGCTGGAAGTTATATGCTGCTGGGTGTTATAACTGGGTAAAGTGCACAGCCATCTGGTTGACGGCCTTGCCGGCCAAAAGATCCAACTCATTCTCTCAATAGACTATAATGGAGTAAACTAATCAGACAGGCGACTGGCCATACACTGAAGGGCGCTGCTACATTCTTCACCTGGTTATAGACCTGGTGCAATCTAAACAAGTTTTGACACATCTGGATGACATGATCTAAAGTTTATGTTAATAACAGTAATGCTTTAAGTTACCTGTAAGGGATTGAATATTGACAATATATTATATCTAGCTACCTTTTGTAACTACGGTTTGCTTAGAGTAAACAAGAAAAAAGATAGCATGAAGATTCAGACCAAATTTGTTACATTGATGGAGGTTTCATAATATTCCACTTGGTGATGACTGACATGTGAATATTTCTGTGCTATTTTCTGGTATAGTCTCAGGTATGATGGTGGTTGAGTTCTGCTTTAATTTGTCGGTTTGTCTTCTGACATCTTTCTCCTGATCATCGTTGGCTCTATGACAAGGTAGGGTTGAGTAATGTTCTTCTGCAGCTTGGTTGCCCTGGTGATTGCTGTAGGTCACTATGATACTTGGTATTCTTGATGCTGCTACACGGGCGATAGGATCTCCTTTCTTTTGGCCATAGCCATTCAAATATTTTCCTGTCTTAAGGTTGCAAAGAATAAAAAATAAGCTGTTAAACCAGTTAAACAAATTAAGTTAAAAATTATATCTTTTTGGGTATATTCAAACATGGTGGTCTTTTTTTTTTTTTGTGTGTGAAATCAGCACCTATTACAGATAGAATATACAAATATAGCCTTAGATATATTCACTTACTAATACAGGTATAAAGGTGATCTATTGGAATACCATTTTATTGTTTATACATTTGTATTAGTATATAGCCCCCACTAGTGGCCACTTACTATTCACACACTACACAAATATTATGACTGGTCTGCATCTACAGTGCATTCAGAAAGTTTTCAGCCTCTTTCACATTTTGTTATGTCTCAGCCTTGTGCTAAAAAATAAAATAAAAAAAGAAGCTTTCTCCTGTGATTCTGCACTCAATACTCCATAATAATACAGTCAAAATAGAATGCTAATCTATTGAAAATAAAATATTATAAAAAAATAATTATTATTATTACATTGACACAAGTATTCAGACCCTTTACTCAGTACTTGAAGCACCCTTGACAGCAATTACATCATCCAGTGTTCTCGCGCATGATGCCACAACGTTTGCATACCTGGATTTAGGGAGTTTCCTACCATTCTTCTCAAGTTCTGTTGGATTGGGTGGGGACCTTCACATAAAGCCATTTTTAGGTCTCTCCAGAGATGTTTGATTGGGTTCAAGTCAGGGATCTGGCTGGGCCACTCACTGACATTCACAGAGTTGTCCCTAAGCTGCTCCTTTATTGTCTTGGATCTGAGATCAAGAGCCCTCTGGATCAGTTTTTCTTTAAGAATTTCTCCGTACTTTGCTCCATTCAGCCTCAACTCAACCCTGACAATTCTCCTTGTTCAATCCACTGAAGAACACCCCCACAGCATGTTACTGCCAGCACCATGCTTCACTGTAAGGATGGCATTGGGCAGGTGTCGAGCAGTGTCTGGTTTCCTCCAGACATGATGCTTAGAATTTAGTCAGACCAAATAATTTTTTTTTTCTTACTGTCTGGAAGTCCTTTAGGTGCACCAGATGGGCTCTCATGTGTCTTTTACTAAGGAGAGGCTTCTTTCTGGCCATTCTGCAATAAAAGATAAAATAAAAGCCCAGATTGGTGTAGGGATGCAGTGACCATCTGGAAGTGTTTCCAATCTGCACATAGGATCAGAAGAACCATTAAGTTATTGCTCACTTCTCTTCTACCATTACTTATTTTGGAGGGGCATCCCGCTCTAGGGAGAGTCCTGGTTGTCCCAAGCTTCTTCCATTTAACAATCATGGAGACCACTGTACTCTTGGGACTTTTAAGTGCAGCAGATTTTTTTTGTACCCTTCTTCAGGTTTGTGCCTCCACACAGCCCCGTTGCTAAGTTCTACGGACAGTTCTTTCCACCTCATGGCTTAGTATTTGTTCTGATATGTATTGTCACCAGTGAGACCTTATATAGACAGGACTGTGTCTTTCCAAATCATGTTCAATAAACTGAATTTAATACAGGTGACTCCAATCAAGGCTTTCAAACATCTCAGAGATGGTTAAGAGAAATGGGAGGTCCTAGAGCTAAATCAAGCTTCATAACAAAGGGTTGGAATACTCATGTCCATGCAAAATTTATTTTATAATACATTTACAAATATTTCTTAAATTTAGTGTGAAAAAAGTGAGAAAAAGTAAAAAAAAAAAAAAAAGGTATGAAAACTTTCCAAATGCATTATATCTTTCACATTTAGGGTGGGTTCACACCACGATTTTACTATATGGTTTCGG
The DNA here is from genome assembly GCF_029499605.1 of Hyla sarda. Classification (NCBI taxonomy): domain Eukaryota; kingdom Metazoa; phylum Chordata; class Amphibia; order Anura; family Hylidae; genus Hyla; species Hyla sarda. Next base: position 137,684,379 of record NC_079195.1, on the reverse strand, counting down.
CATACGGTTTCATAAAAACATATGCAACCATGCAGAAAACCGTGCCCATAGACTTCACATTCAAAACCGTATGCACCATAATGTATACGGTTGTCTCCGTTTTTCAAACCATACGGTTTTTTATTTATTTTTTTTTCCGGACAGAAAACCGTGGCCTACCACGGTTTTTGGTCCGGGTGAAAAACTGTATCAAACCGTGTGCTTTTTTTTTTTTTTAACATGGGAGTCAATGGGAACCGTACAGAACCGTATGTGCGTACGGTTCTATCCGGTTTTCACCATACGGTTTTTGGCTTTGCTCAGTTTTTTTTCTTGGAATTTCAATCAAACAAGTAAAACTTTATTCATAATGGAGTGAAAAGTTAAAAACGTACACTTTTTTTTCTTAAAAAACGGATGCATCCGGACATCATTTTTCAAACCGTATACCGTTTTCAACCGTATACAGATAAAAATGTGTACACACGTTTTGATACAGTTTAGTCAGGTTTTGAGGAATCTGTTTTTTATCAAAAACCTGACACAGGAACTGTATTGCAAGAACGTGGTGTGAACCCAGCCCTACACAGTATTCTGGGTAGTATTTTGCATCAGGGGCAAGCTGTTTTAGCACATCAATAGATATAATCTTTTTGGATCTAAAGAATTTGTAAATACAAAAAACATTAAATTTATGTGATACAGAACCTTTCTACTTGTCAATCAATGGATCATTTTCTTTAACCCCTTAAGGACGCAGTCCATTTTGACCTTAAAGGAGTAGTCCAGTGGTGATTCAGTGGTGAGCAACTTATCCCCTATCCTAAGGATAGGGGATAAGTTGCAGATCGCGGGGGGTCCGACCGCTGGGGCCCCCTGCGATCTCCTGTACGGAGCCCCGACAGCCCGCGGGAAGGGGGCGTGTCGACCTCCGCACGAGGCGGCGGCTGACACGCCCCCTCAATACAACTCTATGGCAGAGCCAAAGCGCTGCCTTCGGCAATCTCCGGCTCTGCCATAGAGATGTATTGAGGGGGCGTGTCGGCCGCCGCCTCTTGCGGGGGTCGACACCCGCTATCTCGGCGGAGAGCCGGGGCCCCGTACAGAGAGATCGCAGGGGGCCCCAGCGGTCGGACCCCCCGCGATCTCAAACTTATCCCCTATCCTTAGGATAGGGGATAAGTTTTTCACCACTGGACTACCCCTTTAAGGACGCAGCCATTTTTTGCAAATCTGACCACTGTCACTTTAAGCATTAATAACTCTGGGATGCTTTAACTTATTTGAGTCTGAGATAGTTTTTTTGTGACATATTCTACTTTATGTAGTGGTAAATTTTTGTCGATACTTGCATCATTTCTTGGTGAAAAAAGTCCCAAATTTCATGAAAAATTAGAAAATTTAGTATTTTTCAATCTTTGAACTGCGCCTAAACACAGACAAAAAAATGCTCTAAAAGCAATGATAAATCTCCTCCTTAGTTCTTTCTTTCAACGACATTCATTACGCAAGCATACTGAATTGCTTAAATTGGACAACAAATCTGTACTATTACTTTTACTCCCTTTTGCTATATTGAGGAATCATATCACTATCAGACCCAAATAAGACTATTTGGACATTGTTTTTATTTTGTTTTTATTTTAATGAGAATTTGTGCTCTGGCTTACACTCATGCTTGTATCACAAAACGATACACACACCTGAATAGAAAACAGTAAACCATAAAATAAGCGGTTGAACTGTGCCCATAACCGTGACCAAGGGTAGGCCTTAAGTGGGCACAGCCTGTGATGAAAGAATTTAAAATAAATAAAATAAGATAGGGAGGGTTGGGAGGGATCTGAAAAACATCACAAACGCCCCTCCAATAAGAGCAGAGGGCGTTATATACACATATGTCCCGCCCACAACACCTGTATGCCCTGCCTGGTGGTTTAGGGGCGCAATATTCCAGCCCTGTGCACAAACACAGCCTGATAGGCTTAAAGGGGTACTCCGGTGCTTACACATCTTATCCCCTATCCAAAGGATAGGGGATAAGATGCCTGATCGCTGGAGTCCCTCAGCTGGGGACGCCCGTGATCATGCACACAGCACCCCATTTGTAATCAGTCCCTGGAGCGCGTTCGCTCCGGGTCTGATTACGGTTGACTGCAGGGTTGGCGGCGTGTGACGTCACGCCTCCGCCCCCGTGTGATGTCACGCTTCCGCCCCTCAATGCAAGCCTACGGGAGGGGGCATGATAGCTGTCACGCCACCTCCCGTAGGCTTGCATTGAGGGGGTGGAGCGTGACGTCACATGGGGGCAGGGGCGTGACGTCACACGCCGCCGGCCCTGCGGTCGCCGATAATCAGTCCCGGAGCGAACACACTCCGTGGACTGATTACAAACGGGGTGCCGCGTGCATGATCACGGGCGTCCCCAGCTGCGGGACTCCCGCGATCAGGCATCTTGTGAGATGTATAAGATGTGTAAGCACCGGAGTACCCCTTTAACACTTGTGCTCTGGCTTACACTCATGCTCATATCACAAAACGATACACACACCTGAATAGAAAATATTAAACCATAACAAAACGTTTAACTGTGCCTATAACCACGACCGAGGGCCTTAAGTGGGCAAAACACATAACCCGATAGGGTAAGTAGCAGAATATATAAACCTAATTAACAATACCACAACCTAAGTACAGTGACCAGCACAACACTCTAATTCAGACCCTACCCTAGAGACAGTATAATCAATCGACTAGTTATCAATGAAGGCGGTGCTTGATACTTGAGGAGCTAAAGGCCACTATGTCTACTCTGAAGAACGAGCCAGCACTGAATCACGACCAGGCTGGAATATATATACTCACCTGTGCCATCATGACAAGAGAAACGGATAGATGCCTGTCCGGCCTTACGCTATGGCTTACATTCGTGCTTGTGTCACAAAATATTACACACACCTGACTGGAAATTAACTTTTAACCAAACGCAGTTAAACTGTGCCCATCCCCGCCTCCAAGGGCAGGCCTTGAGTGGGCAAGACACATAACCGGGTAGAGTAAGTAGCAGAATGCATAACTTCACAAACAACACTAAGTTTAAAGAGGCACTGTCATTGTTAAAAACTTTTCATATATTGCAGGACTCATTATAATATGACATTTCACAATATACACCTGTTAAAAAAAAATTACATTTTCACCTGAAATTCAAGCTCAAAATAGCCACCACTAGGGGTCGCCTGTCTTTTAGCCAGACAGACTAGTCTAGATTTTACAGCATACTGGATACTGGCCGTAAAGCATACCGGTATCCAGTATAGGAGATTTCTATTGTGTATGCAAAACTACAGATAAAGGATGTGTGGACATGCTGGCAGCTGTAGTTTTAAAACAGCTGGAGGCAACACTGCTCTAACAGTTATTTACAAACATTGCAGCTTCAGTTGTTACTAAACTACAACTCCCAGCATGCTGAAATAGTCAAAGCTTTCTCGGACTCCTGAATGACAAAGAAGTTGAGTTGAGTGAAAGATGAATGACACAGATAGTGACAGCTATGCTGATTAGCATCCAGCTTTACTAGGAGAAGATAAAACAGAACATGTATTCATAAAAATGCTGTACTTTTATCTAAAAATCCTTGCACTAATTTTATAAAGATCTATTCTTATATCTATACATTTTATTCTGTAATGAATTCACCATAATGTCTTCTGATTACTGCAGGCAAGCTCCAAGTATCTTTCTCTGACACATGACACAGCATAAAACCAGAGAGGAAAGGGTTACAGAGTAGAGAGTACTGATTGGATGACTGCCCAGGGTTGCTCCTGTGAAGGAGACAGACTGACATGCCCCCTCCAGCCTGCACAATGAAAAAGTAACTCACCAGCAGATAAATGCTTATATCTCTGGATATATAGGTCCGAGACTCATAAAAATGATATGCACGTGATCAGGATTGGATCCTGAGTAACATATCACTTTTTTCTTTTTTTTGCCCTATGACAGGTACGCTTTAAGGAAATCTGACATACAAGTAACCGGACCATATGACAGACCTTGACCATGATCTCCATATTACCTGTAACCAGTACTGGGCTCGAACTATCCTAAAAAACTACCTGAGCTGTCCGGACGGCCATACCCTAAACTTGTGCCTGTAGACGGGCCAGGTCTTGTACCATCTACTACACTTGAATAACCAATTTTCTAGACCTTAACCACACTTTAAATTGCCGAGCTTCCGACTCAAACTGGTCTCAGGGGTGACGTCCCGACGCGAGTATCCGATACCTTCCTTGCCATCGTGCCTGTAAATGAGAGTCATTTGCGTAACCCTCGTACCAGTAGGTCTTTTCGAGAATCACCATGCCTGAATACGTGTCAGGTCTTTCGTAACCATCATGCCTGTAGCTGGGACAGGACTTGCATAACCATTGTTTTTTTTTTTCTTTTCTACCACTTCTATTTCATGAAACTATTTCCCTGAAAGTGTGTCAGTAACAACAACTATGATGAGTATACAATCGCCTATGTGTCATGATGTTATTATACTGAAGTTGTGACTATAACAACAACTGCTCAGCAAATACCCCTACAACTGTATCGCGTATGATTGGTATACAGCCACCTATGTGTGGTAATGTTGTCGCTCTGAAAACGTGTCAGTAGCAACAAACTATGCATTGAGTCCCCCTGCAGACGTATCAGGTATAATGGGTATACCACTTCCTATGTGTCGTGATATTGTCACTCTGAAGGCGTGTCAGTAACAAAAACTGCGCAGTGCATCCCCCTGCAGAGGTGTCAGGTACGAAGGATAAGCCACCACCTATGTCATGATGTTGTTGCCCTGAAGATGTGTCAGTACCAATGATTATGCAATGTATCCCCCTGCAGATGTGGCAGGTACGAAGGATACCCACTTATGTGTCGAAATGTTGTTGCTCTGAAGACATGTCGAGACAACAACTGTGCAGTGCATCCCTCTGCAGACATGGAAGGTACGAAGGGTATGCCACCGCCTAAGCGTTGTGATGTTGTTGCTCTGAAGACGTGTCAGAAACAAACAACTATGCAGTGTATCCCCCTGCAGACGTGGCAGGTATAATGGGTATACAACCACCTATATGTCATGCTGTTGCTGCTCTGAATACATGTCAGGAACAACAACTATGCAGTGTATCTCCTTGCAGACGTGGCAGGTATGACGGGTATACTACCACCTATGTGTCGTGATTTTGTCGCTCTGAAGACGTGTCCGCAACAACAACTATGCAACGGATCCCCCTGCAGATGTGGCAGGTATGACGGGTATATAACTGCTTATGTGTCACAATGTTATTGTTCTGAGAACATATTAACATTTAAGTATGCATATCGTGTCCCTGCAGACATAATGAAAACATGTCGTCAATGACTACTAGAGTAGTGCATCCCCTTGGTAAAAGTTGTAGGGTAGATACTACGAGTAACATGCCAAGCTGATTCAAAGGCTAATTAAAGAGTAAGACTGACTTGGTGACATATGTGAAACGAATATAATTATTGCTAAATGTCACATGTCGGTTGTGCTAATAAGTAGCGGGAACTACAGCTGCAACTAAGAGGCATAGTAACATACCTGGAAATATTCATGATATCAAAATCTAACACCCGCGTGGGGTGCCGATTATTGTACAGTAATTGTGCTATCTCACGTGTAGATGTTATGGACCTAACAAGAATATGCATGTAATCCTAGCATCAATTTATGTCTGTAAATCTATCTGAACCCAGTGAAGGTTCATGGACGTATAACTGGTATGTAAGCTAAGGACCTATATACGTTATAAGTGCTGTGTATGACTGCACAGTGTAACAAAAAACAAAATGCCATAAATAACAAACGCCAAGAGTGCACGCGCAATATAACTGCTATCAAAGTCTGAACAACAAGAGCATATGAACAATGTGAATACCATGATTGTATGAACAGTATACAAGCTATGAGTGTAAGAACAGTATAAATGTCATGAACATTTGACAATATGACTGCCATGAGCATATGAAGATAGTCTGCCATGAGCATATGAACAGCATAATTGCCACAATCATATGAACCATAACAAAGGCTTGAGCATATGAACAAATTAAATGGCATGAGCGTTTGAACAAATATATGGAATATGACCAGTATGACTGCTATGAGTGTAAGAACTGTATTAAAGCCATGAGCAGATGACCGTATGAATGCCATGAGGTATGCTTATAATTCACGACAGTATAACTGCCATGAGCATGTGAACAGTATGATGCCCTGACTGTATGACAGTATGAATGCCGTGAGCGTATGATCAGTTTAAATACCATGAGCATAGAACAGTATAATCGCCACGAGCGTATGGACAGTGAAAAGCTATAAATGTATGGACAGTATGAAAACCAAGAGCGTATGAATCACATAATGCCATGGACATATGAACAGTGTAACTACCATAAGCACATGAACAATAAATGTCACAACCATATGAACAGTATTACTGCCATGAGTGTAACATAAATGCTGAGAACGTATGAACAGTATAGACACTATGAGTGTATAAACAGTATGAATGCCATGAACATGCCGTGTGCATATTATACATGACAAAAGTGTATGAATGTAAAACGCCATGAGCATGTGACCAGTATAGAGGCCACGTGCGAATGAAAAGTAGAAATGCTATGTGCGATGAACAGTATAAATTCCACGAGCATGAGTAGTATAAACACAATAAGCATACAAATAGTATAAATGCCATGAACAGCATAAATGTACTGAGTGTATAAACCTTATAAATGGCCTGAGCGTAAATTAGTATAAGAGCCACAAGCGTGTGAAAGTATAAACGTCACGAGCATATGAACAGTCTAAATGCCATGGGTGTATGAACAATATAATGCCATGCGTGTATGCATAATATAAATACCATGAACATATGAACGGTATAAACACCATGAGCATATGAACCATATAAAGCCATAAGCGTATGAACCGTGTAAATACTATGAGCGTGTAAACTGAATAAATGCCATGAGTGTATGAACAGTATACATGCCATTAGCGTCTGCACAATATGCATACCATGAGCGTATAAACCGTATAATTTACATAGCATATAAAACCGTATAATGCCATGAGCATATGCACAATATAAATGGCATGAGTGTATAAACAGTATAAATGCCCTAAGCATGCACCACAGCATAAATGCCATGCGTATGACCAGCATAAACTTCATGGACGCATAGACATAAAACTATAACCTAATGCAATAAATGCCGAGAAACAAATGCTATCACATACACACTATAAACCACTAATTAAGTGTACATGCTAACAACTCTATCAAGATTACTCACTATAAATGCTATGAACGAAAAACACCCTATAAACGCTATGCCCTATATACACACTAAATGCACAAGACATAATCACATTATGCAATGAACATACAGGTACTGAAAACGCTGTGAACGTATATGCACTGCAGATACTGGAACGTATCTATGAAGGTAAACGCACTGTAAACGCTACAACGTATGAAACTAAATGCAAAAAACTTCTACGCACTACAATTGCTCTTGTATATATACTAAAGCTATGAACATAAACCCTTCAAATGGTATGAAAACACATACACATAGCAAATGCTGATGTGTAACGCCAGCAATGCTATAACCTCTAAGCATTGTGAAGGCTATAAATGCTAAGAATTATAACTGCTATGAAACATGTACCTCCTAATGTCAAGAAGATAAATACAAACTATCTATGCTATAACTGTATCCACGCTACATGATATGAATTTATTACAACCTATACCCAAATGCAGTAATGCTATAAATGTACGCCATATCAACATACTAAATGCTATGCACATATAAATCTGTACATGGTATAGTGATATATGGATAACGTGTCATAATGCACATAATTAAGGGTGGCGTACATAGATTGGAATGCAGCCATGTACGAACCCAGCAGGCTGCAAACACCACTCCAGATATCTGTAAACCATTGCCCCAACACGACTATGGTCAGAGCAAAAGCCTAAGAGTGATACCCTTACCACAGCTGAGGAGCTCATCACAGTGCATCAGGACGTCAGATAGTACAATCGTTTCCTTGGTGATGCCCTGTGAACTGGCCGTGACTCCTTCCCCTCCCCTACCCCAGGACCTTAACCCATACCTACTCAGGAACTAGGCAGAAAGCTACCTGACAGCTGGAATGCTATAATAGGAAAGCAGTGCTTAGATTTATTAACACCAAGACCACAAGGACAGTGCACTGGCAGACTGAAGATCCCACTGTACTGCTACGGCTTGCGCCCGTGCTTCAAAGCAGAACAAAGCCTTTCCGGCTGATGCACACGTGACCCAGCGCAGGACGCAGCAGAGGTCGGAGGCTGCCAGCAGCACGCGAATGAAGTGCAAGTGCCGAACAGTGAGTGATCCTGTAGATTAAAAACCAGCCGACTAAGTACTGACGGCTGAGTCCGATGGGAAAAAGCTATTGCAGCTCCTAACTACAGCCTTACCAGACTGCGACCTGCGTTCACTGGGTCCCAGATGCCCAGATCCAGGGAACCTTATCAAACGATCCGAAAAAACGTCACGAACGCCCCTCCAGTAAGAGAAGAGGGCGTTATATACACCTGGTTTAGGGGCCCTCGCACAAACACAGCCTGATAGGCTTAACACTTTTCTGGCTACATTTTCTGTGCTTTTAAACCTATCTATACTACTCTATGTAGGAGACAACCACAAGGGCCCTTTGGTATGTGAGCTTTTTCTCTGTTCTTTTATTTATTTTTTTACAACAAATCACTCTAATTGTATCCCACTTGATCTCTCTTCTTTACACGCAGTTACCTAGTCAGTTTTAGATATAGTCTACAATAGTCACATATATATTACCTAGCAGGACTGTTTTATAAATTTTATTATACATTTTTTTCCTATTACAAATGCATACGTCCCAGCTGCTGACATGCTAGTGAAACTAGATTCAACATATGTTGTAGCGATGTCCTATACAGAGCATTGCGCTGCAGGAGATTGGTGGCGGGACCCGGCTGGGGTCCCGCCGCATCTGCTGAGACCAGTATTGTGCCGGTCTCAGGAGCATTACCGCATAGATGCTGTGATCAGTAATGATTACGGTATCTAAGGGATTGACATGGGAAGTGGGCTCCCACTGTTCCCCAACAGGAAACCCTCAATGCGATCACGGAGTCCCTTTGGTTGCCATGGCAGCAGGAGGACCAGCTTATGACCTCCTGTCTGTCTAGTACAGCAGCCTGGGAGGTCCAGTCATAGGTGATCCTGACAGTTATGTTGTGCTGCAGTACAAATGTACTTCAGCAGAGTATAACAGTAAAAAAAAGTTTAAAAATAAAAGTTTTTTCAATAAATAAATAAAGTGTAAACATGACTATGTTATAAAGTTAATTATCTTGCACGGTGAACGCCACAAAAAACTACAAAATAGCATAAGAATCACAAATTTTAGTCCAAAACGTGGAATAAAAAAGATGAAAAGATAGCATATACCTCAAATATGGTGTCAATTGCTACAGCTCGTTCTGCAAAAAGTAAGCCCCCGCACAATGGTGTTGGACAAAAAATTAAACAGTTATGGCTGTCAGAACATGGCAACACAAAAAAGAAAAAAAGATTGTGTTGTGAAAAGGATAAAAAGAACATTAAAAGTGATATAAATTGGGTAATGCCATTATTCCTACTGACCCACATAATTACAGATAACATGGATAACAGCACAGGGAAACAGACATTTTCCAATTTTTCACAATATTTTGGATTTTTTAACAAAAAATGCTGCATGTATCAACAAAGATTTCTGTCATGAAAAAACAATCTCAGAATCACTTTGCTCAGTAAAAGCATGTCACAGTTATTACCACTTAAAGAGACACATGCCAGATTTGAAAAATTGTGATTGGTCATTTAGGTAAAAACAGGCGGCATTCATAATGGGTTAATACACCATAAATTACTTACAGCAAGTGGGGAACTACGGTCTGATGGACCTATTTCTACTAATGAAATATCCTCTGCATCCATTGAGTTCTATGAAATAGGAAAATGAATCAAGTTAAGATGATTAATATGAAAACATATATAGATATATATATATATATATATATATATATATATATATCAATTAGTTTTAAATATACAGCACAATATGAAACAGTACATGTGTTCAAGTAAATATCTGTGTCATGAAACCACATTTGTCTAGCAATAATGACATTGCTTTTAATTGTCATTGTTTTGCTTCCATCGTCCAGATCTTGGGGTTGCTTAAAGGAGTAGTCCAGTGGTGATTCAGTGGTGAGCAACTTATCCCCTATCCTAAGGATAGGGGATAAGTTGCAGATCGCGGGGGTCCGACCGCTGGGGCCCCCTGCGATCTCCTGTACGGAGCCCCGACAGCCCGCTGGAAGGGGGCGTGTCGACCTCCGCACGAGGCGGCGGCCGACACGCCCCCTCAATACAACTCTATGGCAGAGCCGAAGCGCTGCCTTCGGCAATCTCCGGCTCTGCCATAGAGATGTATTGAGGGGGCGTGTCGGCCGCCGCCTCGTGCGGGGGTTGACACCCGCTATCTCGGCGGAGAGCCGGGGCCCCGTACAGAGAGATTGCAGGGGGCCGCAGCGGTCGGACCCCCCGCGATCTCAAACTTATCCCCTATCCTTAGGATAGGGGATAAGTTTTTCACCACTGGACTACCCCTTTAATGGTCAACCCTCCAGAAACTTCACATTTACCCCTATCCTGTGGATAGGGTATAAGTTCATTTAAGATGGAAAACCCCTTTAACACTGTGGCCCCTTCTTTCTCAGGATCACTGGGGAGCAAAGGTTGTACGCCACAATGATATGATCTTCTTGTTACTTTACAAGATGAAAAAACTTCAAATTCATACATGTCATCAACAAAATTTTTTATATAATGTAGATAATCACATTATATGTATATTTGTAATATACATTGATTAAAAAAATGTGTATATTTTTGGGTGAAAAAATGCTGTCTCTGCATATATTTTAACCAATGTATATTACAAATATATATATATATATATATATATATATATATATATATATATAATGGTATTATCTACATTATATAAAGTTTTTGTTGACGACAAGTACACATTAACACAAACAACATGCTTCTCATTTAATATGTAAAAGAAAATTTTGGTTTACACAAAAAAGAAAACACCTCTTTCAGATAAATGCCCTCATTAAAAATATAAGACAAACAAATATATTCGTCATTACGAATATATATATATATATATATATATATATATATATATTCTAAATATTTGCAAAATTGCGAAGTGCCGATATTCACAGTAAAAATTTACATTTCAAATATTCGCACTCAACACTATTGGCCACTGCTGAGAACAAAATGTGGCATTCTATTATGCTCATGTACACAGAAATTTAGCAAATGTTCTTACCTTTTCAAATATTCCAGAATCATTGCTTTTCAGCTTAGCTTTGGATTTGGCGTCATTGTTCTCAGTGGTGTCTTTGCTCATCTCATAGGAAACCTGCCTACTAGCTGGTCTGGAGTTCACGCTACTGATGTCAGCTTCAGTATCAGTCCAACCCTGTAATGAGTATAGCATAAATATCATCATGTTGTGTCTTTTCATTGCTTCAGATTGAAGAAATGATGGAAATAACAATGCCATATATTTAGCAAAACTCTTTAAGAAAGGACCAAGGTAGCATGCAGGCTTAAAGGCTTTAAACACTGTGCACTAATTTTTAGTCTTTAGCTGTAAGAAATTGGTCCTTTCTGAGATTTCATGGTTTCTTAAAATGTGGAGTACAGTTTTTCACTTGAAAAATATAAACACCTACATGACAAGTTGAAGGAAATCTGTCAGCTATATTTGCTGATAAGAGTTGAAGACACTCTTGGGTAGCTGTTAGGGTATAGAGGAAAGCTGTGTCTTTCCTGGAGCCAATGGTGGTTGCCAAACTTATAGAATGGCTGTTTTGTTTCTAAACCAAGTTTCATGGAGGTGGAGCCAAGCTACTCAAGTACCACAGTCTTCGAGACATGCTTGGCCAGTCCATCACGTTTACCCTCAGCTTCTTTAGCCAGGCAGTGTTTGTCTTGGAAGTGTGTTTGGTGTTGTTTGCGGCACTGTCTCTGAAGGAAGCGGATTATAGTCTTCATTAGTATGTCACCGAAAATGCTGATATTCATGGTTCCTTTATGCTAGCAGCACTTATACATCTTTTTCCCAAAGATAACTTTTGGATATGGTGCTGAGTGTGTGCACTCAACTTCTTTGGTCAACCAAGGCCAGGTCTGTTCTGAGTGGAACCTGTCCTGTGAAACTACCATGTTGCACCTCCGTTTCAGGGTATTGACAATCTTCTTATTGCCTAGACCTTATTTATGTAGAGCAGCAATTCTTCTCAGAGAGTTCTTTGCCATGTGGTGTACCTGCTCCAATTCACAACTGAGACTTTGTAACACTAACGAGTCACATGACACTGGGAGGGACAATGGTGAATTGGACCCAATTTGTACATTTCCACTTAGGGGTGTACTCACTTTTGTTGGCAAGGTTTAGGCTAGGGATAAGCGAATGGAATCTAACTAATCCGAATTCATTACAAATTTCAGGAAGAATTTGATTCGCAACTAATGCAAATATCGCCGCAATTCGATTGCGCAAATCGCTTCATTAAACTCCATTTAGTGTGGTGTGGGCATCTAAAATGGCGGATCCACATGTGAGGACATGGGGAAAGGATTCCTAGGAAGGCAGGAACAAGGGTCGGCAGGATGACCCTGAATCACATGCAGCATGCAGCCTATCAGCAGCCAGCCACCCCGTGATTTCACAGCCCTATATAATCGGTAGCCATCTCGCGGCCAGTCACATCAGCGTTCTATTACAGAGAGAGAGGGACAGACAGCATGTGTGTGTTGCACAGAAAAGCATTTTTATAGCAGCGATTCACCTCCCAGTCACATTAGCATTCTGTTGCAGAGAGAGAGGGACAGAGAGCAGTGTGTTGAACTGAAAAGCTTATTCACAGCAACAATTCACCTCAAGCCCAAATCCAGCCTAGAAGCACTTATAGGGAAGGGAGTGAGACTGAGAGAGAAAGTGCAATTTTGGGTGTAGTACACAGTGACTGTGTATTGCATCACTGGTGTGTACAACAACTGAAAAGCAAGTAGTAGCCAACCAGTTAGGGTGAGCAGAGCAGTTAAAGCATATTGTCATCTATTAAGTGTAACCTGTGCGTACATCTAAGTGGTGTACCATTTTGTTCCTGTTAAAATTAAAAAGGGCCTAGATAATGTGAAAGGCCAGCCAAAAGTACACACCTTCTTGTGTAGACAAATACTGTTTTAAGTAACATAGTTAATAACATAGTAACATAGTTCATAAGATTGAAAAAAGACCAGAGTCCATCAAGTTCAACCTATATCCCTAATGAGTCCCTACTGAGTTGATCCAGAGGAAGGCAAAAAACCCTCATACTCGAGGTAAAAATTCCTTCCCGACTCTAAATATGGCAGTCAGAATAAATCCCTGGATCAACATTCTGTCCCTATAAATCTAGTATACATAACCAGCGATGTTATTATTCTCCAAAAATTCATCCAGCCTCTTTTTGAACTCTTTACAGAGTTCACCATGACCACCTCCTCAGGCAGAGAATTCCACAGTCTCACTGCTCTTACAGTAAAGAACCCCTGTCTGTGCTGGTGTAGAAACCTTCTTTCCTCTAGACAGAGAGGATGCCCCATGTTATAGATACAGTCCTGGGTATAAATAGATCATGGGAGAGATCTCTGTACGGTCCCCTGATATATTTATACATAGTTATTTGGTCTCCCCTAAGCCTTCTTTTTTCTAAACTAAATTACCCTACTAATGATCTTTCTGAGTACTGTAGTCCTCCCATTCCCCGTATTACTCTGGTTGCCCATCTTTAAATCATCTCCAGCTCCACTATATCTTTCTTGTACACTGGTGCCCAGTACTGTACACAGTATTCTATGTTTGGTCTGACTAGTGATTTGTACAGCGGTAGAATTATTTCCTTGTCGTGGGCATCTATGCACCTATTGATGCACCCCATGATTTTATTAGCCTTGGCAGCAGCTGCCCGACACTGGTCACTACAGCTAAATTTACTGTTAACTAAGACTCCCAAGTCCTTTTCCACGTCAGTCGTCCCAAGTGTTCTTCTATTTAATACATAATCCCAGCCCGGATTTTTCCTCCCCATGTGCATTACCTTACATTTATCAGTGTTGAACCTCATCTGCCACTTCCCAGCCCAAACCTACAAACTATCCAGATGCATTTGTAACAGTGCACTGTCCTCTTTTGTGTTTATCTCTTTACAGAATTCAGTATCATCTGCAAAGATTGTTACTTTACTATTCAACCCCTCTTCAAGGTCATGAATGAATATATTAAATAGGACGGGACCCAAGACGGACCCCTGTGGTACCCCAGTAGTAACAGTCACCCAATCAGAATAAGTACCATTAATAACCACCCTCTTTTACCTATCACTGAGACAGTTACTTACCCACTTACACACATTCTCCCCCAGTCCAATCCTTCTCATTTTATGCACCAACCTTTTATGTGGCACCATTTCAAATGCTTTGGAAAAATCCAGATATACCACATCCAGCGATTGCCCCTGGTCCAGTCTGGAGCTCACCTCCTCATAAAAGCTGATCAGGTTAGTTTGACAGGACCGATCCCTCATAAAGCCATGCTGATATGGAGTCATACATTTATTTTTATCAAGATACTCCAAAATGGCATCCCTTAGAAAACCCTCAAACAAGTTACATTCAACAGAGGTTAAACTAGCAGGTCTATAATTCCTGGGGTCACTTTTTTACCCCTTTTTAAATATTGGCACCACATTTGCCATGCGCCAGTCCTGGGGAACAGTCCCTGTCCCTATAGAGTCCCCGAATATTAAAAATAGCGGTCTGTCTATTACATTATCTTATTCCTTTACAACACGGGGGTGAATGCCATCTGGACCTGGTTATTTGTCTATTTTGATTTTTTGTAGGCTGCACTGTACTTCTTCCTGGGTTAGACAGGTGACCTGTACTGGGGAGTTTACCTTATCACTGTATTTCACCTGGCATTTCATTTTCCTCTGTGATTACAGTGGAGAAGAATTTGTTTAATATATTTGCTTTTTCCTGATCCTCGTTTATAATTTCTTCCTCATCATTTTTTAAAGGGCCTACACTTTTATTTTTCACCTTTTTGCTATTTATATAGTTAAAGAACATTTTAGGGTTAGTTTTACTCTCTTTGGCAATTCATCTTTCCGTCTCTATTTTTGCGGATTTTACATTTTTTTTTACATATTTAACATTTTTCTCTATAGCTTTTTTAATGCTTCTTCACTGCCGTCCTGTTTTAGTAGTTTCAATGCTTTATTTTTGTCATTTATTGCCCCCTTAATGTTCTCATTCATCCATATTGGTTTTCTTTTATTTCTGACCCTTTTATTCCCATAAGGTATATACATCTTACAGTGAGAATTTAAGACATTTTTAAAAGTCTCCCATTTAGTGTGTATTCTTTTTTTCAGGACATTATCCCATGTTATATTGTTAAGGGCTTCTCTGAGTTGATCAAACTTTGCCTTCCTAAAGTTCATTGTTTTTGTGACCCCCTCGAGAGATTCCTTTATTGAAGAACAAGTTATAATGTATTATATTATGATCACTATTTCCTAGGTTTCCTTCTACTTGCACATTAGTTACTCTGTCAGGTCTGCTGGTTAATATTAAGTCTAGTAGGGCGCCCCCTCTGGTCGAGCCCTGCACCATTTGGGACAGATAATTGATTTTAGCTATAGTCAGAAACCTGTTTTCTTTATGAGATTCACCTGTGAGGCCATGCACCTATATCAGCCAACTTGGGTGGGGCTTGTAGCCTCTCTCTCTCCTTCCATTGTATGTGTGCTCAGTCACGCTGAAGGTAACTGGGAGCAGGCTGCATGTCGGCCTAGTGCTGCTGTAATTGCCCACTGGCCCCTTTTGCTTTTCACGCACAGGTAGGTTAGCGTTAGGTCCCGTTACATCTGAGAAACCTTGGCGTTGGTGTGCGGGCTCTGGTGTGTCCTTAATATAAGGATACACTGGCGAATGTCTCAATTTTAACATCAGTGTTGAGGTATAGCCAATGTCATTGTATACATCTACCACAGTAGTGCACCTACATTTCTGTATTGTATTATTCTAATTGTTACACATCCACACCGTTTATCTGGTGTAGGATTCTATTGTGGCACTTGTAGTCCACTGCAGACATCCTCCATTGTATGCATTTTTATGCTGGGGATCGCCCCTAGCAACGGACTACAAGGGCAGGATCTGCTCCCCCAGTATAAATGCACAACTGCATTTGGGGTTGAGCACCTCCAGCCATTTGAGACCACGTTTTTTTGCTGTTGTTTAAAAATGTATACTTGGAGGTGTGTAAACTCCATTGTTAATGTGCATTGAACATTTTCCAGGCAGCATTAAGGTTGCACCTGTGAAGCCATGCACCTATATCAGCCAACTTGTGTGGGGCTTGTAGCCTTTCTCCCTCCTTCCATTGCATGTGTGCTCAGTCACGCTGAAGGTAACTGGGAGCAGGCTGCATGTCGGCCTAGTGCTGCTGTAATTGCCCACTGGCCCCTGGTTTTTGCTTTTCACGCACAGGTAGGTTAGCGTTAGGTCCCGTGCCATCTGAGAAACCTTGGCGTTGGTGTGCGGGCTCTGGTGTGTCCTTCATATAAGGATACACTGGCGAATGTCTCAATTTTAACATCAGTGTTGAGGGATAGCCAATGTCATTGTATACATCTACCACAGTAGTGCACCTACATTTCTGTATTGTGAGATTCACAGGTCTCAGTGTCCCAGTTTATATCAGGATAGTTAAAGTCCCCCATTATTATCACCTCATTCTGATTTGTTGCCTTGTTTATTTGCCTCAGTAATTGATCTTCTGGCTCTTCCATTATGTTTGGTGGCTTATAGCAAACCCCTATCAGAATTTTTTTTATTTTTATCTCCATATATTTCTACCCATAGTGACTCCACATTATCGTTTCCCTCCCGTATATTCTCCTGCCCTATTCTCCCCAAGCACAGCTGTACCCTCCCCATTGAGGTGCAGCCCGTCCCTATGGTAGAGCCGGTATCCGACAGCGAAGTCGGCCCAGTTCTCCATGAACCCAAACCCCTCCTTCCTACACCAGCTTATGAGCAACTTGTTTACCTCCCTAATCTCCCGCTGCCTCTCTGGTGTGGCTTGTGGGACAGGTAATATTTCTGAAAATTTTACCCTGGAGGTCCTTGCCTTAAGCTTGCGCCCTAAGTCCCTGTAATAATTTTTAAGGACACTCCACCTACCTCTTACTTTGTCATTGGTGCCAATGTGTACCATGACTGCTGGGTCCTCTCCAGCCCCACCCAGCAACCTGTCAACCCGATCCGCGATGTGCCAAACTCAAGCGCCAGGAAGACAACACACTATTTGGCGATCCCGATCTTTGTGACAGATCGCCCTGTCTGTCCCCCTAATAATTGAGTCCCCCATTACCAGTACCTGTCTGGTCTGCCCTGCACTCCTCCCTCCCTCCTTACTGGAACAGACACCACCTGGCGGTCAGAGGCAGAGTCCTGCTGCAGTACTGCTAGCTATGAAATGGCATCCCCCTCATCTACCAACCGGGCAAACTTGTTGGGGTGTGCCAGTTCAGAACTAGCCTCCCTGACACTTTTCCCTCTACCCCGTTTTCTAACTGTAACCCAGCTAGCTGCCTGACTGTCCTGCACCTCCGTCCCACTATCCTCCCCCACCTCTACGCCATAGAGTACCTGCTCAGTGAGCAGGAGACTTCTCTCCTGGTTGTCAATGCGTCTCAGTGTTGCCATTTGCTCCTATAGATCCAGAATCTGGGCTTCTAAATTAAATACTCGCACACATCTCGCACAACAATATGCACCAAACTGCTGTTCAAGGATTGCATACATTGTGCAAGATATACACCGGACTGCATTTTCCAACATGGAGGCCATACTAGATTTGGGTATTGAAAAAATGAACAGTGAAAAAAAAAATCAAATATTTCAATTTAAGCTCCCTGAATTCAAAGTCCCTTAATTTTAAGCCCCTCTCACTTTTATACTTTCACTTACTTGTATACGTCACACTCTTGTATACAGACACACAATCGCTAGCTCAAACAATTGCTAGTGTACTTACTTTTATATTTAGCACAATCCACCTCTCTCTTCCACTGCCTGGAGCGCACTGTCCTCCCCTCATAAGTGCATACCACATATGTACATCTAAGTGGTGTACCATTTTGTTCCTGTTAAATTCTTAAGGACCTTGATACTGTGAAAAGCCAGCCAAAAGTACACACCTGCTGGTGTTGTAGACAAATACTCTTTTAAGAGTACTGGAGCGCGTTGTCCTCCCCTCATAAGTGCATACCACATGTGTACATCTAAGTGGTGTACCATTTTGTTCCTGTTAAAGTCTTAAGAGCCTAGATACTGTGAAAGGCCTGACAAAAGTACACACCTGCTGGTGTTGTAGACAAATAATGTTTTAAGCATACTGGAGCACATTGTCCTCCCATCATAAGTGCATATCACATACGTACATCTTTTTTTTTAAATCAGAAACATTTTATTGAATATTTTTGCATAAAACTAAAAACATACAAAAACACAAAACCACCAACCCCCCACCCATCCCTCCCATACAAAAACTCCCACCACACCTCCCCCTAGTCCCGTGTCCTTCCCCCAAGACAAATCCAATGTAACATTACAGAGAAAACAGTGGGACAGCACCAAAGCACAGTCCGCACGCACGGAATAGGAGTATGGCAGAAAACATATTCGCATGGGAAAACCAGCACCACTCTCCCACATATGTACATCTAAGTGGTTTACCATTTTGTTCCTGTTAAAGTCTTAAGTGCCCAGATATTATGAAAGGCCAGCCAAAAGTACACACTTGCTGATGTTGTAGACAAATACTGTTTTAAGCATACTGAGTGCATTGCCCTCCCCTCATAAGTACAGACCACATACGTACATCTAAATGGTGTTGACAAATACTGTTTTAATAGTAGTGGGGAGTATTGTACTCCAATCATAAGCACACTAAGTATGTCAGGCAGAAAAGTGCCAGAATGTGCACAGAGAATTAGCAGAGGCCTAAATTCATCAGGCAGAGGTCGCAGCAGACTTGGGGCGAGTGGCAGCAGGAGTCACAGCAAGAGGCCTAAGCTCCTGGTGTAAGCTAGCAGTTATGTCATGACCAGCAACCCATCTGCCATCAGTGATTGGTTACAACGGTCATCCACCTCATCACAAGTGACATCTGACACCCCCAGTCAACAGTCGGTGGGTTCTCCAGACACAACCCTCAGTTGGCATGGCCCAGGAGCAGTCCCTGTTCTCCCATTGCCTCTGTCCTATGCTGTTCCCTCCCCCACAGTAGTATCTTATGCTGTTGGTTCAGCTAGATTATTTAGTGAGGACGATCTAGAGGACTGTCAGCAGCTACTGCCCAGCCAAGAAGTGGAGGAGACATCCGCTGCTTCCTCCACTAGGAGGGCAGGTAGTGATGCGGAGAGTTGCGCGGAAGGTGGTGTTGCGAGTAGTGTTGCTTGTGAATATTCGCAATGCAAATTTTATTCACGAATATCGCATATTCGCTAATATTTTTAAATATAGCACTAAATATTCGCAATTACGAATATTCTTTTTTTTTTTTCACAGTACATATTACAGTGATCATCCCACTCTGCTTCCAGCTTGTGTGGGTAAAGAAGACTCTAATACTACTGTGTGAGACTGGCGTATGAATTCTCGCATATGTGAACATTTGCTTATGCGAATTTTTGCTTATGCAAATTTTTGCATATGCTAATTTTCGCATATACGAATTTTCGCATATACGAATTTTCGCATATGGTCATTTTCGCATAGCGAATTTACGCATATGGGAAAATAAACCGTGAATATTATGAATATGCGAATTTAGCGAATATATGACGAATATTCCTGCATTTATTCGCGAAATATCGCAAATTCGAATATGGCCTATGCCGCTCAACACTAGCAAGCGTTCAGGCTCCCGAAGCAGACACTGTTGAGTAGTGATGTCGTGAACATAACATTTTCGGTTCGCGGACCGCGAACTTCCGCAAAGTTTCGCGAACCGGCATACCGGGTGAACCGCCATTGACTTCAATGGGCAGGCGAATTTTAAAACCCACAGGAACTCTTTCTGGCCACAATAGTGATTTAAAAGTAGTTTCAAGGGGACTAACACCTGGACTGTGGCGTGCCGGAGTGGGATCCATGGCAAAACTCCCATGGAAAATTATATAGTTGATGCAGAGTCTGGTTTTAATCCATAAAGGGCATAAATCACCTAACATTCCTAAATGGTTTGGAATAACGTGCTTTAGCCCCCATTAGGCAGCACATAGAGCCCCCCTTTAGGCATCACATAGTTAGATCCCCCCTTTAGACAGCACATAGATTCTCCCATACTAGGAAGCACATAGAGCCCCCTTTAGGCAGCACATAGTTAGATCCCCCCTTTAGGCAGCACATAGATTCCCCCATGTCAGGTAGCACATAGTTAGATCCCCCTTTAGGCAGCACATAGTTAGAGCTCCCCTTTAGGCAGCACATAAGATTCCCCCATATTAGGCAGCACATAGTTAGAGCCCCCCTTGAGGCAGCACATAGTGAGATTTGAACCCAAGGCGCTGCAAGGCAGCAGTGCCAACCTCTGAGCCACCATGCTACCCTTAGCATACATCTAATATCCACGGTTGCTAAAATGGACAGAGATGTCAGCAGAGAGTACCAGAAAAATTAGGCATGTACACATGCCTGAAAAATTTGGTATTGTTGCAGCTGCTTCTGTAGCAGTGGCCAGAAAAATTGCAGCACCATAACAAGTGGAGCAGCAGAGGCCAGAAAAATTAGGCATGTACACCTGGCTGGAAAATTTGGTATTGTCGCAGCTGTAGCAGCGGCCATAAAAATTGCAGCACCACAACAAGTGCAGCAGCAGAGGCCATAAAAATTAGGCATGTACACATGGATGAAAAATTGGGTATTGTCGCAGCCGCTGCTGTAGCGACCAGAAGAATTTCTGTTTGTTTCGCCAGGCAGAAAGTGCCCTAAAACATTGCGGCTTGAACCCTAGTTGGTGGCGTATAAGTCATGCAAGTCATCCGGCATTCAGAGTTCAAATACAGCAGCGTGTGGACCATTTTTAGCCCAAGGCAGCTCATCTGATCAGGCCTTGTTCAGTCAAATGTATCGCCCAGTGTCAGTCCCTTCGGGATCCATCCCTCATTCGTCTTAAGAAAGGTGAGGTAATCCTGACTTTTTTGACCAAGGTCGACTCCTCTTCTCAGTGACAATACCTCCTGCTGCACTGAAGGTCCTTTCTGATAGGACACTTGAATCTGGACAGGCCAGAAATTCGAGCGCAAATTGGGATAGCTCAGGCCACAGGTCAAGCCGGCACACCCAGTAGTCAAGGGTTTCATCGCTCCTCAGAGTGTCGATATCTGCAGTTAAGGCCAGGTAGTCTGCTACCTGTCGGTCAAGTCGTTCTCTGATGGTGGCCCCCGAAGGGCTGTGGCGATGCGTAGGACTTGAAAAGCTCTGCATGTCCTCCATCAACAGCATGTCTGTACAGCATCCTGTCCTTGCCGGCGTGTTCGTGGGAGGAGGAGGAGGATTGCTTTCACCTCTTCCCCTGTTAGATCCCTGTTGTGCTGTGACATGACCCTTATTGTCAGGATTCGGTAGGCTGGAGGTGGATCCTCTGTGTCAGAGAGGGATTGGCGTGGACCGTGTCGGTGGACCGGTTCTAAGTTGCTACTGGCTTTCACCAGAGCCCGCCACAAAGCGGGATGGTCTTGCAGCGGCGGTAGCAACCAGGTCGTATCCACCGGCAACGGCTCAACCTCTCTGACTGCTGAGATAGGCGCGGTACATGGGATTAGACAAGAGCAAGGTCGGACGTAGCAGAAGGTCAGGGCAGGCAGCAAGGATCGTAGTCAGGGGCAACGGCAAGAGGTCTGGAACACTGGCTTGGGATACACAAGGAACGCTTTCACTGGCACAATGGCAACAAGATCCGGCAAGGGAGTGAAGGGGAAATGAGGTAATATAAGGAAGTTAACAGGTGAACACACTAATTAAAACCATGCGTCAATCAGTGGCGCACCGGCCCTTTAAATTGCAAAGAGCCGGCGCGCGCGCGCCCTAGGGAGTGGGGCCGCGCGCGCCGGGACAGCACAGACGGGGAACGAGTCTGGTAGGCGGGTCGGGATGTCCCGCATCGCGAATTGCATCCCGGCTGGGGACATTATTGCAGCGCACCCGGTCAGCCGGACTGACCGGGGCACTGCGAACAGGAGAACGCTGTGAGCGCTCCGGGGAGGAGCGGGGACCCGGAGCGCTCGGCGTAACACTTATACGCTGTGTACAGCATACTTCTTAATTTATTTTGAACCAGCTGAATCCTTTCCGCCTTGCTGTAATGCAGTAACATGTCAGGCACTTTATGTTTATACCGGGGGTCTAGTAGCATGGACACCCAGTACAGGTTGTTCTCCTTCATCCTTTTTATACGATGGTCCCTCAACAAGCACGACAGCATGAAAGACCCCATTTGCACAAGGACGGATGCCGAGCTACTCATGTCCCGTTCCTCGTCCTCAGTGATGTCAGGGAAGGTATCATCTTCTTCCCCCCAGCCACGTACAACACCACGGGAACCAGATAGGTGACAAGGAGCACGCTGGGATGCCTACTGTGGTTGGTCTTCCTCCTCCTCTTCAAAGCCACATTCCTCCTCTGACTCCTCTTCCTCACAATCCTCTTCCAGCATTGCTGCAGGTCCAGCAAGCGACGCTGATAAGGCTGTTTCTGGTGGTGATCATGTCCACAACTCTTCCTCTTCGCGGTCATCTACTGCCTGATCCAGCACTCTTCGCAGGGCACGCTCCAGGAAGAAAACAAATGGTATGATGTCGCTGATGGTGCCTTCGGTGCGACTGACCAGGTTTGTCACCTCCTCAAAAGAACGCATGAGCCTATAGGCATTGTGCATGAGCCTCCAGTCACGTGGCAAAAAAATTCCCAGCTCCGCAGATGATGTCCTAGCACCCCGGTCATACATTAGGAGTTTTGAATTCCAACGTGTCGGGCTATCGCAAATCAAGCGCCTCACTGGCATGTTGTTTCACCACTGGATATCTGACAAGTGCGCCATGGCCGTGTAGGAATGCCTGAAATGGCCACACACCTTCCTGGACTGCTTCAGGACATCCTATAAGCCTGGGTACTTGAGCACAAAGCGTTGTACAATCAGATTACACACATGTGCCATGCACGGCACATGTGTCAACTTGCCAAACCTCAATGCCGCCAGCAAATTTGTTCCGTTGTCACAAACCACCTTGCTGATCTCCAGTTGGTGCGGAGTCAGCCACTAGTCCACCTGTGCATTCAGGGCCGACAGGAGCACTGGTGTGGTGTGACTCTCCGCTTTGAGGCAAGTCAACCCCAAGATGGCATGACACTGCCGTATCCGGGATGTGTAATAGCACCTGGGGAGCTGGGGGGGGGGGGACGCCGGTGATGTGGAGCAAGACGCAGCAGTGGAAGAGGACTCGGCCAAGGATATTATGGAAGAGGATGGAGTAGGACGAGTAGAGGAGGTGGCAGCAGGCCTGCCTGCAAGTCGTGGTGGTGTCACACACTCCTCTGCAGAGCCATGCATTCCATGCTTGGCAGCCGTCACCAGGTTTACCCAATGCGCAGTGTAGGTGATATACCTGCCCTGACCATGCTTTGCAGACCAGGTATCAGTGGTCAGATGGACCCTTGCCCCTACACTGTGTGCCAGACATGCCATAATTTCCTTTTGCACAATGGAGTGAAGGTTGGGGATTGCCTTTTGTGCAAAAAAATTTCGGCTGAGTACCTTCCACTGCGGTGTCCTAATGGCTACACATTTTTTAAAGGCCTCAGACTCCACCAGCTTGTATGGTATAAGCTGGCCGGCAAGCAGTTCCGACAAGTCAGCTGTCAGACGCCGGGCTAGGGGGTGACTTTGAGACATTGTCTTCTTGCGCTCAAACATCTCCTTGACAGACACCTGACTGTGGGCAGATGAGCAGGAACTGCTCAAGGCGAGAGACGGAGAGGCGGATGGTTGAGAGGAGGCAAGGAGGGCAGCAGTGGTTGACCTAGCTGAAGATGTTGGACCAGGAGGAGGATGGCGGCTTTGACTTTGTGTGCTGCTTGTACTGACATGTTGATCCCATAGGCGTTTGTGATGTGACATCATGTGCCTTCGCAAAGCAGTTGTGCCTAGGTGGGTGTTGGACTTCCCATGACTCCGTTTCTTCTGGCACAGGTTGCAAATGGCCTCGCTGTTGTCAGAGGCAGACACACAAAAAAAAATGCCACACTGCTGAGCTCTGCGATGACTGCATTCTGGTGGTGGCAACCAGCATGTGTTGATTGGTGTACCGTCTGGCTGACCCCAGGTGCCGATTCATTCTGTCTGACTGTGCCACTAGTTCCTTGTGATGACCTCCCCCTGCTTCCAACTCGTCTCCTCCTCCTCTCTGTCTCCCCATCTGAACTTTCCCACTCTTCTTCTCTTCTAGCGGGCACCCACGTGGCATCCATGGACACATCGTCATCATCAACACCTTCACCGCTATTTGACACCTCAAGAAAGGAAGCAGCAGCGGGTACAACATCATCATCACACCGTACGTCCAAGTGTGTAATGCTGCCTGACTGAGACATATCCCTGTTAACTACATTCTCTGGCAATAATGGTTGTGCATCACTCATGTCTTCAAACTGATGTGTAGATAACTCCTCTGACTGATCAAGTAAAGCTGCTGTGGTGCTAGTGTTGGTGGTGGCGGCAGGCGGGCAAGTGGTAGGATGGGAGGTGCCCGAAGCTAAGCTAGAGGAGGAGAAGGATGGTGCGTCAAGGTTCCGTGCGGAAGCTGTAGTAGGTTGGGTGTCTTGTGATAGCCAGTCAACTAAGTCCTCAGAACTTTGGGGGTTTAGGGTACGTGGCCTCTGAACACTGGCCATTCTAGGGCCAAAGGGAATCCCAGCAACGCGACGGCCTCTGCGGGGTAGCCTTCCTCTGCCTGTCATTTTTTTTGTTAAATTTGCACAAGTGTCACACCAAATGTGATTTGCACTAGGGTGACACAATTTGCCCTGCAGGAAAAAAAAATGGTAACTTTGACATGAACTGACAGTGACGACTGGTTTTATTTAACAGCCAAAAAAGTTTTTTTTTTTTTTTTTAAATATGCACAACTGTCACACCTAATGTGATTTGCACTAGGGTGACACAATTTGCCCTGCAAGCAAAAAAAAACTGGCAACTGTGATGTGAACTGACAGTGACGACTGGTTTTATTTAACAGCCAAAAAAGTTTTTTTTTTTTTAATTTGTACAACTGTCACACCTAATGTGATTTGCACTAGGGTGACACAATTTTCCCTGCAGGCAAAAAAACTGGCAACTGTGACGTGAACTGACAGTGACGACTGGTTTTATTTAACAACCAAAATAGGTATTTTTTTTTTATTTGCACAACTGTCACACCTAATGTGATTTGCACTAGGGTGACACAATTTGCCTTGCAGGCAATAAAAATGGCAACTGTGACGTGAACTGACAGTGACGACTGGTTTTATTGAACAGACAAAAAAGTTTTTTTATTTTTTATTTGCACAACTGTCACACCTAATGTGATTTGCACTAGGGTGAAACAATTTACCCTGCAGGCAAAAAAAATGGCAACTGTGAAGTGAACTGACAGTGACGACTGGTTTTATTTAACAGCCAAAAAAGATATATATGTCACGATGCCGGCTGGCAGGTAGTGGATCCTCTGTGCCAGAGAGGGATTGGCGTGGACCGTGCTAGAGGATCGGTTCTAAGTCACTACTGGTATTCACCAGAGCCCGCCGCAAAGCGGGATGGTCTTGCTGCGGCGGTAGTGACCAGGTCGTATCCCCTAGCAACGGCTCAACCTCTCTGGCTGCTGAAGATAGGCGCGGTACAAGGGAGTAGACAGAAGCAAGGTCGGACGTAGCAGAAGGTCGGGGCAGGCAGCAAGGATCGTAGTCAGGGGCAACGGCAGGAGGTCTGGAACACAGGCTAGGAACACACAAGGAAACGCTTTCACTGGCACTAAGGCAACAAGATCCGGCGAGGGAGTGAAGGGGAAGTGAGGTGATATAGGGAAGTGCACAGGTGTAAACACTAATTGGAACCACTGCGCCAATCAGCGGCGCAGTGGCCCTTTAAATCGCAGAGACCCGGCGCGCGCGCGCCCTAGGGAGCGGGGCCGCGCGCGCCGGGACAGAACTGACGGAGAGCGAGTCAGGTACGGGAGCCGGGGTGCGCATCGCGAGCGGGCGCTACCCGCATCGCGAATCGCATCCCGGCCAGAGGCGGTATCGCAGCGCCCCGGGTCCGTGGAACCGACCGGAGCGCTGCAGTGAGAGGAGTGTAGCGAGCGCTCCGGGGAGGAGCGGGGACCCGGAGCGCTCGGCGTAACAGTACCCCCCCCCTTGGGTCTCCCCCTCTTCTTGGAGCCTGAGAACCTGAGGACCAGACTTTTGTCCAGGATATTGTCCTCAGGTTCCCAGGACCTCTCTTCAGGACCACAACCCTCCCAATCCACTAAAAAGAAGGTTTTCCCTCTGACCTTTTTAGATGCCAAAATTTCCTTGACGGAGAAGATGTCCGAGGAGCCGGAGACAGGAGTGGGGGGAACAGATTTGGGAGAGAAACGGTTAATGATAAGTGGTTTAAGAAGAGAAACATGAAAGGCATTAGGAATACGAAGAGAAGGAGGAAGAAGAAGTTTGTAAGAGACAGGATTAATCTGGCGCAAAATCTTGAAAGGACCAAGATAGCGTGGTCCCAACTTATAGCTAGGGACACGGAAGCGGACATATTTGGCGGAGAGCCATACCTTGTCTCCAGGGGAAAAAATGGGAGGAGCTCTTCTTTTCTTATCCGCGAATCTCTTCATGCGTGAAGAAGCCTGTAAGAGAGAATTTTGGGTCTCTCTCCATATGATGGAAAGATCACGAGAAATTTCATCCACAGCGGGCAGACCAGAGGGCAAGGGGGTAGGGAGGGGGGGAAGAGGGTGACGGCCGTACACCACGAAAAACGGGGATTTGGAGGAAGATTCAGAGATTCTGAAATTATACGAGAATTCGGCCCAAGGTAGAAGATCTGCCCAGTCATCCTGGCGGGAGGAAACAAAATGTCGTAAATAGTCACCCAAGATCTGGTTAATTCTTTCTACTTGTCCATTGGATTGAGGATGGTATGCAGAAGAAAAATTTAATTTAATCTTGAGTTGTTTACAGAGAGCCCTCCAGAATTTAGACACAAATTGGACGCCTCTATCCGAGACGATCTGCGTAGGCAACCCGTGAAGACGAAAAATGTGTACAAAAAATTGTTTAGCCAACTGAGGCGCTGAAGGAAGACCAGGAAGAGGGATGAAATGTGCCATTTTGGAGAATCGATCAACGACCACCCAAATAACAGTGTTGCCATGGGATGGGGGTAAGTCAGTAATAAAATCCATACCAATCAGAGACCAAGGTTGTTCGGGAACAGGCAGAGGAAGAAGAAAACCAGCGGGCTTCTGGCGAGGAGTCTTATCCCGGGCACAGATAGTGCAGGCTCGCACAAAGTCCACCACATCAGTCTCTAGAGTCGGCCACCAATAGAAGCGAGAGATGAGTTGCACAGATTTCTTGATGCCCGCATGACCTGCGAGATGGGAGGAGTGACCCCATTTGAGGATTCCGAGGCGTTGGCGTGGAGAAACAAAGGTCTTTCCTGGAGGAGTTTGCCTGATGGAGGCTGGAGAAGTGGAAATCAGGCAGTCAGGAGGAATGATGTGTTGAGGGGAGAGTTCAATTTCAGAAGCATCTGAGGAACGAGAGAGAGCATCGGCCCTAATGTTCTTATCAGCAGGCCGAAAGTGAATTTCAAAATTAAATCGGGCAAAGAACAGAGACCACCTGGCCTGACGAGGATTCAGCCGTTGGGCAGACTCGAGGTATGAGAGGTTCTTGTGATCGGTGTAAATAATAACTGGAAATCTTGATCCCTCTAGCAGATGCCTCCATTCCTCAAGTGCTAATTTAATGGCTAGAAGCTCTCGATCCCCGATGGAGTAGTTCCTCTCCGCCGGAGAGAAGGTCCTAGAAAAAAACCCACAAGTAACAGCATGCCCGGAAGAGTTTTTTTGTAGAAGGACAGCTCCAGCTCCCACTGAGGAGGCATCAACCTCCAATAGGAAGGGTTTAGATGGGTCAGGTCTGGAGAGCACGGGAGCCGAAGAGAAGGCAGACTTGAGTCGTTTAAAGGCGTCTTCCGCTTGAGGAGGCCAAGACTTGGGATCGGCATTTTTTTTGGTTAAAGCCACAATAGGAGCCACAATGGTAGAAAAATGTGGAATAAATTGCCTGTAATAATTGGCGAACCCCAAAAAACGTTGGATGGCACGGAGTCCGGAGGGGCGTGGCCAATCTAAGACGGCAGAGAGTTTATCCGGATCCATTTGTAGTCCCTGGCCAGAGACCAAGTATCCTAGAAAAGGAAGAGATTGGCATTCAAACAGACATTTCTCAATTTTAGCATAGAGTTGATTGTCACGAAGTCTCTGAAGAACCATACGGACATGCTGGCGGTGTTCTTCTAGATTGGCCGAAAAAATTAGGATATCATCAAGATATACAACAACACAGGAGTATAACAGATCACGAAAAATTTCATTAACAAAGTCTTGGAAGACAGCAGGGGCGTTGCACAGGCCAAAGGGCATGACCAGATACTCAAAGTGTCCATCTCTGGTGTTAAATGCTGTCTTCCACTCATCCCCCTCTCTGATGCGGATGAGGTTATAGGCGCCTCTTAAGTCCAATTTAGTAAAGATGTGGGCACCTTGGAGGCGATCAAAGAGTTCAGAGATGAGGGGTAAGGGGTAGCGGTTCTTAACCGTGATTTTATTAAGTCCGCGGTAGTCAATGCAAGGACGTAGAGAGCCATCTTTTTTGGACACAAAGAAAAATCCGGCTCCGGCAGGAGAGGAGGATTTACGGATAAAGCCCTTTTTTAGATTCTCCTGGACGTATTCAGACATGGCAAGAGTCTCTGGGGCAGAGAGAGGATAAATTCTGCCCCGGGGTGGAGTAGTGCCCGGGAGGAGGTCGATAGGACAATCATAAGGCCTGTGAGGAGGTAGAGTCTCCGCTTGTTTTTTGCAGAAAACATCCGCGAAGTCCGTATAGGCCTTAGGGAGACCGGTTACTGGAGGAAGCAGAGAGTTACGGCAAGGGTTACTGGGAACCGGTTTTAGACAGTCCTTGGAACAAGAGGGCCCCCAACTCTTGATCTCCCCAGTGGACCAATCCAGGGTTGGGGAATGAAGTTGAAGCCAGGGAAGTCCAAGGAGAATTTCCGAGGTGCAATTGGGGAGGACCAAAAGTTCAATCCTCTCGTGATGAGATCCGATGCTCATTAGAAGGGGCTCCGTGCGGAAACGTATGGAACAGTCCAATCTTTCATTGTTTATACAATTGATGTAAAGGGGTCTGGTGAGACTGGTCACTGGGATGTTGAACCTGTTGACGAGAGAGGCCAAAATAAAATTTCCTGCAGATCCAGAGTCCAAGAAGGCCACAGAAGAGAAGGAGAAGGCAGAGGCAGACATCTGCACAGGCACAGTAAGACGTGGAGAAGCAGAGTGGACATCAAGGATTGTCTCTCCTTTGTGCGGAGTCAGGGTACGTCTTTCCAGGCGGGGAGGGCGGATAGGACAATCCCTCAGGAAGTGTTCGGTACTAGCACAGTACAGGCAGAGGTTCTCCATGCGGCGTCGTGTCCTCTCTTGAGATGTCAGGCGAGACCGGTCGACCTGCATAGCCTCCACGGCGGGAGACACAGGAACAGATTGCAGGGAACCAGAGGAGAGAGGAGCCGAGGAGAAGAAACGCCTCGTGCGAACAGAGTCCATATCTTGGCGGAGCTCCTGACGCCTTTCGGAAAAACGCATGTCAATGCGAGTGGCTAGGTGAATAAGTTCATGAAGATTAGCAGGCATTTCTCGTGCGGCCAGAACATCTTTAATGTTGCTGGATAGGCCTTTTTTAAAGGTCGCGCAGAGGGCCTCATTGTTCCAGGATAATTCAGAAGCAAGAGTACGGAATTGTACGGCATACTCGCCAACGGAAGAATTACCCTGGACCAGGTTCAACAGGGCAGTCTCAGCAGAAGAGGCTCGGGCAGGTTCCTCAAAGACACTTCGAATTTCCGAGAAGAAGGAGTGTACAGAGGCAGTGACGGGGTCATTGCGGTCCCAGAGCGGTGTGGCCCAAGCCAGGGCTTTTCCAGACAGCAGGCTGACTACGAAAGCCACCTTAGACCTTTCAGTGGGGAACTGGTCCGACATCATCTCCAAGTGTAATGAACATTGGGAAAGGAAGCCACGGCAAAACTTAGAGTCCCCATCAAATTTATCCGGCAAGGATAGTCGTAGTCCAGAAGCGGCCACTCGCTGCGGGGGAGGTACAGGAGCTGGCGGAAGAGATGGTTGCTGGAGCTGTGGTAGTAACTGTTGTAGCATAACAGTCAGTTGAGACAGCTGTTGGCCTTGTTGCGCAATCTGTTGTGACTGCTGGGCGACCACCGTGGTGAGGTCAGCGACAACTGGCAGAGGAACTTCAGCGGGATCCATGGCCGGATCTACTGTCACGATGCCGGCTGGCAGGTAGTGGATCCTCTGTGCCAGAGAGGGATTGGCGTGGACCGTGCTAGAGGATCGGTTCTAAGTCACTACTGGTATTCACCAGAGCCCGCCGCAAAGCGGGATGGTCTTGCTGCGGCGGTAGTGACCAGGTCGTATCCCCTAGCAACGGCTCAACCTCTCTGGCTGCTGAAGATAGGCGCGGTACAAGGGAGTAGACAGAAGCAAGGTCGGACGTAGCAGAAGGTCGGGGCAGGCAGCAAGGATCGTAGTCAGGGGCAACGGCAGGAGGTCTGGAACACAGGCTAGGAACACACAAGGAAACGCTTTCACTGGCACTAAGGCAACAAGATCCGGCGAGGGAGTGAAGGGGAAGTGAGGTGATATAGGGAAGTGCACAGGTGTAAACACTAATTGGAACCACTGCGCCAATCAGCGGCGCAGTGGCCCTTTAAATCGCAGAGACCCGGCGCGCGCGCGCCCTAGGGAGCGGGGCCGCGCGCGCCGGGACAGAACTGACGGAGAGCGAGTCAGGTACGGGAGCCGGGGTGCGCATCGCGAGCGGGCGCTACCCGCATCGCGAATCGCATCCCGGCCAGAGGCGGTATCGCAGCGCCCCGGGTCCGTGGAACCGACCGGAGCGCTGCAGTGAGAGGAGTGTAGCGAGCGCTCCGGGGAGGAGCGGGGACCCGGAGCGCTCGGCGTAACAATATATTTTTTTAATTTGCACAACTGTCACACCTAATGTGATTTGCACTAGGGTGACACAATTTGCCCTGCAGGCAAAAAAACTGGCAACTGTGACGTGAACTGACTGTGACGACTGGTTTTATTTAACAGCCCAAATTATTTTTTTTTTTTTAATTTGCACAACTTTCCCACCAAATGTGATTTGCACTGGTGTGACAATGAGCAAAAAAGCTTGCCAGCGGAGTTCCCCTTTTAAGCAGTGGTCCCCTATCAGGAAGCCTCCAGCTGTTGCAAAACACACGGACTGATATATTTCAGCCCTTTGAATACTGTAGTAGTTAGTTGCTTTAAAGAAAAAAAGCTTACCAGCGGAGTTCCCCTTTTAAGCAGTGGTCCCCAACCAGGGTGCCTCCAGCTGTTGCAAAACACACAGACTGATATCTTTCAGCCCTTTGAATACTGTAGTAGTTAGTTGCTTGAAGGAACTTAAGTTTGATTCTGGAGTACCCCTTTTAACCAGCGGTTCCCTCCCAACCAGGGTACCTCCAGCTGTTGCAAGACCCGCGGACTGATATCTTTCAGCCCTAAAAAGGGCTTTTTTGGTTGCTGTCCTTAAAGCAGATGTTGCACTAGTGCTTTAGAAGTAAACTGGACCCTGAATACACCACCTAGCAGCAACCTAGCTATCGCTTTCCCTATACAGCAGGAGCAGCTTCTCTGACCCTCCACTTCCTAAGCCTGCAGCATGCTGAATGAGGGTAAAATGGCATCTGTGCAAGAGGTAGGAGGGTCTGGAAGGGAGGGACTGCTGCTGATTGGCTGTAATAGGGACATTTAGCCCACAGACTTACGCGAGGAACTGTCCTCCATTTTTTTCCATCTCTTTATCCCTTCTAACACCCCTATTGAGGCTTTCTGTAGGCCAGAAATAGCCATTTTTAATACAGATTCGCCGCAAATGAATTTGCACTGAACTAGATTTTAGTCGGAAAATTTGGCGAATTGGCTGAATCGAATTTTTTTTAAATTCACTCATCTCTACATCTCTAGTTTAGACATTAATGGAAGTTTGATTAGTTATTTTAGTGGGATACATTAAACACTTATACAGGCTGTGCACTCACTACTTTACATTTCTTCAGTGTTGTCACATAAAAATATATAATAAAAACTAGCTGAGTACCCGGCGTTGCCTGGTTTTTCCTTCCTCATCCTTGTTGGGGAGGAAAATAAACAAAGGAGGAAGCTTTTGACTTCAAA
Source organism: Hyla sarda (assembly GCF_029499605.1). Lineage (NCBI taxonomy): Eukaryota > Metazoa > Chordata > Amphibia > Anura > Hylidae > Hyla > Hyla sarda. The sequence continues at coordinate 137,651,467 of NC_079195.1, read as the reverse complement.
TCCCATCCCCATATATTGTTGTCATATCCCAACCCCCTTATCCCGTCCTCATATCCCATCCTCCTATCCAGACCTCCTATCCCGACCTCCTATCCCTTCCTACTACCCCGTCCTCCTATCCGGTCCTCCTATCTCGACCTCCTATCCCAACCTCCTATCCCTTCCTCCTATCCCGTCCTCCTATCCCGTCCTCCTATCCCGTCCTCCTATCTCGACCTCCTATCCCGTCATTCTATCCCGTCCTCCTATCTCGACCTCCTATCCCGTCCTCCTATCCCGTCCTCATATCCCGTCCTCATACCCCGATCTCCTATCCCAACCTCCTATCCCAACCTCCTATCCCTTCCTACTACCCCGTCCTCCTATCCGGTCCTCCTATCTCGACCTCCTATCCCGTCATTCTATCCCGTCCTCCTATCTCGACCTCCTATCTCGACCTCCTATCCCAGCCTCCTATCCCGACCTCCTATCCCGTCCTCCTATCCTGTCCTCCTATCCCGTCCTCCTATCCCATCCTCCTATCCCGTTCTCCTATCTCCACCTCCTATCCCGTCCTCATATCCCGACCTCCTAACTCAACCTCCTATCTTGACCTCCTATCTCGACCTCCCATCCCGTCCTCATATCCCGAACTATAATATGTGTACCAGGTAGTATTGAAATATCTCCAGCCATACGGAAGTTATGTGAGAACATACATTTCCCATTGATTTGCATGGGACGTTAAACAAAAACCCCGACCCTCACAAATGGGGGTAGTTAAGGGTTAAATTAACTATCCTATATTTTAAGTGGCCATATAAGTAACATGTGACCAATTATTATCAAAATATCTTCAGCCGTTTGGAAGTTATGCAGTAACATATATTTTCCATAGACTTGTATAGGACTTTAAACATAAACCCCGCCCCTGGCAAATGGGGGTGAGTATGAGTTAAATCACCTATGTTTGTTGTTGACATATAAGTAACATGTGTGCCAAGTTTCATGTTAATATCTTTAGCCGTTTGGAAGTTTTTGTGGGACATACATACATACATACATACATACACACACACGTTGAGTTATATATACACTAGCTGAGTACCCGGTTTTTCCTTCCTCATCCTTGTTGGGGAGGAAAATCAACAAAGGAGGAAGCTTTTGACTTCAAATCCCATCCCCATATATTGTTGTCATATCCCAACCCCATATCCCGTCCTCATATCCCGTCCTCATACCCCGACCTCCTATCCTGACCTCCTATCTCGACCTCCTATCTCAACCTCCTATCCCGTCCTCCTATCTCGACCTCCTATCCCGTCCTCCTATCTCCACCTCCTATGCCGACCTCCTATCCCGACCTCCCATCTCAACCTCCTATCCCGTTCTCCTATCTCGACCTCCTATCCCGGCCTCCTATCTTCACCTCCTATCCCGTCCTCATATCCTGACCTCCTATCCCGACCATTCTGTCCTCCTATCTTGACCTCCTATCTTGACCTCCTATCCCGACCTCCTATCCCGACCTCCTATCCCATCCTCCTATCTATCCCGTCCTCCTATCTCGACCTCCTATCCCGTCCTTCTATCCCGTCCTCCTATCTCGACCTCCTATCCCGGCCTCCTATCCCGACCTCCTATCCCGGCCTCCTATCCTGGCCTCCTATCCCTGCCTCCTATCTCGACCTCCTATCTCGACCTCCTATTCCATCCTCATATCCCGTCCTCCTATTCCGTCCTCCTATCCCGTCCTCCTATCCCGTCCTCCTACCTCGACCTCCTATCCTGTCCTCCTATCCTGTCCTCCTATCTCGACCTCCTATCCCGTCCTCCTATCTTGACTTCCTATCCCGTCCTCCTATCTCAACCCCCTATCCCATCCTCCTATCTCCAGCTCCTATGCCGACCTCCTATCCCGACCTCCTATCCCAACCTCCTATCCCGTCCTCCTATCTCGACCTCCTATCCCGACCTCCTATCCTGACCTCCTATCCCGACCTCCTATCTCCACCTCCTATCCCGTCCTCGTATCCCGACCTCCTATCCCGACCATCCCGTCCTCCTATCTTGACCTCCTATCTCGACCTCCTATCTCGATCTCCCATCCCGTCCTCATATCCTGACCTGTAATATGTGTACCAGGTATTGAAATATCTCCAGCCGTACAAAAGTTATGTGGGAACATAAATTTCCCATTGATTTCACAAATGTGGGTAGTTAAGGATTAAATTAACTATCCTATATTTTAAGTGGACAAATAAGTAACATATAACCAAGTATTATCGAAATATCTCCAGCCGTTTGGAAGTTATGCAGTAACATATATTTTCCATTGACTTGTATGGGACTTTAAACATAAACCCCGCCCCTTGCAAATGGCGGTGAGTAAGGGTTAAATCACCTATCCTATGTTTGTTGCTGACATATAAGTAACATGTGTGCCAAGTTTCATTTTAATATCTTTAGCCGTTTGGAAGTTTTTGTGGAACATACATGCACACACACACACATGTTGAGTTTTATATATATATATATATATATATATATATATATATATATATATATATATAAAATATTTACAAAAATGTCAGGGGTGCACTTACTTATGCTTAAGAAAGACCATATTGTAGGGTCAAAACATTGCATTCTTGTTTTTGATGGGTTAACAAATGACACATTCACTGGACATAATTTCTGGAGTGCCATCTTCCACCTTGTTTTCTCCAGTGGATTATATAACTTTTGTCAGGCTTTGAGGACTGAGCACCCACAGAATATAAGTTCCAACACTGTGCATCATCCATACCTCTCTTATTTTGTTCTCTTACTTCTGTTGCTAATACCATTGTGCAGCATTTTCCAAACAGGGAGCCTCCAGCTGTTGCAAAACTACTAACTCCCAGCATGCCCGGACAGTCAAATGCTGGGAGCTGTAGTTTTGTAACACACTGAAAGCTGCCCACCAAAGGCACCTTACATGTAAATCCACTACTGACTTTAGCATGCAGATAACACGTATACTGCAGAAATAGAATATCAAGGATCTTACTGATTCACTGTCAGAGACAGAGGGTAGACGGTTCTTCAGTTTTTGATGTCCACCCAAATCAGAAGATTGACTGCAATGGCTGGTGACAGTGGAACGTCTAGATGATGGGTAGCTGCTGAAGGACTTGGAGTCTTTGCGGGCTACTCTAAGTATTGGCCGCAGACAAGGAATGTATTTTGCAAGAGCCATTCTATAACATACAAAAATGGTTTATTATTAGTCAAACACAAACATTAGTCAGAGAAAACATGTCTGTCAGTATTAACACACATACTATTACAGTGGTCCCTCAACATACGATGGTAATTCGTTCCAAACGACCTATCGTTTGTCGAATCCATCGTATGTTGAGGGATCCGTGCAATGTAAAGTAAAGGAAGTTATACTCACCTGTCCCCGCCGCTCCAGACCAGGTCCTCACCGCTCCCGATGTTGTCCAAGGGGCTCCCGATGCTGTCCCAGGGGCTGCTCCGGTGTCTTCTTCGCGATCCTCCGGCTTCTTCCGCATCTTCTGCAGGGTCTGGGCCTCGCTTTCTGGTGACGTTATTACGCTGCTGCGCCGGCGTGCGTAGTGACGTAATAACGACGCCGGAAAGCGAGGCCCGGACCCTGGAGAAGATGCGGAAGATGCCGGAGTATCGCGAAGTGGACCCAGAGCAGTGGGAATAGGTAAGCGAACCTGCCCGGGATGCTTAAACTGCTATCCGACAGCAGCTTAAGCATTTTGCGCTGTCGGATAGCAGTTAATGCGATGGCCCCGACATATAAAAGCATCGTATGTCAATGCTGACATCGGCATGCGATGGCCTCTGAGAGGCCATCGTATGTCGATTTTATCATATGTCGGGGCCATCACATGTCGGGGGGTTACTGTACAATGTTAGTGGATTGAATAATAGTCATACTATATATACAAATGCCTTAGTAATCTATCACTGCATAGTATATTGGGGCTTTGTTTAGCCTATCTGAACTTAGCGGAGATTGCTATACCTTAAGGGCATTTGGGGCAGACTAACAGGTACTGTTTATCTTTATAATAGCTATTATCAGTGTGTTATAAGGACGGAGTCACTCTTGGGGGAGGGGGTTCATGGCCCCTCTCCAGGGTTGTGCTGTGCTCCTAGTTACCAATTGTAAGTGATTTTAAATGTCCCTTGTGTATTACATACTTGTGTGTGTTATTTTTCTTGAATTATGTGCAATAAAATTGTGTTTTTTTGTATTTATGACATTATAGTGGTGTGCACTTCCTTTCAGTGTTAGGCTCTTTTCTTGTAGTGTGCATATCTAGTTTCCTTTACTGCAAGTAGCACCCAGTCTTGATAATATTGTGGTGAGCCCCCCTTTCTTTGATTAACCCCTTGGGGACTGAGCCCATTTTGACCTTAAATGGCCACTCTCATTAAAACTCATTTTTGCTGTTGCACTCCTTATGGTAAATAAAAAATATTTCTAATATACTTTGTTTAAAAAAAATAAAGTTTTCTATGTTTTATTTGTGCTTAAAAAAGCTCAAGAGCACATCCCCCCCCCCCCCCCCCTCATGTCATATACAGACTTTCGACCAAAGCCCAAACACAGGAAGTGCAGCCTGGAATGCTGAGGGGGGGGGGGGGGGTCCAGCCTCATCCAATCATAGCTCCTCTTACACTTAACAGCTATATGCTGTTGATTGGACAGACCCCCTCAGCACTCCAGGCTGCACTTTCTGTGTTTGGACTTTGGTCCAAAGTCTGTGTATGAGATGGGGGAAAATGTGCTCTTGATCTTTTTTAAGCACAAATAAAACATAGAAAACTTCATTTTTTTTTAAACAAAGTCTATTAGAAATATTTTTTATTGACCATAAGAAGTGCAATAGCAAAAATGAGTTTTAATGAGAGTTACCCTTTAAGGACCAGAGCATTTTTTTGCAATTCTGACCACTGTCACTTTAAGCATTAATAGCTCTGGGATGCTTGTACTTGTGAATTTGATTCCGAGACTTTTTTTCGTGACATATTCTTCTTTATGTTTGTGGTAAATTTTTGTCGACACTTGCATCATTACTTGGCGAAAAATTCCCAAATTTCATGTTTTATAACGTTGAAGCTCTCTGCTTGTAAGGAAAATAGGGGGCGACAGTGTAAGGGGGTAGTGTATATGTAGTGTTTTACTCTTTATTTGGGGTTAGTGTAGTGTATTTAGGGTACATTCACACGGGTGGAAATTTGCTGTAAACCCCTGCCCATGTGAATGTACCCTGAACATTCACATAGGAGGGCAAAACTACAACTCCCAGCATGCACTGCAGCTGGAGGCACACTGGTTGGGATTGGAAAACACTGAGTTAGGTAACAGACTACCTCAGTGTTTCTGCACCACTGTCTGTTTACTAACTCTCCCAACCCATGTGCCTCCAGCTGTTGCAAAACTACAACTCCCAGCATGCATGGTCTGTCAGTGCATGCTGGGAATTATAGTTTTGCTACAGCAGGAGACACGCGGGTTGGGAAACACTGAGTTAGGAAACCAGTGTGCCTCCAGTTGTTGTAACACTACAACTCCCAGCATGCCCAGACAGCCGAAGGGCATGTTGGAAGTTGTAGTTATACAACAACTGGAGGAAAACTGTTTGGAGACCACTGTGTAGTGGTTTCCAAACTGTAGCCCCCCCAGATGTTGCAAAACTTCAACTCCAAGCATGCTCAGATTGATCAGGCATGCTGAGAGTTGTAGTTCGGCAACATCTGAAGGGCCACATGTTGCCGAGCTACAACTCCCAGCATGCCTGGACAGACTTGGAATACTTTGAATTGACATCTGGAGCGCTAGAGTTTGGACACCACTGTATAGTGGTGTCCAAACAGTGCCCTCCTAGATGTTGCAAAACTACAACTCCTAGCATGCTGAGACTGTCCAGGCATGCTGAGAATTGTAGTTCTGCAACATCTGAAGGGCTAGATGTTACAGAACTACAACTCCCAGCATGCCTGGATTGTCTGGGCATGCTGACAGTTATAGTTTTGCAACATCTGGATGGACACATTTTGGAGACCACTACACAGTGGTCTCCAAACTGTGGCACTCCAGATGTTACAAAACTACAATTCCCAGCATGCTGGGAGTTGTAGTTTTGAAACTCCTAGAAGCAGCAGTAAAGATCACTTTCACTGCTGCCTCTGACGTCACCGCCGCCACTTTCCTGCCATCCTTTCAGTCGCCGGTCCCTGGTCCTCCGGTCCTTGGTCCCCTCGTGATCGCAGGTAACTGCCGCTGGTCCCCCCCCCCCCCCCGCATCCACGGCCCCCGCACCATCGCCGCCATCTTCCCCAGCTCTGAACCAGACTTCGAGGGGCGGGCAGAGCAGGGGAAATTAACTTTCACCCCCCTGCCCTGCGATTCACCGGTCAAATCACAGGGGATAGGAGGAGGTGGTACCCCTACCACCTTGCTTCTATCCTTTAGGATGATCGGGGCTCTGACAGCTCCGATCATCCCTTTCTTCCAGGCTATCGGGTCGTCAGAGATCTGAATTGATCGGCGATTTGGGGGGGGGGTTGCATGGGATGCCTGCTGAATGAATTTGGCAGGCATCCTGGTCCGGTCCCCGCTCCCCGAAATTCTCATGGGTGATAGGTACGCCCTTGGTCCTTAAGCACCAGGGAACAAGGAAGTACCTGTACGCCCTTGGTCCCCAACAGGTTAATAGAATATATACAAATTGGTCAACCTTTCATGTATACAAGCTCTAAGTGATCCAGAAGAAGCAAAAAAACAAAAAAAAGAAAACCAACAAGCCTAATTTGGCACAGTCCAATAGTTAAAATTCTGACCTTCTACTGACACTTGGACAGTACCTAGGATAAATATTCTCCATTGTTAAAATAGTAATACTATGAATGATGCTTTTATTTTAAAAAAATGACCCGGGGTTTTTGAACTTTCGTTTTTTCCTCCTTACCTTTAAAAAAGACATTACTCTTTCAATTTTGCACCTAAAAATCCATATGATGGCTTATTTTTTGTGCCACAAATTCTACTTTGTAATGACATCAGTCATTTTACCCAAAAATCTACAGCGAAACAGAAAAAAAATCATTGTGGGACAAAATTGAAGAAGAAATGCCATTTTGTAACTTTTGGGGGCTTCTGTTTATACGCAGTACACTTTGCGGTAAAAATGACACCTTCTCTTTATTCTGTTGTTCCATACGATTAAAATGATACCCTACTTATATAGGTTTGATTTTGTCGTACTTCTTAACTACATGCAGGAAAATGTGTATGTTTAACCCCTTAAGGACCAAGGGCGTACAGGTACGCCCTTGGTCCTGCTCTCCTGATATAACGGCGGGCCCGGCGTCATAGTGAAGCCGAGACCCGCCTCTAATAGCGCGCAGGCTAAAAGTGAAACCCAAAGTGGCCGGCTAGCTCAGTCGGGCTGTTCGGGATAGCTGCGGCTAATCGCGGGATCCCGAACAGCTGACAGGACAGCGGGAGGGCCCCTACCTGCCTCCTCGCTGTCCGATCGCCGAATGACTGCTCAGTGCCTGAGATCCAGGCATGATCGTCAGGCACGAATCGTCGATCACTGGTTTCTTATGAGAAACCAGTGATCAATGATGAAGATCAGTGTGTGCAGTGTTATAAAAAAAAAAAAGTGAATAAAGATCATTTAACTCCTCCCCTATTAAAAGGTTGAATCACCCCCCTTTTCCAATAAAAAAAAACACAGTGTAAAAAAAATAAAAATAAACATATATGGTATCACCACGTGCGGAAATGTCCTAATTATAAAAATATATCATTAATTAAACCGCTCGGTCAATGGCGTGCGTGCAAAAAAATTCCAAAGTCCAAAATAGTACATTTTTGGTCACTTTTTATATCATTTAAAAATGAATAAAAAGCGATCAATAAGTCCTATCAATGCAAAAATGGTACCGTTAAAAACTTCAGATCACGGCGCAAAAAATGAGCTCTCAAACCGCCCCATACCCGGAAAAATAAAAAAGTTATAGGGGTCAGAAGATGACAATTTTAAACGTATTAATTTTCCTGCATGTAGTTATGATTTTTTCCAGAAGTACGACAAAATCCAACCTATATAAGTAGGGTATCATTTTAATCGTATGGACCTACAGAATAAAGATAAGGTGTCATTTTTACCGAAAAATTTACTACGTAGAAACGGAAGCCCCCAAAAGTTACAAAACTGCGGTTTTTTTTCAATTTTGTCGCACAATGATTTTTTTTCCATTTCACCGTCAATTTTTGGGCAAAATGACTGACGTCATTACAAAGTAGAATTGGTGGTGCAAAAAATAAGCCATCACATGGATTTTTAGGTGCAAAATTGAAAGGGTTATGATTTTTCAAACGCAAGGAGCAAAAAAACGAAAATGCAAAAATGGAAACCCCCCCGGTCCTTAAGGGGTTAAAATTGTCATTTTATGACCCCTATAACTTTTTTATTTTTCTGTGTATGGGGTGGTATGAGGGCTAATTTTTTGCGTTGTGATCCGAAGTTTTTAACGGTATCATTTTGTATTGATTGGACTTTTTGGTCACTTTTTATTCATTTTTTTTTTCATGATATGAAAAGTGGCCAAAATACAATACTTTGGACTTTGAAATTTTTTGCGCATACGCCATTGACCATGCGGTTAATTAATTATATTTTTTTTATAATTCGGATATTTGCGCACATTATTTTTATATTTATTTACACAGTTTTTTTTAAATGGGAAAAGGGGGATGATTCCTACTTACCCACAGGGGATTATCACATGCAGTACATTGATCTCTCATACTGTTCAATGCTATGCCATAGCAAAGCATTGATCAGTGTTTCTGCCGCTTGACTGCTTATGCCTGGATCTCAGGTACAGAGCAGTCCTTCTGCGATTGGACACAGAGCAGGAAGGTAAGGCACACTCCTCGTATCCTCCAGCTGTTTGGGACACTGCGATTTTGCTGATAAACTTTGTACGCCGTGTCTAAAGGGTTAATAGCGTGCGGCACAGCGATCAGTTATAGAAAGGGAGAGGACCCAGCCTAAAACAAAGCTGACATTTCCTGTTCTAACCAAATTACTTTCCAGCAGTGTCCTCCATCATCACAGACAAAAGTACAATGAAGGTCCCATCAGTAGATCCCAATAGATTATGCTCAGAGCTCAGCCTCCCCCTCCCTGTAGAATGAGCTCTGCACAGGTCATATAGCATGCCCAACCAAACACCAAAACACAGGCGCTCAACCTCTATATAAGTACATATGTGAAGCGGTATATCCTAATAGCTATATACAAAACAAAAGAAGAAAAAAGCAGATATACTAAAATGCATGGCACACCTATCAGTAACAACAATATTCTGTATAAAACATGAATCTTTATTAGCAAAATATTTTCAAAAATACATGGATCCAAGACAATGTTCAATTAAAAACAATTAAAATTGCTCTAATCAGAGCAACCTCCTACAACAACATGAGGGGAGGATATAACCACCCCCAAGAGGGCACATGTATAGAATTGGTAGGCAGATAATACTGCTGAGTCCGTCTAGAGCAACAACCTCATGTGTAAACCATATATGTGGCAGAAAAAACAATACCTAGTGTACAGAATCAAATTACATCGTATAATACAGAATGAACTGGCTATCCTACAAAGCTAAAAAGTATATCAATGAATGCAAAAGTAAAACATGCAAACCAGTGCAGGATACGAGATGAGGATTAGACAGATGCAGGTATAAACAGGTCACAACAGGGGACATTTATCAATGATTGCTTATGTATTCCTTTTTTAAGTTTTTTCCTTACAATTTTTTTTTGCTTATGTGCAACTTATTTATCAACTGGTAATCAGCCTGTTGATGAATTTCTTTCACGTAAGCAATTTTTTTTTTTTGCTATGGTAGTGGCATTTTCTGCTCCTTATCTGAGCCGGAGTAAATTTAGTAGGTTTTTTCATGTGATGTGACTTTTTTTTGCAACTTTTGCACTTGATAAATCTCTGACCACTGCTAGTCAAAAAACACATTTTGCTTTGGTAAGCAAGTTTCTTTTTTTTGCTTAGGGTACTGCTTTTATATGACAATTTTTTTAACCCCTTAAAGGACAACTGCAGCGGTATGACACTTATCCCCTATCCACAGGATAGTGGATAAGTGTTTGATTGCGGGGGGTCCGACCCCTGGGACCCCCGGAGATCTCCCTAACAGGGCGCCGCCATTAGCGCTCATGGTGAGCGCTAAGGCGCGTAGCGTCAACCTAGAGGTCGACGGTGACACCCCGTCTCCTACCTGTCCCCATACAGTTCTATGGGGGAGGCGGGAGGCACGAACGCTGCCTCCCTGCCTCTCCCATAGAGATGTATGGAGGAGGCGTGCCGGCTGCAACATCATGCTGTGGCCGGCACGCCCCCTGCACGGACAGCCGCGGCCCCGTACAGGAGATCACAGGGGGTCCCAGCGGTCAGACCCCCCGCGATCAAACACTTATCCCCTATCCTGTGGATAGGGGATAAGTGTTAATCACACTGCAGATGTCCTTTAAGGACCAGGCCAATTTTGGCCTTAAAGACCAGACCAACTTTATTTTTGCATTTCCATTTTTTCCTCCTCGCCTTTTAAAAATCATAACTCTTATATTTCCATCCATAGACCCATATGAGGGTTTGTTTTTTGCGTCACCAATTGTACTTTGTAATTGCATATCTTATTTTACCATAAAATGTATGGCGCAACCAAACAAATATTATTTATGTAGGAAAATTGAAAAGAAAACCACAATACATGTTTTCTTTATTCTGTGGGCCAATACGATTAAAATGATACCTATGGTATATGCTTTTCTATAATTGTACCGCTTAAAAAAAATCTCAAACCATTTTAACAAAATTAGTATGTTTGAAATTGCCCTATTTTGACCACCTATAACTTTCTAATTTTTCCATATATGGGGCAGTATGAGGGCTCATTTTTTGCACCTTGATCTGTAGTTTTTATCAGTACCCCTTTTGCCTAGGTTTTACTTTTATAAATTTTTTATTAAATTTTTTGGAACAAAAAAAGCTGCAATTTTTGACATTTTTTGAATGTGGCAATCCAGCTGGCAAGCCACACCCCATCTCACAAAGCCATGCACACATTTTAAGCCCCACACTTTTATTATCTACCCTTTTTGTGCATTGGTCTGGCTTGCATATCACACCCAGTCCCACAAAGCCACGTAACCTTCTATTTTATGCTTATAATATCTTCATCACAAATCAGTCCCACCGAGGTCGGGATATGAGGATGGGATATAAGGACGGTATATGAGGTCGGGATATGAAGACGGGATGTGAGGACGCGATATGATGAAGGGATATGAGGACGGGATATGAGGCCGGGATAGGAAGACGGGATATGAGGTTGAGATAGGAGGACAGGATATGAGGTCGAGATAGGAGGTCAGGGGATATGAGGACGGGATATAAGGACAGGATATGAGGTTGAGATATGAGGACAGGATAGGAGGACGGGATAGGAGGTCGGGACAGGAGGTCAAGAAATGAGGATGGGATATGAGGTCGGGATATGAGGTCAGGATTTGAGGACGAGATATGACGACGGGATATGAGGTCGAGATAGGAGGTCGAGATATGAGGATGGGATATGAGGACAGGATATGAGGACAGGATATGAAGACAGGATATGAGGACGGGTTATAAGGTTGAGATAAGAGGACGGGATAGGAGGTCAGGATATGAGGTTGGTATATGATGACAGGATATGAGGATGGGTTATGAGGTTGGGATATGAGGATGGGATATGAGGTTAAGATATGAGGACAGGATATGGGGATGGGATATGGGGTTGGGATATGACAACAATATATGAGGATGGGATATGAAGTCAAAAGCTCTCCTCCCCAACAAGGATTAGGAAGGAAAAGCCAGGTTACGCCGGGTAATCAGCTAGTGCTTTGATAAATGTCCCCCAACATGTTTAGATGCAGAGTTCAATTCTGCATGTAGACCCCTCTAAGAACTTAAAGTAGAATTCTGCTGTCACTGTACTGTGGACAGTGCAGTCAGACAGAGAACCGGATTGGGGATCTTACTTCTGCCAGGGTTTCAAATTCAATGGTGGGGAAAAACGGGGGGAAATGCCTCCTGTATCGACTGCAGATCTGATACAATGTTCAACTGGACAGATTTCTTTTAAGCAAATGGCAGAAAACTTGGTTGAATGATCTGCAACTCTTGCCTAATAACCTTAATTCAGCATATAATTTACATTGGTTTCCCATAGAATTTTTTGTATTTTTCCCATTGGTATTTTTAGATCATAAGATGCAATCTTTTATCCTAAGAAGGTAACAAATAGATCCACATTATAAGTGCATGTCCTTTGGTTTTTCATCTCTTATTTTGTTAGACATGGGCAATTGTCTTTGTTCTGGGTACAATGCCAAGAGTGATTTTAAGAACATCACACAGAAAATAAGGTGGATACCTGCTGTGTGTTATAAAGTACATTCTCCAAGGTTAGAGAGGAACTGAGCTAGATATGTTATACGAAAATAGTCTATGTTATTGTATAGTTAAGCAATATATCAGTCAACATGTTACTAATCATTGCATAAATATTGTCTACAAATATTAGTAAATATATTTTTACGAATGACCTTAAAGGAGATATCTCATGGAATAAAACATATCCCCTATCCACAGGATAGGGGATACATTTTAGCTCGCTGGGGTCTGAGTGCTGGGGGCCCCACAATCTCCTGTATGGCACCCCGCCTCTATCATGTAGGGGTCCACGCCCACTCCATATACAGTACAGACCAAAAGTTTGGACACACCTTCTCAATCAGAGTTTTCTTTATTTTCATGACTATGAAAATTGTAGATTCACATTGAAGGCATTAAAACTATGAATTAACACATGTGGAATTATATACATAACAAAAAAGTGTGAAACAACTGAAAATATGTCATATTCTAGCTTCTTCAAAGTAGCCACCTTTTGCTGCTTTGCACACTCTTGGCATTCTCTTGTTGAGATTCTAGTGGTAGTCACCTGAAATGGTTTTCACTTCACAGGTGTGCTGGTGTGGAGGAGGAGGTGTGATGGTGTGGGGGTGCTTTGCTGGTGACACTGTTGGGGATTTATTCAAAATTGAAGGCATACTGAACCAGCATGGCTACCACAGCATCTTGCAGCGGCATGCTATTCCATCCGGTTTGCGTTTAGTTGGACCATCATTTATTTTTCAATGGGACAATGACCCCAAACCCACCTCCAGGCTGTGTAGGGGCTATTTGACCAAGAAGGAGAGTGATGGGGTGCTGCGCCAGATGACCTGGCCTCCACAGTCACTGGACCTGAACCCAATCGAGATGGTTTGGGGTGAGCTGGACCGCAGAGTGAAGGCAAAAAGGGCCAACAAGTGCTAAGCATCTCTGGGAACTCCTTCAAGACTGTTGGAAGACCATTTCAGGTGACTACCTCTTGAAGCCCATCAAGAGAATGCCAAGAGTGTGCAAAGCAATAATCAAAGCAAAAGGTGGCTAGAACCTAGAATATGACATATTTTCACACCTATTTTTGTTATGTATATAATTCCACATGTGTTAATTCATAGTTTTGATGCCTTCAGTGTGAATCTACAATTTTCATAGTCATGAAAATGAAGAAAACTCTGAATGAGAAGGTGTGTCCAAACTTTTGGTCTGTACTGTATCTCTATGGGAGAGTCGAAGATAGCCGAACGGCTCTCCCATATAGATATATGGAGGGGGCATGGCGCCCCCAGTTTCGGGCAGGGGTCATGACATGCCGATCCATGGGAGAGCCAGGGCTACATACAGGAGATCACGGAGGGCCCCAGCTCTCGAACTTCCCACGATCTTAAACTTGTCCTGCGGGTAGGGGATACATTTTATTCCATGAGACTACTCCTTTAACAATGCATGGAAGGCATCTGATGTATTAATTGAATATACACAACATAAGCCACTTCCTATTATTTGGCTTTAACATTTCAAACTCACTTATTGTTAACAGGAGCCTAAAATCAAACATATGGGCATAGGATCTCCATTGAAAATTAGTAGAATGGGTTGTACTGAACATTTCAGTGTCTTTAGATAGCACAAAATGTCCAAATATTTGATAAACTGTAAAGCTGGCCATACATTAAAGGCTGCAATTCACCATAAGCATACACACTTGTTGCATACTTTTTTCCAATTGGGAAATGAAAATAATCCACTGCCAGACCTGTCTGTTTGATGTGTATGTAAGAGCAGTGTCTCTATACTTTCTGCTGGTTTTCTGCGTTAGGTTGCTGTGGTTACACCTTGACCTATCAAGGTTCTGTCTCGCCCACATATCAGATTTTTGTGTAACCACACCTGTGTTGCTGGCTATATAAACCCACAGTGTGCTTGCAGACCTCGCCAGTGAAAGAAGATTAATTCTGAAGCTAGCATTCTGTATTTTATTGTGCTTTCTGGTACCTGATTGGTACCCGACTTTGGCTCTGTATTCCTGAATTAACTCCTTGCTTTCTGATTCTGCATCGCTCTGGTTCTCATGGTTTTGACTTTGGCTTACCAACATTGATTTATCTGTTGGTTTGTTTGTCTCCCTCTGTATTATTAATGGGTGTTTCCCTTTTGTTTTCCTGATTATCCTCTCCCTGACTTGTGACTGAGTTTTTTGTAGTGTATTATTTTGACAGGACGGTCCCAGCACTTAGCCAGGCAGGGACGGTGTTCGTGCTTGTAGATCCCTCGCATAGGGCGGATATACAACAGGAAGGGACAGGGGCTGTGGATGAGATTATGGCTTCACTTCTTCCCTGTCCAGACAAGACAGTATACATGTATAAAAGAAGCAGTAGCACCGCTATGGAGTAAGCAGCTATCAATGCTTCCAATAGGTGTAACCTAATTCTAAATTAATATCTTGATGAATAGCTTTCACACTTCACATAACCTAATTTGCTTGGATTTCACAGCACAACAGCAATGCACGAACGTTGGTCCGAAACTTATCAAGACTCTGGAAGATCCTGCCATTCCTAATTAGCAACCCCCAGAAGGAAGTTTGAATTGTGGTCCTTAGAGTCAGCGTCCCTACAATGGGTCCCACTGGGTCCATTGGACCCAGGCGGCACCGTCACAAAAACCGAGAAGTTTTTGACCCCTTTGCAACCCCTGACGGACCTAGTCCATTATGGTCCCACTCAGGGTGTATGGAGCGGGCCTGACTCGTACCCAACGGTCCCCAGCTGATTTCAGTAGCTGAAGGCCACCACTATATAGGCCAGCGATCACTGCAGCCGACTATTAACCCTTTAGATCACCGCTGTGAAAGCCAGAGCCAAAGGATCTACAAAGCACAAATTCATGTCAAAGTAATGTCAAAAGGAGTCAAAACCAGGAAATATCCAGAAGACAACTGCAAGGACAAGGCCATAGTGAAATTTAGGGAAAAGCAGGCACATACACATTCTTTACTCACGAGGCAGTGGTAGGGTTTAAATAGCAGACCTTGATGAAGTCATCAGAAACAGCCCAGGAGCGAGCTTTTTGTATAGCGGTGGGGCACTAAAAGAAAACTAGTAGCTGCATTCGTAGGGCGTGGCTGTGCAGCAGGGAGAAAACTATGCATGATCCTCGGCAGGTATGTCACAACAAGCATTGCTATTTGGCAAGCATGACCTTTAATGGTGTAGATCACATTGGAAAGGAATAACACATTTTTTGAAAAGGAGAATCAAACAGTTTTGTCTGGGTCGCTTGCTTCCTACTAAAATGCAGTGTCATCATTCAGCAATGAACAATTGCCTAGATTTATCAATCTGTCTAAGACAAAAATAAATTTAGGTGGTGGGGAGCAGAGGTTAACTGTTAGCACTCAATACCCAAGGTGCTATAAAATGGATTAAGTTAAAAATAAGAAGGATACAGTCCTCAATGCTCTCTACAGGGATAAACTGGAACACAGTGGAGATGATAGTAATGGTAACTGTTCTGGTGTTTATGGCCGTACAAGTGGTCATGTAATGGTAATATTGGAAAAGGATGCAAAAAATTAAAATAACGATGATGGCAACAGTGCAAAGGGATAGAAGAGGAGTGAGGGAAAAGAAAGAAAAAAAAGAGAAAGAATAATAGTGCTGAGAATACCAAAAAGAGAGAAGGAAGGAAAAAAAGAGAAGAAAGGGGGAATGAAAAAATGGGGAGGTGGGTGGAGGTCAGAAAAATACAAGAAAAAAAAAAGATCTGACCACTATTTGGTAAAGTGCAGGTAAAATACGTAAATGTATTAATAATAATAAAATAAAATAGATGGGGGTATTGCAGGGTCCTAGCAATTCCCACCTAAAAATAAATATAAATAAAATGTGGTATATAAGCAATAAAACAATAATATGCAAACCCCCAAATATGGATAAGATATCGTCCTACAGGTAAAAAAAAAATATCCATATAAAAGCAGGTATTCCTAAGAAGTGGCAGTGCAACTTTCTCAATCCTGAGCCTTTAGTTTCCTGAGCCATGCCAGGTATGGAGCCAGACTGTTAACAGCGCCGGTACGTGCCCAGACCCTGAACCCCTCTGACCTTCATCCTATCCCCCATCTGGTCCAAATAATTCTTTTTCCTTGTATGAATTATAAATTTTTTGTCTTACATCTAGAGGTTATCCCACACATATATTTTTTATTTTTATGTACCTGCGATTATACACACACTTGCACCCCTACCCATCCTGTAGATTTACATTCACGCACACATACTCTATACTCCATTGATGCACTTTCATACATTTGCGATAATGTACACATACGCTCACGCACATTCTATATCTTTTTTGCACCTGGATTACACCCTATATATTCTTTCATTTATTATTTTTATTTTTACATTTATTTTTATCTTTTATTTTAAATTTTTATTATTATTGTTATTTTTATTTTATTTTATTTTTATTGTTATTTTCATTTTGTTTTTTATTTTTATTGTATTTTATTTCATTCTATTTTATACTATTATACTATACAATTATTTTCATGTATTCTTATTTTATTGATATTTTTATATCTCATGTTTTTCTATTTATCTTTTATCTTACCATTCACCTGTATTCTTGCCCAGTTATAACCTTACTTTACTCTTAAAAATAAATTTTATTTACAGAAACATGGGCCTGCGATGGGAGCCGCCTGCGCCCCTTCCTACGCAAACCTCTTCCTCGGTTTTTGGGAGAGGGGTTTGTTCCAGTGCGGGGGGTTGGGGTGCCGGCGGCTGACCAAGTGCAGTCCTGGATTCGATATATTGATGATGTTTTATTTTTTTGGCAGGGGTCAGTGTCCCAGTTACAGCAATTCATGGAGCATGTAAATAAAAACAATATTAATGTCAAATTAACATATACTTTCAGCCAGCAAACCTTGGATTTCCTTGAGATCCGGATTAAAAAAGACGCATATAGTTATCACTCAACAGATGTTTTAGAAAGACTACCGCTACAAATTCCCTCCTTTATGCAAGTTCGGCACGTACAGCTTCTACCATAAAGGCAGTACCAATAGGCCAATTTTTACGTATAAGAAGAATCTGTTCTAGTGAAGATGACTTCAAACAACAAAGCCAATTACTAAC
Organism: Hyla sarda; assembly: GCF_029499605.1. Taxonomy (NCBI): domain Eukaryota; kingdom Metazoa; phylum Chordata; class Amphibia; order Anura; family Hylidae; genus Hyla; species Hyla sarda. The sequence goes on along the minus strand of NC_079195.1, from coordinate 137,633,775 downwards.
AGAAAGATTCCTCCAAAGAGCATATAGTAAATGAAGTGTCAAAGGTGCTTACCAGAGAGCAAGTCATAGCCATCGAGAAGACATTTTGAAAGGTAAGAAAAATACTAATAATGAGCATCCAGAAATTTTTAGATTTATATAAAAATATAATTGTGAGTGGGAGACGGTGAGAACGTGCCTACAAAACAATTGGGGTATCCTTAAAACTGATCCCCAACTAGCAGCAATTCTATACGAAAGACTACAATTGACAGCAAAAAGAAATAGAAGCTTACGCAACATTTTAGTAAGAAGCCACTATGTAGCCAAAACAGTAAATCTCTTTGGCTCTAGGGTACCAAGAATAGGCTGCTTTCCGTGTGAAGTTTGTCGGGCATGCTGCAATATAGAGAGAGCAACAGAATTTCTGTCAACTGATGGTCTACAGAGGTTCTCTATCTGCCAGTATGTCTCATGCAGTAGCCCACATGTGGTCTATCATGCTACCTGCACTTGCAACAAAATATATATAGGGTTAACCTCTAGGGAATTGCGAATAAGGATGAGACAGCACTTTAGAGACATACTGGCGGCTAGAGTGGCAGAGGATGTAACCACCCAAAAAGTACTACCAAGGCACTTCTGACATCTGAAAATCAAAGGGATTGAAAAACTGAATATGGGCATTAAAGGGGGATCTTAAAAAGAAAGCAGGTGGATTATGACTTTCGGCACAATGGCACCTGCAGGTTTAAATGAACAGTTGAGCTTCATACCGTTCCTGTAAATCTGAATATTGTATCCACATTATTTTAACACTATTCCTTTCTCTCCTATTTTTTAGTTGTATTATCGTATCTTGAAATTTTATGCATATTTTTACCCTGATGCTGCGGATGAAAACCTTCAAAAAAAATCTTCAAAAAAAAGCCAAGATTTATGATGAGGGCGCCCCTTCCTCTGGGCATCAGTAAGCGCAGTGCACAGGTCTGGAAATTGTCATTCCGGGACCTGTGCTCCAGCGCTGTGACACAGCGGGTGAAGAGGGCAGAAGTCATGTGCTGTCATCTGCGTTCCCGCTGCGAATGAGCACCAAATACCGACTTCCACGGTGCATGTAAGGTGGGGTGGACACTGTGTAGATAGCGTCCCATGAAAAAGTCTGAAAGACGAAACGTGCATTGGGGCACGCAGTAGTGGCACTTTGCCATGGGTAAGTGAATCCAGTTGGCACCTTATCGTTTTTATACAGTCAGGCACCTTAACTTAGTGCACCTAACTTTAAGACTGAATTATTTGTCTATAGGGATCTATGGATTTATCTGTATCACCCCCTGTACGTATTACCTATAGACTGTTGTTACAGCATAGCACATTGTATTTATACAGCCGCACTGCTTGCCAACTTGATTTTAAAGGGGTATTCTGAGCAAAAACATTTTATCCCCTATCCAAAGGATAGGGGATAAGATGTCTGTTCGCGGGAAGCCTGCTGCTGAGTCTCCAGTATCGGAAACCTCCAGGTTTCCGGGATTGGGGACATGATGTCATGCCACGCCCCCTCTATTCATGTCTATGGGAGGGGGTGTGACGGCCATCACGCCCCCTCCCATAGACATAAAGGGAGGGGGCGTGGTGTTTCGTCACGTCCCCAGTCCCGGAAACCCAGAGGTTTCCGAAACTGGAGACTCAGCTCCCACATAGAATGCGGGTGCTGCAGGGAGATCGTGGGTGTCCCAGCGGGGGCCCCCCCACGATCAGACATCTTATCCCCTATTCTTTGGATAGGGGATAACATGTTTTTGCCTGGAATACCCCTTTAAATACTTCTATTTTTCCTGTACAGTATATGTATAATGGGGGAGATTTATCAAAACCTGTTCAGAGGAAAAGTTGCCCAGTTGCCCATAGCAACCAATCAGATTGCTTCTTTCATTTTGCTGAGGCCTTGTTAAAAATTAAAGAAGTGAGCTGATTAGTTGCTATGGGCAACTGGGCAACTTTTGCTTTGCACAGGTTTTGATAAATCTCCCCCAGTATCAATAAAGAGATAATTTATCAGTAGTTATTGCTCCTCATTTTTGTATAAAATATATTCCCTGTATTTTACATTTATCTATTGGTATCGTCATATATATTACATGAGTTCCCATATGTTTGAACTTTATCTCATACACCCATTGTAGGGAACCCTCTACTGCTTTTACCATTAGTGATGGATTCTGTTTCCATATTTTCCTTCTCTCTTATTCCCTTCACCCTATTCCCTGATCCTTTTCCTTCTTTCTGATTAGACCACGTAGAGATAGTATGGTATATGAGGACCACAATTACTACCGGTATGTAGCTACTGAAGAAAGGAGGAGCCTCCTGAAACGTGTCTAGACATTGAATGCATCCCCCTATAATGAGACAAGAAGAGACTTTTCCTACAGATCACAGTACAATACTACTTGTACATTGGCCAATTAAAAAATAGTGCCCTTTCTATCTCCCTGAGCGCGCTCAGCATCATCTATCAACACCAGGACTCCGCTCGCAGGTTCCAACACCAGGATATCGCTCCTGCTCCCGAACGCTCGAGCGAGATTGTTTGCCTAACAAGCGACTGCTCCGCATGGCTGGAGATGCCGTGAGCAGTGTGAGCACAAGCGCGGATGTGACAGGTAAACAGCTGCCCCACTGTCTTCTTCTTTCTGACTATAGGTATTGCATAAGCTGCTATTGCTGTGATTGTACTGCATTTATTGATTATCAAGGGATATCCACCTTCCACAGGATTGTGTTCCACTTTACAGGACTGAGAGCATTACCTTACAGGATTGAGAAAGTTGGACTGCCACTTCTTAGGAATACCTGCTTTAATATGGATATTTTTTTTTTACCTGTAGGACGATATCTCATCCATATTTGGGGTTTGCATATTATTGTTTTATTGCTTATATACCACATTTTATTTATACTTATTTTTAGGTGGGAATTGCAAGGGTCCGGCGATACATTTACGTAATTTACCTGCACTTTACCAAATAGTGGTCAGATCTTTTCTTTTCTTGTATTTCTCTGACCTCCACCCACCTCGCCATTTTTTCATTCCCACTTTCTTCTCTTTTTTCCTTTCTTCTCTATTTTTCATATTCTAAGCAGCCCTTTTATTCTTTCTCTTTTCTTTCTTTCTTTCTTTTCCCACACTCTCCTATCCCTTTGTACTGTTTGCATCTTGATATCCTTTTCCAATATTACTATTACACGGTTACTTATATGACCATAAACACCAGTACTGTTACCATTACTATCATCTTCACTGTGTTCCAGTTTATCCCTGTAGAGAGCATTGAGGACTGTATCCTTCTTATTGTTACGCCGAGCGCTCCGGGTCCCTGCTCCTCCCCGAAGCACTCGCAGCGTTTTCCTCTCTGCAGCGCCCCGGTCAGACCCGCTGAGCGGGAGCGCTGCACTTACACTGCCGGCGGGGATGCGATTCGCATAGCGGCAGAAAGACCCCAGGAGCTCCGCCAGGAAAAAGACCTTGATCTCTGGGCACCTCTCTACCAGTATCCTTTGCAATCTACCCCTGTGCCTCCCGCCGAGGAGGCTATGCAAGTGGATCGGTCTCACCTGACCCATGAAGAGAGGACTCGCCGCAGAGATAAAAATTTATGTCTGTACTGCGCTCGTACCGAACATTTCCTAGTGGATTGCTCTATTCGTCCTCCACGTCTGGGAAACGCACGCACCCAGCTCACGTGGGAGTGGCGTCTCTTTGTGTGAAGTCTGCTTCTCCATGTCTCACTGTGCCCATGCGGATTTCTCCTTCTGCCAACTCCTCCTTCTCAGCTGTGGCCTTCTTGGACTCTGGTTCTGCGGGAAATTTTATTTTGGCCTCTTTTGTTAATAGGTTCAACATCCCGGTGACCCGTCTCGTCAAGCCGCTATACATTTCCTCTGTCAACGGAGTAAAATTGGACTGCACTGTGAGTTACCGCACAGAACCCTTGCTTATGAGCATTGGACTGCATCACGAAAAAATAGAGTTTTTTGTTCTGCCCAACTGCCCCTCTGAAGTCCTCCTCGGTCTGCCATGGCTCCAACGTCATTCTCCTACCCTTGACTGGACCACCGAGGAGATCAAAAATCTTGCCACAAACGATGCCTCACATCTGCTCCCACTTGTCTAACTCCTGAGGTGCCACCCATACCAGCTCCTCCCAAGGCTTACCTGGATATTTTTGGCAAAAAGCAAGCTGGGATTTTGCCTCCTCATAGCCCCCTTCCTGGTAACACTCTGCCCCGTGGCAAGCTTCACCCTCTGCCCCCCCTCCCCCTTCCCACTTCTTCTGGATTGCCTGCCTTTGTTGAAGTTACCCAGGACTTCTCTGCCTTCCGGAAGGGAACTCAAGAATCGCTCCCAATGGCCTCATCTCCCATGAAGGGACAAGCAGACAAAAAGAGGGGGAGACCTAAGGGGGGGGGTACTGTTACGCCGAGCGCTCTGGGTCCCTGCTCCTCCCCGGAGCGCTCGCGGCGTTTTCCTCTCTGCAGCGCCCCGGTCAGACTCGCTGACCGGGAGCGCTGCACTGACACTGCCGGCGGGGATGCGATTCGCATAGCGGGACGCGCCCGCTCGCGAATCGCATCCCAAGCTACTCAACTGTCCCGGTCCCCGGCTGTCACGTCCTGGCACGCGCGGCTCCGCTCTCTAGAGCACACGCGCGCCAGCTCTCTAAGATTTAAAGGGCCAGTGCACCACTGATTGGTGCCTGGCCCAATCACTGTAATTAGCTTCCACCTGCTCCTTGCTCATATAACCTCTCTTCCCCTTCCCAGCATTGCCGGATCTTGTTGCCCTTGTGCCTAGAGAAAGCGTTTCCTGTGTTTTCCATACCAGTGTTTCCAGACCTTCTGCTATCACCATTGACTACGAACCTTGCCGCCTGCCCTGACCTTCTGCTACGTCTGACCTCGCCTCTGTCTAGTCCTTCTGTCCCACGCCTTCTCAGCAGTCAGCGAGGTTGAGTCGTTGCCGGTGGATACGACCTGGTTGCTACCGCCGCAGAAAGACCATCCCGCTTTGCGGCGGGCTCTGGTGAATACCAGTAGCAACCTAGAACCGGTCCACCGGTACGGTCCACGCCAATCCCTCGCTGACACAGAGGATCCACATCCACTTGGATCCAGAGGATCCAAATCCACTTGTTTTTGGGCATACAATTTGTTTAATCACCAATTCCATCAGTAGAATAGTAGTCTTTTGTTTTTAAACAAATACATTCCAAGTGCCAGGGGGTGTTTCCCAGCTCTGCAAGAGCCAAGGCAAGTCCAGAACACGTCTTCTTTACCACTGCCCCATGGCCCACTTGCATTCACCTACCTGTTCATTTGCATATAAACAAAAAGGTTTATATGAAGAGGGTGTTTGAAATTAAAAAGGTATGCCTGGAATCATGGTGACTTGCCCTATCATGCCATGCACTTATTTAACCCATCCATGATGAAGGGCATACAGGTGCACTGTCACACCCCCTCCCATAGGCTTGCATTGAGGGGGTGGAGCGTGACGCCACAGGGGACGGGGCCGTGACATCACAATGCTCCGGCCCCGTGATCGCCAGTAATCAGACCCGGAGCCAACATGCTCCGGGGACTGATTGTAACGGGGTGCTGGTGCAAGATCACTGGGGTCCCCAGCGGCGGGACCCCCGTGATCAGGCATCTTATGCCCTACCCTTTGGATAGGGGATAAGATGTCTTAGCGCCGGAGTACCCCTTTACACCGCACGGTTGATGGCGTACATGTAAAAATACACCAAAGTCCAAAACTGTGCATTTTTTATCCCTTCATACACCATAAAAAAATTTAAAAAAATAATAAAAAACTATCAAATAAAAATGGTACCGATAAAAACTACAGATCACGGTGCAAAAAATTAGCCCTCATATAGCCCCATACACGGAAAAATAAAAAAGTCAGAAGATGACAATTTTAAAAATACAAATTTTGGTGCATGTAGTTATAATTTTTTAAAGTTGTAAAATAAAATAAAACCTACATAAATTGGGTATCCTTGTGCCTGTATGGACCTACAGAATAAAGATATTACAAAAGGGTGTTTGTTTTGTTTTTTTTGTTTTTTTTTATTTCATCCCACAAATATATTTTTTCTGGTTTTGCAGTAGATTTTGTTATTGGAGTCATTACAAATTACAATTGGTGATGCAAAAAACAAGCCCTTATGTTGGTCTGTAGATGCAAAATTTAAAGCGTTATTATTTTTAAGGAGAAGGAAAAAACAAGGAAAAAACAAAAGTGCAAAAACAAAAATTGGCCTGGTCCTTAAAGGTGTACCCTGGCCCTAGATATCTTATACCCTATCTAAAGAATAGGGGATAAAATGATCCAGCAGCAGGACCCCCACGATCTCCCTGCTGCACCTGGCGTTTGTTTAGAGCATCAGGTGCAGCGCCAGAGGCTCGTGATGTCACATCCACACCCCTCAATGCAAGTCTATGGGAGGGGGCATGACAGACGTCATGCCCCATCCCATAGGCTTGCATCGAGGGGGCATGGCTGTGATGTCACGGGTGGCCAGTCATCCGGCAAGTTCACTCCGTCCTCCGGATGTCTGGGGTGCCGCAGCCGAGATTGCGGGGGTCCCCATTGGCGGGACCCCCACAATCAGATATCTTATCCCCTGTTCTTTGTAGAGGGGATAAGATGTCTAGGGGCAGAGTACTCCTTTAAGCTCAAAATGGGCTTCATCCTTAAGGGGTTAAACCTTACTTTCCTGCTGAGAGATCAGTTTCGAATGTACCTCCCATTTACCTATTGACCCATTTTGTGTACCACGATCCTAATTCATCCTTAGGATCTTTCAGATGACCCTCCACCCCAGCTGCATTTTATAATTCATTTTAGGTTTTGTTTCAAATCTTGCATGCACATTTCTTACCTATATATCAAGATTACAGTGTAGATAATCTTTATGTTATCAAGGATATAATCAAAACATATACTCAATATAGTGAAATAGATTTATAGATGAGGCATACCTATACTTAGGATGAGTGATGGCATAGATAATAGGATTGTGAATTGCAGATGCCTTAGCGATCACAGCAGGTACCGAGTTCATGTACGGGGTTAAGACATTTGCATATCTGTGTTAAATAATGAAAAAATACAAGAGAATTATTTAAAAATGATAACACATTTGCAAAAATATCTAGCTGTTGTAGGTGTACGGTGTAATGAATTTATAAAGTGCAATTTCTAATTTGAACACCATTTAATAGTTACACACAGAAAGAATCTACTGTATATAAATATAAATCTACTGTATATAAATATATGTATTCTTCTAAACCCATGAAAATTGCATTAAAAATTATCCAGGCTTCGAAACTTGTCTTTTGGCAAAATTGCTTTACACCACTTGTACACTACCTGCAAAAACTATACTTTACAGTACCTTTAAAGGGGTACTTAATGCAAGCATACGGGAGGGGGCGTGATAGCTATCACGCCCCCTCCTGTAAGCTTGCATTGAGGGGCGGAGCGTGACGTCACACGGGGGCGGAGGCGTGACGTCACACGCCGCCGGCCCTGCGGTCGCCGGTAATCAGTCCCGGAGCGAACACGCTCCAGGGACTGATTACTAACGGGGTGCCGCGTGCATGATCACGGGGGTCCCCAGCGGCGGGACTCCCGCGATCAGGCATCTTATCCCCTATCCTTTGGATAGGGAATAAGATGTGTAAGCACTGGAGTATCCCTTTAAGAAACAGTATCCATGTGTTAAGCTGTCAAATTTATACCACATTCATGGTCACTTATTTTTTTATGACTAACCAATGTATCAGCCAGATGTACCCAATAATCTGTGTTTGAATAGAGCGTTAAGAGTCTGTTACCAAGCTTCTTGACTATATCCACTGATAATGATCAGAATTATGACTATGGCTCTGAAGTGAAAAACAGAGTATAACTCAGGATTAGAGTTGAGCGAATCAAACTTTCGAACAGTGGCAGGTTTCGGCTTACACAAACCAGGCAATATCCCAGCCCAGCCCAGCAGCATTAGTTAGCTTCTTGTGGAAGAGGGGGGTGTATACTTAATACAGCCATCTATATTGCTGTATAATGTATACGTTGTATAAGTTGTCATACTAGTGTATATTTCTACAGTTGTGACCTTATTCATTGACTATGTTTTAATTCATTTTTAAAGCCTAATATGATATTTCCTTCAGGATCCACATCATTTAAAAAATATGTTGTGTACAAAAAGAGGAGCCACAGTGGACTGGAGTGAAACCGCTGAACTGGGAGAGGTAAGTAATACATATTTTGTTAGTTGACAACCCTAGCAAACAGAACCCCTTTATGAAATGGACAGCATTCTGTTTTGAGAGTAGAAAATAGAATGATAGGTTATACCAGAAGGCCTTGCACTAAGCTAATAATGGAGTAATTTACCTAGTTGTCAACAGAATCATCCTGTTCACGCTGTGCATCAGACATTTCGACAATGTTGTATTACTTTTCCAGTAAAGTCTATGCAGGGCAAAAACGGACAGCTATCACTATACCCTGCAGAAGCAAAGGCTGCCTCTGGCTGTATGGGTCATCAAGAGGATAAGACATTTTCTAAGTACAAGAATGACATTCACTGTAGGTTGATTTCTGCAATATTGTCTGCCTATCTTCAAGTACCCTATGCTACCTCATTTCCCTATTGTTGTACCCTTGTCCCGTAGTTAGGGCCTAAGGGCCACAACTTCTATGAGGTGAGATCAGTATCTTTTCTTTGATGATGTGCTGACAGGGCTGGATGTCTAGTGGGGGATCATAGTGTTGACTGTTTAGGTGGCTGGCCAGGGTTCATAGCTAATTACAGTGTAGTAATAGAAGGTGCTGATTACTGATTTGGGCAATTTTAAGAGGGCTAACTACTGTGTGGGACAAATTGGGACTAAATATAAGGTGGAGGCACAGGGGGGACATTATTACTGATTGAGGGGTATTACTGCAGTGTGGGTACTAAAGGGGGCATTATCACCATTTGCGGCAAAATGGATGGGGAGTTTGTGCAAAGGAGGGGAAAAGTTGAGGAAAGTTCTGGAGAGGTGAGAGGCCTAAGACGCTTGACCAGCAGGTTCTGCAGAAAAAAGACATGGCTGGAAGAAATTGTCATGGCAGTCAGGAAAAGAAAGGGGCAAACTATAAAATAGAGATAGAATTCAAGTAGAGTAGAAAATGATGGAGCCACTCACCCAGGACCAGCGGGATCTTGAAAAGGTCATTTATTCATAAAGCGGAATACAGCTTAATAGCACAATGGGAAGGCTCAGATGTTTCATGGAGGAGCAGCAGACGAAACATCCCCCCACGAAACATCTGAGCCTTCTCGTTGTGCTATTAAGCTGTATTCCGCTTTATGAATAAATTACCTTTTCAAGTTCCCGCTGGTCCTGGGTGAGTGGCTCCATCATTTTCTACTCTACTTGAATTTTATGTTACTATTGACTTTGCTCAATGTGAGCACCACCCGCAAGAGCACAGATACCTCCTACAAGCTGCACTCTACCTAGTGGATTTGTACACTAGTTATCTGTTATTTTTGCTTTTTTTGGTATATTCACTAGTGCCAGGTTTTTTCTTTTATGATTTGAATGGATTATAAAATAGAGATGTTACATATTAAATAATTGTATGCAACTGCACTGTATTCCTCATATGACCATATATTATGCCCACCAACCCTATAATAAACATTACATTAATCTACTATAAACTCCTTAACTGATAAAATATGGAAAATGTATATGGTTATAGGGTGAATATGAAAGAAAGCAGTATCCTGATTGAATTATTCATTGTAATAGGCATAAAATCCTGTTTCAATTTCTCAATGGAGATTTTACATTATTTTCAATATTAAAAATATTAGAATCGTACTGTATTACCCAGCAAAGGCCACTAATGCCACCGTTGAATATGGAGACCATGAAATCACATACAGAAGGATGACAATGAGAGCAATCTTGGCCATCTTCCATTCATTTTTCATTTTCTGATATTGTTTCTGAGATTCCTTGTTGTCATCTGAGCCGATTTTATGAACAGCCCTGTAAGAGACAAAATTACAGTAAGGTGGTGTCCCGGTACAGGGCTTGGTCCTGTCCCTCTGTCTAAAGTCCTCTCCTGAAGGGCTACCCCTAGTTGTCTCTTGCTGTGTATTATTAGTCTCATGCTGTGTATTAAATGTACATATTTATATATTTAACTATAGTAAACCTCTGTATAGGAGCTTAGAGGTCATGTGTCTTTAAATAATTTATGTTGTGCTATGGTTCAAGGACCTTTGGGTCATCTGACATACCCATAGTTCCTTAGGTCAGGACTGACAGGTTTGCAGAACCAATGAGCCTTTTCCCGCCCTCTTAATATATAAGGGGCTGCTGCCACTAGTCTCTCTCTTACCCTCTTGTAACGCCGAGCGCTCCAGGTCCCGCTGTCCCCCTGGAGTGCTCGCGGCATTCTGCTGACAGCAGCGCTCTGGTCTCTGTCTCTGACCGCCAGCGCTGCTGTGTTCGTGCCGGCGGGGACGCGATCCGCGTGGCGGGTCATGTCCGCTCGCAGATCGCGCCCCGATCCATCCTCACCCTCCTCCTCCGGTGTCGGTCTCGTCCCGGCACGCGTGGCCCCGCTACCTAGGGCGCGCGTGCGCCGGCTTTCTAAGATTTAAAGGGCCAGTGCACCGCTAATTGGTGCCTGGCCCAATCAGTCTAATCACCTTCCTAACACATAAATACTCACTTCCCCTTCCTGTCCTTGCCGGATCTTGGTGCCTTGTGCCCTGAGAAAGCGTTTAGTGTGTTCCCTTGCCTGTGTATCCAGACCTTCTGCTGTTGCCCCTGACTACGAACCTTTGCCGCCTGCCCTGACCTTCTGCTACGTCTGACCTCGCCTCTGTCTAGTCCTTGTGTACCGCGCCAGTCTCAGCTGCCAGAGAGGTCGAGTCGCTATTGGGGGACACGACCTGGTAGTTACCGCCGCAGCAGGTCCATCCCGCTTCGCGGCGGGCTCTGGTGAACACCAGTAACTACTTAGAACCGATCTCCCAGTACGACCCGCGCCATCGCCTCTCTGGCACAGAGGATCCACCTCCTGTGTCCTCACCAGTCCGGATCCTGACACCTCTGGATATGAAAGAAAGCACATCTGTATCATCTACTTCAATTGAAGCTAGGCCTGAAGCCTATTCTTCAGCAGCCACAAAACCTGAGTTACCCCAGCTCAAAACCTACAAACCTACCTGTGTGACTACTGAACCCAAATTACCCGTAAATTCAGTAATTCAGTAGCACAGTGGCTAGCAAAATCATAGCTCATTCAACTAAGAAGTCCCAGCAAACCTGTGAGGAGCCTGTAGCACGGTCCTCCTACAAAAGACTGTCTGTTATCTGCAGGTGCATAAAATGCAGTAAAGTTATTCCTGGTTTACTTAAAATTCTGCTGTGGACATTCCTTTATTCTTCCCTATCATTTGTGGGATGGGTGGCGGTAGGACTATTGCATTGAGGAACCCGTACCCTGGCATGAAGACAACAAAGGGTTGATACCAGTACCCTACACTCGTAACACCCCATTGCATCCTTCACCCCAGACTACCATAGTAAAAAATGGCCAAATTTGGGCGCAGTCAAATTGAAAAGCTAATAATAAAGAGTTGTATCTTTAGGTGTATAACTCCTTTCTGAAGACCATTCATGATTTAGCTATGGCAACCCATGATTTTACACTTCAACTTTCACTCAACGAAATATTCTCTTAGGATGGCATTATATTCCAGACAAACTAGCAAAACATTTTCTGGACACTTCTTCTGTCTGCTGGAGAATTGTGGCAATAAAAGGACTCTGCTCCATATATTATGGTCATGTCCACACATTACCCCCTTTTGGGCATCGTGCACACATTTAATATTTCCTGATCCCCCAACTAATACTCTTATTCCTAATCATTAACATACAGAATACCTTGGACTCATTGTACTATACATTGCTTTACGACTTTGTAGAGTACATATGAGATACCTATATATCTCATGACCTGTAGTAAAGTAGAAAAAAGAGCCCGGCGAGGACGCCTAGTGCATTAACTCAATGAATAGGATCACCTTAGAATGGCAAAAGGGGAAAGAGAGAAAGGTACCGGTGCGTGAAAAGGATGGCCAGGCGTGCCCGTAGGTAATAGCCGCTCACCTTAAGCGAGTGGTATAACTCGTGTTCCCCATTAAATTGGGGGTATCAGGAGGCAACAGCTGCTAGCCTTGAGGTCCCAGGAGATGGTAAAACCAATCCCGCAAAGCACAATGGAGAAGAGCAAAGAAAAACAATCTCACTTGGTAGGCACTGCTGTATTGTTGCCAGAAGAGATGGAATCCAAACTTGGAAACGTGGTATGGTAAACCAAGAGGTTTCATTGAAGATTGTAGCAGTTAAAATACAAAGCAATAAAATAATTTAAAAAAGCTGCAGAAAGGATGATGCGTTTCAAGGGGGCACCCCCTCTTCCTCAGATCAGGACACCTGATCTGAGGAATAGGAGGTCCCCCCTCAAAATGCATCATACTTTCTGCAGCTATTTTTATTATTTTATTGCTTTGTATGTTAACTGCTACAATCTTCAATAAAACCTCTTGGTTTACCATACCACGTTTCCGAGTTTGGATTCCATCTCTTCTGGCAACCATACAGCAGCGGCTACCAAGGGAGATCCTTTTTCTTCGCTCTTCTCCATTGTATATCTTATGAGTCATTTTGTTTTTTGTTTGTTTATTGTATTAACTTGTACTTTAAAACTACTCATAAAAACTATATACAGAGTACTCCTCATATATCTATTCTGACATTTTCACAAAGTATAGACAAACAAGCTTTTGCACATAAACAGTGCATGGTTTAATGTTATAGACGTAGATTGGGGCAATTTACTTTAATACATCATTGGATGAATATATTGTTGTATATATTTTCCTGTAATTCTTTTTGGTTTTGAATATATTGTTGGTGATAGTTATTGAGATCTACTACAAAACGCATCTTTATGTGTAGTTCTATCACCAATTACACAGATAAATGTAAATGAGTCACCTGTTAGTATTCCTGATGGCCTTGAAAATATATATGTAGCAATAGATAATGACAAAAAGGGGTATGAAGAAGACAAAGCAGAAGAGGAGCATTGTGTATGCTCTAACAGATGGTGTGAAGGTCATATAGTCCCATGTGCAGGAGGTGAAGAGCCCTTCAGGGACATAGGCACCTTTTAGAAAAAAAACAAAAAGTTGATGTTATTAATTATTTATATTTAGAACAGTGGCCCAGATATATTCATAGACAATGTAAACTTATAGTAGGCAGTCTAAGAATGTGCCAGATGTATCAAACTGTATCATGATGTTTAACCCCTTAAGGACGCAGGACGTAAATGTACGTCCTGGTGCGGTGGTACTTAACGCACCAGGACGTACATTTACGTCCTGTGCATAACCGCGGGCATCGGAGCGATGCCCGTGTCATGCGCGGCTGATCCCGGCTGCTGATCGCAGCCAGGGACCCCCCGTGATCTCGCGGGCGTCCGCCATTAACCCCTCAGGTGCCGGGATCAATACAGATCCCGGCATCTGCGGCAGTGCGCGATTTGAATGAATGATCGGATCGCCCGCAGCGCTGCTGCGGGGATCCGATCATTCAGAACGCCGCACGGAGGTCTCCTCACCTTCCTCTGTACGGCTCCCGGCGTCTCCGGCTCTGGTCTGAGATCGAGCAGACCAGAGCAGAAGATCGCCGATAACACTGATCTGTTCTATGTCCTATACATAGAACAGATCAGTATTTGCAATCATGGTATTGCTATGAATAGTCCCCTATGGGGACTATTCAAGTGTAAAAAAAAAAATGTAAAAAAATGTAAAAGTAAAAAAAAAGGGACAAATCCCCTCCCCCAATAAAAAGTAAAACGTCAGTTTTTTCCTATTTTACCCCCAAAAAGCGTAAAAAATAAATTTTATAGACATATTTGGTATCGCTGCGTGCGTAAATGTCAGAACTATTAAAATAAAATGTTAATGATCCCGTACGGTTAACGGCGTGAACGGAAAAAAAAAGTCCAAAATTGCTACTTTTTTTATACATTTTATAAAAAAAAATTATAAAAAATGTATTAAAAGTTTTTTATATGCAAATGTGGTAACAAAAAAAATTACAGATCATGGCGCAAAAAATTAGCCCCCATACCGCCGCTTATACGGAAAAATAATAAAGTTAGAGGTCATCAAAATAAAGGGATTATAAACGTACTAATTTGGTTAAAAAGTTTGTGATTTTTTTTAAGCACAACAATAATATAAAAGTACGTAATAATGGGTATCATTTTAATCCTATTGACCCTCAGAATAAAGAACACACATCATTTTTACCATAAATTGTACGGCATGAAAACAAAACCTTCCAAAATTAGCAAAATTGCGTTTTTCTTTTTAATTTCCCCACAAAAATAGTGTTTTTTGGTTGCGCCATACATTTTATGATATAATAAGTTATGTAATTACAAAGGACAACTGGTCGCGCAAAAAACAAGCCCTCATACTAGTCTGTGGATGAAAATATAAAAGAGTTATGATTTTTAGAAGGCGAGGAGGAAAAAATGAAAACGTAAAAATTAAATTGTCTGAGTCCTTAAGGCCAAAATGGGCTGAGTCCTTAAGGGGTTAATAAATTTGCTGTATTCTTAGATGATTGAGTCTGTTTAGACCAACTAAAGTATTTGTTAGCTTAAACTATACCAAAATCTTTCCCCAGCAGAGTGTTGCATCTCAAGCCCAACCCCCAAACCAAAGCCACACCTCTTTTGCTTAGACTACATCTCCTTTGCAGCTGGGAAGAAGGCCCAAGATTCGGTGGACTACAACGATGATCAGCATTCTTATTTTTTACAGAATGGCCATATTTATCGGGGTATACCATGCACCGGCCTATAACACGCACCCTCATTTTACCAAGGATATTTGGGTAAAAAAAAGTTTTTTACCCAAATATCCTTGGTAAAATGAGGGTGCGTGTGTGTGCATGTGTATACCCCGATACACTGTTTCTGACCCCGCAGAAGTCCCCAGGGAAGGCAGGGGGAGAGAGGCCGTCACTGCCCGCTTCTCTCCCCCTGCCTTTCCTGGGGTCTAGAGCCCTGCTGCCGCCGCTTCTCTCCCACTGGCTTTCGGCCCCGCTGCTCCATTGCCGGCGCCACTGCCCCATTGCCTCCCCCATCCCTGGTTTTATAATTACCTGTTGCCGGGGTTGGGTCCACGCTGCTTCTGGCTCCGGTGTGGCGTCGTTGCTATTGGCTGCGAGGCGCAATGACGAGTGACGTCTTCAACGCGACGCCACTCATCATTGCGCAGGTGATTATAAAACCGGGGATGGGGGAGGCAATGGCGCAGCGGCATCGGCAATGGGGCAACGGCGCCGATAGCCAGGGGGAGAGAAGCGGCGGCAGCAGGGCTCTAGACCCCAAGAAAGGCAGGGGGAGAGAAGCAGGCAGCAACGGCCTCTCTCCCCCTGCCTTTCCTGGGGGCTTCTGCGGGGTCATAAAAAACGAGGATGGGGGAGGCAATGGGGCAGCGGCGCCGGCAGCCTCTGGACCCCAGAATAGGCAGGGGCAGAGAATTGGGCAGCGACGGCAGGTCTCTGGACCTGCAAAAGCTGCTGCAGTTCATTGATTTAAAGAGCCCGCTTTAAATCATTGAACTGCAGCGGCATATCGGCGTATAACACGCAGATAGACTTTAGGCTAAAAGTTTTAACCTAAAAAATGCGTGTTATACGCCGATAAATACGGTAATTAAGAATGTGGGGGTGTTCTATTGCCTTTTTTATTTAATCACTTAAAAGAAAAAGCCATATGATAGTAAAGAGCTGGTTACCATAAGGTGGTCTTAGGATGGAAAAGGTCAAAATAAAAGGCCCCTGGCAACCTGGTAATGCCAGCCTGCTTGTTTTGTAGCTAATAAAATTTATCCTAAAATCAGTGCTCATGGACTGCATGGATTTATGGACTACTGCAATTGTATAAATCAGTATTTATTATAATCTACGATTACATATCAAATAAAATACCAAATCTTGGTACTACACTTCACAGGGCCCATGTGGGTGAGAACTAAAGATGAGCAAATTTTTGAAAAATTTGATTAGGCCGATTCGCCAAATTTTCCGAAAAAATTTGGTTAGATCCGAATTTATTCACTGTGAATTGCTATTAAAAACAGCTATTTCTAGGCTACAGAGAGCCTCAATATGGGTGCAGAACACTTTGCCTTGTCGTAATACGCATAGGGAGTGTGCCGGGTTAGTGAAATAATACTGTTATTCAGTATAGTAACATAGTAACATAGTTCATAAGTTTGAAAAAAGACCAGAGTCCATCAAGGTCAACCTATATCCCTAATGAGTCCCTACTGAGTTTATCCAGAGGAAGGCAAAAAACCCTCATACTAGAGGTAAAAATTCCTTCCTGACTCCAAATATGGCAGTCAGAATAAATCCCTGGATCAACGTTTTGTCCCTATAAATTTAGTATACATAACCAGCAATGTTATTATTCTCCAAAAATGCATCCAGCCCCCTTTTGCACTTATTTACAGAGTTCTCCATGACCACCTCCTCTGGCACAGAGATCCACAGTCTCACTGCTCTTACAGTAAAGAACCCCCATCTGTGCTGGTGTAGAAAGCTTCTTTCCTCAAGACGTAGAGGATGCCTCCTTGTTATAGATACAGTCCTGGGTATAAATAGATCATTTGAGAGATCTCTGTACTGTCCCCTGATATATTTATACATTGTTATTAGTTTGTCCCTAAGCCTTCTTTTTCTAAACTAAATAACCATAATTCCGATAATCTTCTGGGTACTGTAGTCCTGCCATTCCCCGTATTACTCTGGTTGCTGTCTTTGAACCCTCTCCAGCTCCCCTATATCTTTCTTGTACACTGGTGCCCAGTACTGTACATAGTATTCTATGTGTGGTCTGACTAGTGATTTGTACAGCGGTAGAATTATTTCCTTGTCGTGGGCATCTTTGCCCCTATTGATGTACCCCATGATTTTATTAGCCTTGGCAGCAGCTGCCCGACACTGGTCACTACAGCTAAATTTACTGTTAACTAAGACTCCCAAGTCCTTTTCCACATCAGTCGGCCCAAGTGTTCTCCCATTTAATACATAATCCCAGCCCGGATTACTCTTCCCCATGTGCATAACCTTACATTTATCAGTGCTGAACCTCATCTTCCACTTCCCAGTCCAAACCTCCAACCTATCCAGATCCATTTGTAATAGTGCACAGTGCTCTGTAGTGTTTACCGCTTTACAGAGTTTAGTATCATCTGCAAAGATTGCTACTTTACTATTCAACCGCTCTACAAGGTAATTAATATACCGTATATCCCGGCGTATAAGACGACTTTTTAACCGCGAATTTTCTTCTGAAAAGTCGGGGGTCGTCTTATATGCCGGGTATTGAGGTCCGGGATAGGAAAACTTCTAATTATCTGCCCAGGCCGGCTCCCGTGTGTGGCTGCAGGCAGGGGCCGGCCTGAGCAAGTAAAAACTAATACTGTATACTAAAAACCAGGGTGCCTCCAGCTGTTGTGAAACTAAAACTCCCAGCACGGCAAAGGCTGTCCGGGCATGCTGGGAGTTGTAGTTTTACAACAGCTGGAGGCCCCCTGGTTTTTAGTATACAGTATTAGTTTTACCTGCTCTGGCCGGCCCCCGCCTGCAGCCACACACGGGAGCCGGCCCGGGCAGATAATCATAGGTATTCCTATGCCGGACATCCCTGTGTCCCGAAAAATGTGTCACTTACCGTTCCCCGTCGTCCTCCTGCGATCCTCCTTCGGTCCTCCTGCGGTCCGGTCCTCCGTCTCTATGGTTGTACGCACGGGACGTCAGTGACGTCACGTGCCTACGACCATAGAGGCAGAGGAGCGCAGGACAAGGAGGACCGCAGGAGGACGCGCTGACCGTGGCCTGGTGAGTGACCGGCCGTGCTATCTTAAGTGATCCAGTCACCGCTCCACAGTCCCGGCACCTACTGCTATGGTCCATAGGCCATAGCAGTAGTTGGTGACCCGGGCCGGAGGAGTGGTGACCGGAACTTTGTGGGGGCAGTACAGACATACAGCCTACAGCCACACACTGTATATGGCTGGAAGCTGTATGTCTGTTGGTGGGAGCTGCCAATCTAATGTGGGGGGAGCTGCCTACTATTGCAGGGGAACTGCTGACCTAATGTGGGGGGAGCTGCCTACACATGTGGTGGGAGCTGCCTACAAATTTGGGGGGAGCTGCCTACTATTGTGGGGGAGCTGCCTACAAATGTGGGGGGAGCTGCCTACTATTGTGGGGGAGCTGCCTACAAATGTGGGGGGAGCTGCTTACTATTGTGGGGGAACTGCCTACTATTGTGGGGGAAATGCTTACCTAATGTGGGGGAATTGCCTACAAATGTGGGGGGAGCTGCCTACTATTGTGGGGGAACTGCTGACCTAATGTGGGGGGAGCTGCCTACAAATGTGGGGGGAGCTGCCTACAAATGTGGGGGAGCTGCCTACTAATGTGGGGGAGCTGCTGACCTAATGTGGGGTAACTCCCGACCTATTGTGGGGGAGCTGCCTACTATTGTGGGGGAACTGCCGACCTAATGTGGGGGGACTGCCGACCTAATGTGGGGGAACTGCCGACCTAATGTGGGGAAACTGCCGACCTAATGTGGGGGAGCTGGCAACCTAATGTGGGGGAACTGGCAACCTAATGTGGGGGAACTGCCAACTTAATGTGGGGGGAACTATACTGCCTACCTAATGTGGGGGGAACTATACTGCCTACCTAATGTGGGGGGAACTATACTGCCTACCTAATGTGGGGGAACATGATGCCTACCTAATGAGAGGGGAACTACAAGGTACCGTACATCGCGGTAGGAGGGGTAGTCTTATATGGCGAGTATATCCCAAACTCTATATTTTAACTGTAAAAGTTGGGGGTCGTCTTATACGCCAAGTCGTCTTATACGTCGGCATATATGGTATATATATATATATATATATATATATATATATATATATATATTAAATAGAACAGGGCCCAATACTGACCCCTGTAGTAACAGCCTCCCAATCAGAATAAGTATCATTAATAACCACCCTCTTACACACATTCTCTCCCAGCCCCATCCTTCTCATTTTATGCACCAATCTTTTATGTGGTACCGTTTCAAAAGCTTTGGAAAAATCCAGATATACGATATCCAGCGATTCCCCCCTGGTCCAGTCTGTAGCTCACCTCCTCATAAAAGCTGAGCAGGTTAATTTGACAGGACCGATCCCTCATAAAGCCATGCTGATATGGAGTCATACATTTATTTTTATCAAGATACTCCAAAATAGCATCTCTTACAAAACCCTCAATTTACATACAACCAAGGTTAAACTAACGGGTCTTTAATTCCCGAGGTCACCTTTTGACCCCTTTTTAAATATTGGCACCACATTTGCCATGCGCCAGTCCTGGGGAACAGTCCCTTTCACTATAGAGTCCCTGAATAATAAAAATAGGGGTCTATCTATTACATTACTTAATTCCTTTAAAGGTGAACTACAGGATGGAAAAATGTATCCCGTTACTAGGGGATAAGTTTCAGATCGCGGGGGGTCCGACCGCTGGGGCCCCCCGCGATCTCCCAGTAACGGGCCCCGGCTCTCTGGTTAGAGAGGGCGTGTTGACCACCGCACGAAGGAGCAGCCGACACGCCCCCTCCATACACTGCTATGGGAGAGACGGAAATTGCCGAAGGCAGCGCTTCGGCTCTCCCATAGCAGTAAATGGAAGGCGCATGTCAGCCACCGCCTCGTGCGGTGGTCGACACGCGCTCTCTATGCAGAGAGCCGGGGCCCCGTACGGGAGATCGTGGGGGGGCCCAGCGGTCAGACCCCCCGCGATCTGAAACTTATCTCCTATCCTTAGGATAGGGGATAAAATGTTCAATCCCGTAGTTCTCCTTTAAAACACGGGGGTGAATGCCATCTGGACCTGGGGATTTGTCTCTTTTAATTTTTGTAGGCGGCACTGAACTTCTTTCTGTGTTAGACAGGTGACCTATACTGGGGAGTTTACCAGTATTTCACCTGGCATTTCATTTTCCTCAGTGAATACAGAGGAGAAGAATTTAATATATCTGCTTTTTCCTGATCCCGTTTACAATTTCTTCCTTATGGTTTTTTAAAGGGCCAACACTTTCATTTTTAACCTCTTTGCTATTTATAAAGTTAAAAAACATTTATTCTCTTTGGCAATGTGTCTTTCTGTCTCTATTTTTGTGGCTTTTATCTGTTTTTTACATATTCTGCATTTTTCTCTATAGCTTTTTAATGCTTCTTCACTGTCTTCCTGTTTTATTCATTGAAATGCTTTTTTTTTTGTAATTGATTGCCCCCTTAACATTTTTATGTGGTTTTCTTTTATTCCTGATGCTTTTATTCCCATAAGGTATATACATCTTACAGTGAGAATGTAAGGTATTTTTTAAAAGTCTCACATTTAGTGTCAGTATTTTTGTTTTTGTTGACATTATCCCATTTAATATTGTTAAGGGCTTCTATGAGTTGGTCAAGCTTTGCGTTCCTAAAGTTCATTGTTTTTGTGGCCCCTCGCAAGATTCCCTTGTTGAAGATCAAGTTATAATGTATTATATTATGATCACTATTTCCTAGGGGTCCTTTTTCCTGCACATTAGTTACTCTGTCAGGTCTGTTGGTTAATATTAAGTCTAGCAGGGCACCCAATCTGGTCTGGCCCTGTACCATTTGGGACAGATCATTGTCTTTAGCTATAGTCAGAAACCTGTTTCCTTTATGACATTCACAGGCCTCAGTCTCCTAGTTTATATCAAGATAGTTAAAGTCCCCCATTATTATCACCTCATTCTGATTTGCTGCCTTGTTTATTTGCCTCAGTAATTGATCTTCTGGCTCTTCCATTATGTTTGGCGGCTTATAGCAAACCCCCACCAGAATTTTTTTATTTTTATCTCCAAATATTTCTACCCTTAATGACTCCACATTATCGTTTCCCTCCCGTATATCCTCCAGCAGTGCAGCCTTCAGACTGGATTTTGCATAAAGACAAACTCCTCCCCCTTTCCGTTTTGTCCGATCCTTCTTGAATAGACTATAACCCTGTATGTTGATCGCCCAGTCACAGCTATCGTCCAATCAAGTCTCCGTTATACCCACTATGTCATAATTATTCTCAGACATCAACCACTCCAGTTCGTTAGTTTTATTGGACAGACTTCTGGCATTAGTAAACATGCATTTCAATGGTGTATGTTGTTTTTTTCCTATAAAGCCTATCTCTATTAACTATTCTTACTCTCTCCGTTCCACCCCCAGGTACATTAATAAGTCCCCCCTCTCTATCTACACTATCTTCCCCCTCTATGTTGTAGGTTCCCTCCTCCCCAGTCCCTAGCATGACATGCAGGTTACAGGCGTCGCTATTAGAATCAATGCCGTAGAGCATCTGGATATGGCAGCAGATTCAGGAGAACATATGGCGTCACAATTGAAGAGATTAAAAAAAATGTTCAATTTAATTTTCATTTAATTTCATTTTAATTTATTTAAAAAAAATGTTAATCCTTTTTTGAGGACCCATTCTGGTGAGCATCGAGATGGCGGTCAGCTGCAAGGCAAGCTACTACCTGTTCCAGCCCCAGCCTCACAGCGCCCTCTTGACTGTGAAACTGTGAATGTTACATTTAATCAGTTATGGTTCATTTTTAGCACTCCAAACTGTTTCATTGAATTCTTGTGGTAATTCCAGAGGTAATATATGATGACGACCATAAGGCCTCACAATTGAAAATATTTTTTTTTAATTTTAGTTGAAGATTTTGAATAGATTAACAAGTTTAATGTGCCAGCAGCATGAGGAGATCACATGGCGGCACAATGACAGAGCCTGATAATTGGAATGAGCAAACTTTAAATCCTTTTTGGGGACCCATTGGAGGGCAAGTCTGGTGCCAGCAGCCACGGTAATTCCATCTCCAGGGAGGTTGTGTGTCTTTTGAGCTCCAGACTTCCAGGAACTTGGCCAAAGCCAGCCGGGCCTCCACTACCCATTTTAGGCTGGCGGGAGTGGAGAGCAGCCTGCTACAGCCAACATTCTGGCCGATGGGAGAAGATCAAGCAGAGACTGTAGCAATACAGGCTCTGCTTCCCAGGCGAAGGCAAAGAAAAAGCCAAGCAAGAAAAGTGTGGCTTATGTGGAGATGTGGGGGAACAGAGGGCCTAGGGAATCAATGGACACATTCTATTCCCATATGACTGCAAGGTTCAAGGAATACAAAACCTGCGGTAAAGAGCTTTGTGCAGCGAGGGAAGACCTGAAGTTGGAAAGGAATCTCCATAACACTGGTTCCAAAAAGAAGAGGCCAGAACTTAAAATACACATGGAGGCTTTAAAACTAGAAATTAAAAAGCTAGAGGAAAGGAGATAAGAGCTTGTGGAAGGCAGCGGCATCTTCCGGGAGAAGCTGCTAAATAATGACAGATTCGCCGTCATGAAAACCCCAGGAAAGGAGGTTGTGGTGGAGGATGATGGGGAGAGTAGTGGCGGTGAAGATGAAGTGCTGTCAGTGAAGGAGCATGTGGAAAAACAGGTGGAGGCTATGGAAGATAGCAATATCAGAGAAGATGGTGAAGTGGCTGGGGGAGGTGTGGGGGGTGCAGAAGCTAATGCAGTGGCTAGCAATAGTGTGGCTGCTGGTGTCTGTGTCACCCCAACGTGGAGCCAGTAATGGATCAGTCAGAATTTTAAAAAGGGGCCAAAGACAAGGAAGCCTCTTCTTCTGGTGATGAAGGGGCCAAGAAAAGGCAAAAATTAGGGGGTTAAGGCCGTCTAACTCAATCACTAATGATGGTGGCACTCATCCCACTGACCCTGGCATCAATTAATTGTGCCAGTATTAAGTAATATACCGCTAGATTTGCAGTCTTTGATTTTGTAGCCAACATTTTCTTTTTACAGGAGACCAGGTTGTCAGATCTTGCCTCCCTGCTTAAAGCCAGGAGAGAGTGGGCCCTCCCACTGGTCTCTTGTGGCTGAGCCGTATAGTGGGGTGGCGGTCCTTTTTTCCACTGCGGTTGGATGCCGACTGGTTATTGAGTTAGAAATTGGGAGGTGCCTGTTCTTGAATGTCCTCATGAAGGGACAGGAGCTTTGGCTCATTAACATCTACGCCCCGCAGACAAAGTGGAGGCGAAAGGATCTCTTTATGAGGATTAAGCCCTTCCTTTTTAAGAGCTGACAGGTGATCTTTGGAGGGCATTTCAATAATGCCACGAGATCCCAAGATAGGAGAGGCTCCAATGATCGGTTGGCTTATGATAACAGAGCCCTCAATAGCATAGTTAGGGAAGCTTGCTTAAAGGATGTCCACATCCGGAGCCCCCCAGTCCACATGGGTTTCACCTATCATCGAGGTAGCTGTAGGTCTAGACTAGACAGGTTTTATTTTAAGGAGGAAGATGTCTCTTCTTCAGTGTCTTCGGTTGAGGTAGAGTTCTCCGACCACTGTTTGATTTCTTTTTCTTTGAATGTTTCAGAAACTCCTCGGAGGGGCAAAAATTACTGGAAGCTTTATTCGTCTCTCCTGGAGGAAGCGGAGATAAGACAGTTCTTTGAGGATTTTCAGGTACCTTTACTGGGCCTTTGTAGTAATAAGCTGGAGTGGTGGGAGTTGTTCAAGAAGCGGGTTGTGGGGTTCTCCTGCCAGCTCTCGAGGTCCCTGAACAGGTACCGCCTGTATCAGGGACTGAGGAGGAAACTTGAACTCCTTTTCTCGACTGGAGGTAGCTGGAAGTATATCTCCAGAGTGAAATCCTTGCTGATGAAGTGTCAGTACGATAGGCACACATCTTTGGTTTTTGAGAGGGATTTCTTGAGGCATCACCCGACCCTTACAAAAACTGCAAGATGTAAGTGAGTAGTAAGTTCATTCCGAGACTGGTTGATAGTACGGGATCCCTGAATCGGTCCAGATCAGGGATCTTGGAGGTCATCAGATCCTTCTACTCACACCTCTTGGGAATGAAGGATCTAGATAAAGACAGGATGTCGGCTTTCCTGGCTGAAACTGTTCCTGAGCAAGGGGTAGACCCCTCTCTTGATGTTTTGGCCGAGGAAATCAGGGAAGAGGAAGTGAGACTGGCAATTGAGGGGCTGACCCATAAGAAGTCACCAGGTGCGGATGGCTTAACATCTGAGTGGTACAGGACTTTTAAGGAGTCTTTAGCTCCATTCTTGACCAAGGTCTTTAATGAGTGTCTTTCCTCCAGCACTCTGCCAAAGTCATCGAGGAGGTCAGCCCTGATTCTTCTGTCAAAGGGTAAAGATCCGAGCCTTATTGAGAACTGGAGGCCCATAGCTCTTCTCAATACGGAAAGGAAGCTTCTGGCCAAAATACTGTTTAATCGGTTGGCCAAGTTTGCACCCCGGCTCCTTTCGAGGGCTTAGTACTGCTCCGTTCCAAGCTGTAGCACCTTATGTGCTGTTCTCGGTGTTCGGGAGGCAGTGGAGCGAGGTAGGGTGGGACTTATTAAAGGGTACATGCTGTCCTTGGATCTTACCAAAGCATTTGATTGGGTGAACCAACAATACCTCTGGTCCGCCCTTCTGAGATATGGCTTACTGAGTACCTTTGTGAATTGGCTTATGATTTTATATGCAGGGGAAGAGAGTTTCCCGCTTGTGAACGGGTGGTCTGGCTTCTCTTTGAGTTGGGGTCCAGAGTCCGTCAGGGTTGTTTTTTGAGCCCAGTTTTATACGTGTTCGTGATCGATCCCTTCTTCCGGGGGATAGATCATGGTCCGTTGGTGGGAGTCTGGATACGTTTGGCGGAGCTGGGTGTCGCCCAGAGAGTAGTGGCATATGCTGATGATGTCACCATTTTCATGTCTTCGAGAGAGGATGTCGATGTGGTGATGTCGGAGGTGGGGCGCTACTCGGAGGCTTCTGGGTCTAAGATCAACCAGGATAAGTGTGAAAGTCTCTGGCTGGAAGGGGGAGATCCTACATTTGATTTCCCGGACACCCTTCCAGAGCCCCAGGACTCGGCAATAATTCTGGGCATCACATTCCGCCAGGAGGATTGTCCCACAAAAAACTGGGATGGTAAGTTTAAGGATTCCGCGGGTGGACCAGTGGAAGGGTTGGTCTTTGACCCTCAGGGAAAGGGTACACCTGATCAAACCTTACCTGCTCCCCTTGTTTATCTATCTGGGCAGTATATGTATCTTGCCAGAGGCTCTCTACAATAGGATCTACAGCCTCTTTTTCCAACTGCTATGGGGAAACAGGTTGAACCTAGTCAAGAGGGAGGTTACATACCACACAATGGGACTAGGGGGTTTATCTATGGTGAACCCTGTGGTGTTCATAACAAACACCTTCTTGAAAGCTAACATCTCAAACCTCTGGTCAGAGAGGGCTTTTCCATGGATACTCTCCTGCAGGGAATGGTTTCGGCCTTTCTTCCAGGAATGGGAGACAGGAGGACGAGTGAAGGACCTCCGTATACCTCATGGGCATTTTCCGGCTTATGCTACTCTGAAGGCTATACGTCGGTGGGGTCTGGGAGTATGGGAGATCAGGACTCAGTCAAGGCAGTTCCTTGACAAAGAGTTCTGTTGACTAGTAATGAGCGGCATAGGCCATATTCGAATTCGCTATATTTCACGAATATATGGACGAATATTCGTTTTTTGCGCATATGCTAAAATATATGCGCATATTCGCGAATATTGAGCCCTCCCTTCTTTAATGGTATAGGGAACTGTGACTAGTGCATTAACTCTGTGATTTTTTTTGCCCCTTGAAATCAAAAGGCCCATTGTGGTCTATGGGGATCTCACAGCATGTAAAACAGTAAGCTAAGCAGGACCGTCTTGGCCACACAGTGGATGGGAGACAACCACAGGCTCGGGTCCCGGGGTGGGACAGAGTTTTACAGTGTTGTGGCTTAACTTTACTTTCCTGGAAACGCTGCTGAGTTGCCCATAGCAACCAATCAGATTGCTTCTTTCATTTTTCACAAGGCCTCTGCAAAATGAAAGAAGCGATCTGATTGGTTGCTATGGGCAACTTAGAAACTTTTCCTGGAAAAGTTTCTGAGTTGCCCATAGCAATCAGATCTCTTCTTTAATTTTTCGTAGGCCTTTTCAAAAATGAAGGAAGCAATCTGGTTGCTATGGGCAACTGCACAACTCTTCCTCTACACTGGTTTTCCGCATATGTGCATATTCGCGAATATTGAGACCTATTTTTTGCTCATTGAAACCAATAGGCCCATTGTGGTCTATGGAGATCTCACAGCATGTAAAACAGTAAGCTATGCAGGACTGTCTCAGCAGCACAGTGGATTGGAGACCACCACAGGTTCGAGTCCTGGGGTGGGACAGAGTGTTACAGTGCTGTGGTTTAACTTTACTTTCCTGGAAAAGCAGCTGAGTTGCCAATAGCGACCAATCAGATCGCTTCTTTCATTTTTCACAAGGCCTCTGCAAAATGAAGGAAGCAATCTGATTGGTTGCTATGGGCTACTCAGAAACTTTTCCTCTGCACAGGTTTTGATAAATCTCCCTCTATGGGGGAGATTCATCAAAATCAGTGTAGAGGAAGAGTTGTGCAGTTGCCCATAGCAACCAATCAGATTGCTTCTTTCATTTTTGAAAAGGCCTCTGAAAAATGAAGGAAGCAATGTGGTTGCTATGGGCAACTCAGAAACTTTGCTGCTGAGTTGCCCATAGCAACCAATCAGATCGCTTCTTTCATTTTGCAGAGGCCTTGTGAAAAATGAAAGAAACGATCTGATTGGTTGCTATGGGCAACTGCACAACTCTTCCTCTACACTGGTTTTGATGAATCCCCCCCATAGAGGGAGATTTATCAAAACCTGTCCAGAGGAAAAGTTTCTGAGTTGCCCATAGCAACCAATCAGATTGCTTCCTTCATTTTGCAGAGGCCTTGTGAAAAATGAAAGAAGCGATCTTTCAGCTGCTTTTCGAGGAAAGTAAAGTTAAACCACAACACTGTAGCACTCTGTCCCACCCTGGGACTCGAACCCATCGTGGTCCCCCATCCACTGTGTTGCCAAGACCATCCTGCTTAGCTTACTGTTTTATATGCCATGAGATCCCCATAGACCACGATGGGCCTATTGGATTCAATGGGCAAAAAATCACAGAGCGATTAATGATTAATGCACTAGTCATAGTTCCCTATACCATGAAATAAGGGATTTTTGCATATGCGCATAACATTTTGCATATGCGAAAAAAAATGAATATTCGTAATTACGAATATATAGTGCTATATTCGTAATATTATCAAATATGCGATATTCGCGATTAAAATTCGAATTGTGAATATTCGCGAGCAACACTACTGTTGACCCACTTCCAGAAGTCTATGGCACTCAGGGACTGCCCAGGTTGGGATCTAGAGGTGGGATTGTATCTTTTAAACATGAAAAGGATCACCAGAAGTTTTGGGACTTGGCCTGGCTCTGCTTTCAGGTGAAACTATATGTGAGGGTGGGTGCTTCCATCGGCTGGAGTCAACTTGCCGGCCTTGCTTATTTTGAGTGGGCTTATGAGGCATTCAAAAACATGGGTGGCCGAAATCGGGGCACATTGTTTCTAGTCAGTTAAGTAGTTAGGTACTACATGTGGAATGCACTGCGTCTAGTGTCTACTCAGCAGAAGGTCCACTCTGAGGTGGAGGTGTGAAGAAACATCACTGGTGACCTTGGGGAGATGAGGTCTTTGGAGTATGGCAGTCTTGGTACCAGTAGGGCATGTCTACAATGGAGAGGATTTTCTTTTGATGTGCCCTAGGTACTAGACCTTTTGTGTAGAGTACTTTTATTTTGGTTTACTTAACCAACCACTTGATTTATTTAACCAATCACTGGTAACAGGAGTTGTCCCGGAAGATTGGAAATTTGCAAATGTCGTGCCCATTCACAAGAAAGGTAGTAGGGAGGAATCAAGCAACCATAGGCCAGTAAGTCTGACATCAATAGTGGGGAAATTAATAGAAACCCTACTAAAGGACTAAAGGATAGGATTGTGGAACATCTAAAATCCCATGGATTGCAAGATGAAAAACAACATGGGTTTACTTCAGGGAGATCTTGTCAAACAAATCTTATTGATGTTTTTGACTGGGTGAGTAAAATAATAGATGGCGGAGGGGCAGTAGACATTGCATATCTAGATTTTAGTAAGGATTTTGACACTGTCCCACATAGAAGACTTATTAATAAACTACAGTCATTGAGACTGGACTTCCATATTGTTGAGTGGATTAGACAATGGCTGAATGACAGACAACAGAGGGTTGTAGTCAATGGAGAATATTCAGAGCAAGGTCTTGTTACCAGTGGGGTACCTCGGGAATCTGTACTTGGACCAATAGTATTTAATATCTTCATTAGTGATATCGCAAAAGGTCTCAATGGTAAGGTATGTCTTTTTGCTGATGACACAAAGATATGTAACAGGGTTGATGTTCCTGGAGGGATATCCCAAATGGAAAAGAATTTAGGAAAACCAGAAGAATGGTCAGAACTCTGGCAACTCAAATTTAATGTGGACAAGTGCAAGATAATGCACCTGGGGTGTAAAAACCCTCGGGCAGAATATAGAATATTTGACACAGTCCTGACCTCAGTATCTGAGGATAGGGATATAGGAGTAATTATTTCAGAAGACTTAAAGGTAGGAAGACAATGTAATAGAGCAGCAGGAAACACTAGCAGAATGCTTGGATGTATAGGGAGAGGTATAAGCAGTAGAAAGAGAGAAGTGCTCGTGCTGCTATACAGAACACTGGTGAGACCTCACTTCGAATATTGTGCGCAGTACTGGAGGCCGTATCTCCAAAAGGATATAGATACTCCAGAGAGAGTTCAGAGAAGAGCTACTAAACTAGTACATGGATTGCTGGATAAAACTTACCAGGAAAGGTTAAAGGACCTTAACATGTATAGCTTGGAAGAAAGAAGAGACAGAGAGGATATGATAGAGACTTTTAAATACATAAAGGGAATCAACATGGTAAAGGAGGAGAGCATATTTAAAAGAAGAAAAACTACCACAAGAGGACATAGTTTTAAATTAGAGGGGCAAAGGTTTAAAAGTAATATCAGGAAGTATTACTTTACTGAGAGAGTAGTGGATGCATGGAATAACTTTCCTGCAGAAGTGGTTGCTGCAAATACAGTGAAGGAGTTTAAACATGCATGGGATAAGCATGAGGCTATCCTTCATATAAGATAGGGCCAGGGACTATTCATAGTATTCAGATTATTGGGCAGACTAGATGGGCCAAATGGTTCTTATCTGCCGACACATTCTATGTTTCTATGTGTTATAGGGATAGGGTGAGAGCAGGGTCAGTTTTAATGGAGGGATAGAGTTAGGGAAAAGTGTAGGGGGAAGAGTTAGGGGAAGAGCTTAAATTTTATTTATCAAAGTCTTACATCCTTCTTCCTGGTAGTGGGTTAATGTATGCACATGCCAGATTTTTGTTTTGTTTTAAGTTGATATGGTATGAAGGGCTTACAGGAGACCAAACTTCGGCCTAAAGTGGGTTGTGTTTTTGTTTGTATAAGTCTGTGTATAAGTTTGTTTCAAGGAGTGCTAGGTGGGGAGGGTATATTTGTGGGTGGTGGTGTTTTGCTTCTTTGGGGGACCTGACATGGGTCAGTTAAGGGCTGGACTTTGTGAATTATATGGACGGTATGACCCATGTACAGGAGGGGAGGTGTGGGTTTTAGTGTAGGGTTTTTCTATGGTTTTCTATTGTTTTTGTAAGTGTTTCTGCAGTACATAGTATTATATTATATTTTCATTTATATTATATTTATGTTATTTAGTATCTATTTTGTGTTTTAAATGTATATTTTGTTTTGTATGTCATACATTATTATAGTAGATAAGGCAGTCAGACCAGATGTTATGTTGATATGTGTCTGTGCAGTGTCACAATAATTTTTATGATTATCTGTTATACTTTCGTTAGTTCCGGGTGAGGCTTTAGTTTATTTGGATTACTTTGTAAGTTAATGTGTGTATAATGTGTATGACGTGTGTGTGTATTAAAAATAATAATAATAATTGGTAAGAGACAGAGGAGTATGTGTTACGATTTTGTTGGTACTTTTGAATACGTGTGTGTGGTGTTGTATGTTATTATTTGAGATGAGCGAACTTTCAGTAAATTCTATTCGTCACGAACTTCTCGGCTCGTCAGTTGATGACTTATCCTGCATAAATTAGTTCAGCTTTCAGGTGCTCCCGTGGGCTGGAAAAGGTGGATACAGTCCTAGGAAAGAGCCTCCTAGGACTGTATCCACCTTTTCCAGCCAACCGGAGCACCTGAAAGCTGAACTAATTTATGCAGGATAAGTCATCAACTGCCGAGCCGAGAAGTTTGTGATGAATCGAATTTACTGTAAGTTCGCTCATCTCTAGTTATTATGATTATGTTACTATTATGATTATTAAAAAAAAAAGTATGTATGTGTATATATGTATATATCAGTGGAGTGCTTGTTATGTTTCCATTTTGCTTTCTGATGTGTATTTTCCAAGTATGGATGGCTTGATTTATAGCTGGGCAAAGCAAAATTTTATGTTTATATTTTGATAAGCCAGTTTGTGCTATACTTATATTCATTTTCAGTTTGTGTGTGAGTATGTTGACTTGATAGCTTGGTTAGGAAATATATGCATAGTAGGCATATTTTAGTTACATAATTAAATCTTTTTAAAAATAATAAAAATATATATATATTAAACATAAAAAAAAATTATTGTATATAAAAAATGTTTGAAGTGATGTGCTTGTTATGTTTCCAGAGTATGGAAGATTTTGAGTTACAGCCTGTAGTGCTAACTTTTATGTTTATTTAAGCCAAGTTGTGCTATTTTTATGTTATTTTTTGGTATGTGTTTGGGTGTGTTGATTTGGTAATTTGATTTGCTGCAGTGTATAAGTTGCTGCAGTGAAAAAGCTTGTACTTGTACCTTAAAATCGAGCTGGCAGTCCGTCGTGAGGCGAGCTGCCGCCTGTCCCAGCTACTGCCTCTCAGCACCACCCCTGCTCCCCGACTGTGAAACTGCAAATTAAACTGTGATTGTTTCATTTAATCAGTTATGGTTGATTTTTATCGCTCCAACCTGTTTCATTGAATTCTTGTGGTAATTCCAGAGGTAATATATGATGATGACCATAGGGCCTCACAATTGAAAAGATTAAAGAGATTTTTTTATAATTTACATTGAAGATTTTGAATAGATTAGTGTGTCAGCATAATCAGTTTAAAGTGCCAGCAGCATGAGGAGATCACATGGTGGCACAATGACAGAGCCTGGTAATTGGAATCAGCAAACTTTAAATCCTTTTTTGAGGACCCATTGGAGGGAAAGTCTTGTGCCAGCAGCCACGGTAATTCCAGCTCCATTTATGTACAATTGCTGCAGTGCATAAGTTGATGCAGTGAAAAAGCTCGTACTTGTATCTTAAAATCTAGCTGGTGGTCCGCTGCGAGGTGAGCTACCGCCTATCCCAGGCCCTGCCTCTCAGTGCCCCCCCCATTGCTCATAACTGTTTGACCTGGGTTCTTGAAATGTTTACTTTGTACATATACTGTATGACAATGAAAGAAATATAACTAGGAGATCACATGGCAGCACAATGACAGAGCCTGAAGGTGGCAGCAGCATGAGGAGACTATATAGTGGCAGAGCGACACAGCCTGGAGGGGGCATCAGCATGAGGAGAACATATGGTGGCAGAATGACACAGCCTGGAGGTAGCATCAGCATGAGGAGAATATATGGTGGCAGAATGACATAGCCTGGAGGTGGCGGCAGCCTATGTAGACCGCAGAGCGACACAATAGCAGCCTGGAGGTGCCAGCAGCATGAAGAGACCAAAGGGCGGCACAATGACAGAATCTGGAGGTGTCAGCAGGGTCGGGAGACCATATGGCGTCACAATTGAAGAAATGAAAGACACTTTTGAGATGTCATTTGAAGATTTTGAGGAGATTAAAGGGGTACTTGGGTGGAAAACATTTTTTTTTTACATGAACTGGTGCCAGAAAGTTAAGCATAATACACAGGAAGTTCATTTCTTTTTGAATTTCCTTTCTGGCTGACCACAAGTGTTCTTTGTTGACACCTCTGTCAATTTTAGTAACTGTCTAGAGTAGGAGCAAATCCCCATAGAAAACCTCTCTTGCTCTGGATAGTCCCTGACATAGGCAGAGATGTCAGCAGAGAGCACTTGTGGTCAGGCAGAAAGGATATTCAAAAAGAAAATACCTTCCTGTGGAGCATACAGCAGGATAAGTACTGGAAGGATTGAGATCCTTTAATAGAGGTATTTACAAATCTGTTTAACTTTCTGGCACCAGTTGATTTAAAAGAAAATGTTTTCCAGTGGAGTACCCATTTAATCCTTCCAGTGCTCATCAACTGCTGCATGCTCCACAGAAAATTATTTTCTTTTTTAATTTATTTTCTGTCTGTCCACAGTGCTCTCTGCTGACACCTCTGTCCGTGTCAGGAACTGTCCAGAGCAACATAGGTTTGCGATGGGGATTTTTCCTGCTCTGGACAGTTCCTGACATGGACAGAGGTGTCCGCAGAGAGCACTGTGGACATACAGAAAAGAAATTCAAAAACAAAATAATTTCCTCTGTAGTATACAGGATATTGAGAGAGAGAGAAGAAAAGACAGGGGGTGCTCCCTGGTATCGTATATAAAAAAGGTGTGCACCGTCCACTAGGAATGAGCGAATCGAATCTGACAAATTTGATTTGCACATATCACACATATCACCACAATTAGATTGCACAAATCGCTTAATTAAACTCCATTTAGTGTGGTCCAGGCTCCAGGGCATCTAAAATTGCGGTTCCACGTGTGAGGACATGGGGCAAGGAATCCTGGGAAGGCGGGAACAAGGGTAGGCGGGATGACCCTGACTCACAAACAGCATGCAGCCTATCAACAGCCAACCACCCCTGTAATGTCACAGCCCTATATAATTGGCAGCCATCTTGTGGCCAGTCACTTCAGCCTTTTATTGCAGAGAGAGAGAGAGAGAGACAGATAGCAGTGTGTGTTGCGTAGAAAAGTATTTTTACAGCAGCATTTCAACTCCCTGTCACATCAGCGTTCTATTGCAGAGAGAAAGGGACAGAGAGCAGTGAGTTTTGCACAGAAAAGCATTTTTACAGCAGCGATTCACCTCCCGGTCACATCAGCGTTCTATTGCAGAGAGGGACAGAGGGCAGTGTGTTGCACAGAAAAGCTTTTTTTTACAGAAGCGATTCCCCTCAAGCCCAAATCCAGCCTAGAAGCACTGATAGGGAAGGGAGTGAGAAATAAAGAGCAATTTTGGGTGTAGTGCACAGCGACTGTGTGCTGCAGCACTGGTGTGTACAACAACTGAAAAGCTAATAGTAGCCAGCCAGTTAAGGCGAGAAGAGCACTAAAAGCATATTGTCCTCTATTAAGTGTAACCTGCTCGTACATCTAAGTGGTTTACCATTTGGTTCCTGTTAAAGTCTTAAGGGCCTAGATACTGTGAAAGGCCAGCAAAGTACACACCTGCTCGTGTTGTAGACAAATACTGGTTTAAGCGTACTGGAGCGCATTGTCCTCACCTCATAAGTGCATACCACATACGTTCATCTAAGTGGTGTACCATTTTGTTCCTGTTAAAGTCTTAAGGGCCTAGATACTGTGAAAGGCCAGGCAAAAGTACACACCTGCTGGTGTTGTAGGCAATTACTGTTTTAAGCGTACTGGAGCGCATTGTACACCCCTAATGAGTGCATACCACAGATGGTCATCTACGTGGTGTACCATTTTGTTCCTGTTAAAGTCTTAAGGGCCTAGATAGTGTGAAAGGCCAGGCAAAAGTACACACCTGCTGTTGTTGTAGACAATTACTGTTTTAAGCGTACTGGAGCGCATTGTACACCCCTCATGAGTGCATACCACATTCGTTCATCTAAGTGGTGTACTATTTTGTTCTGGTTAAACTCTTAGGGGCAAAGATACTGTGAAAGGCCAGGCAAAAGGACACACCTGCTGGTGTTGTGGACAAATACTATTTTAAGCAAACTGGAGCGCATTGTCCTCCCCTCATAAGTGCATACCACATATGTACATCTAAGTGGTATACTATTATGTTCCTGTTAAATTCTTAAGAGCCTAGATACTGTGAAAGGCCAGGCAAAAGTACACACCTGCTGGTTTTGTAGACAAATACTGTTTTAAGCGTACTGGAGCGCATTGTCTTCCCCTCATAAGTGCATTCCACATACATCTAAGTGGTGTACCATTTTGTTCCTGTTAAAGTCTTAAGGGCCTAGATACTGTGAAAGGCCAGCCAAAAGTACACACCTGCAGGTGTTGTAGAAAATTACTGTTTTAAGCATCCTGGAGAGCATTGTATACCCCTTATAAGTGCATACCACATACGTTCATCTAGGTAGTGTACCATTTTGTTCCTGTTAAAGTCTTAAGGGCCTAGATACTGTGAAAGGCCAGGCAAAAGTACACACCTGCTGGTGTTGTAGACAAATACTCTGTTAAGCGTACTGGAGCTTATTGTCCTCCCCTCATAAGTGCATACCACGTACATAAATCTAAATGGTGTACTATTATGTTCCTGTTAAATTCTTAAGGGCCTTGATACTGTGAAAGGACAGGCAAAAATATATTGTCCTCCCCTCATAAGTGCATTCCACATACATGTAAGTGGTGTACCATTTTGGTTTCTGTTAAAGTCTTAAGGGCCTTAATACTGTGAAAGGCCAGCCAAAAGTATACACCTGCTGGTGTTGTAGACATATACTGTTTTAAGCATCCTGGAGCGCATTGTCCTCCCTAATAAGTGCATAACACATACGTACATCTAAGTGGTGTACTATTTTGTTCCTGTTAAAGTCTTAAGGGCCTAGATACTGTGAAAGGCTAGCCAAAAGTACACACCTGCTGGTGTTGTAGACAAATACTGTTTTAAGCATACTAGAGTGGATTGTCCTTCCCTCATAAGTGCATACCACATACGTAAATCTAAGCAATGTACCATTTTGTTTCTGTTAAAGTCTTAAGGGCCTAGATACTATGAAAGGCCAGCCGAAAGTAGACACCTGCTGGTGTTGTATACAAATACTGTTTTAAACGTAGTGAAGCATATTGTACCCCCCTCATATACGCACTAAGTATGTCATGCAGAGAAGTGCCAGGATGTGCACAGAGGAATGGCAGAGGCCTAAATGCATCAGGCAGAGGTTGCAGCAGACTAGGTGCGAGTGGCAGCAGTAGTCGCAGCGAGAGGCCTGAGCTCCCGATATTAGCTAGCGGTCGTGTCTCAACCAGCAACCCACCTGTCATCATCGATTGGTTAACACGGTCATCCACTTCATCACAAGTGACATCTGACACCTCCAGTCAACAGCCGATGGGTTCCTCAGACACAACCCTCAGTTGGCATGGCCCGGGAGCAGTCACTTTGCTCCCATTGCCTCTGTCCTATGCTGTTCCCTCCCCAACAGAAGTATCTTATGCTGTGGGTTCAGCTCCACTATTTTATGAGGACAGTATACTAGAGGTCAGTAAGCAGCTACTGCCCAGCCAAGAAGTGAAGGAGACATTCTCCACTTCCTCCGCTAGGCGGGCAAGTAGTCATGAGGAGAGTGGCATGGGAGGTGGTGTTGCGAGCATTCAGGCTCCTGAAGCAGACACTGTTGAGGAACCTGAGGAGGACATCAGTGATGTGCAGACACAACTCGATGATGAAGCCGATCGCACTTGGGAGCCGGGTGCAGAAGGGGCTTCATCATCATCAGGAGAAGAGAGCTGAAGGTTACCCGTGAGGCAGCAGCTGAGCCAGCAAGGTGGTAGCATGGTTAGCAGTCAGCATGGTGGCAGAAGTGGAAATTCTGGAGCCAAACATGCCCGGGGTAGACCACCTGCTTCGCAGCAGCCTGTCTTCCAGGGAGTTAGTGGAACAGGGGTTCCTGAGTCGGAAGCAGTAGCAGTCAATCAGTGCGAACTGTTGGTGGGAAATCAGCTACTCGGCGGTGTGGCAGTTTTTCATCAAGCATCCGGAGGAGGTTAACATAGCCACATGCAAGATGTGTTGGCAGAAGGTTAAATGTGGCCAGAATCCCAATGTTGGCACCACGGCCCTGCGTCAACATATGCAGCATCCCCATAAAGCGGCCTTGGAGAACCGTGGGACCAATTTGGTGGTCCAGCCTGCACCCAGTGGCACACCGCTCCCTGTTTCAGCTAGCCAAAGCTCCACCACCTCAGCCGAAGGGAGCTGTGTGTCAAACCCATGTTCTGTCGCTCCAGATTCTCCTGCTCCTCCTACTTCGAGTCAGTTATTCCACCAGCAATCCATCGGCGAAGCTATGTGCAAGAGACAACAGTATGTGCCCACTCATCCAACAGCGCAGAAGCTGAATGTGCTCCTCTCCAAGTTGCTGGTGCTGCAGTCCCTCTCTTTTCAAGTAGTGGACTCTGCACCTTTCAGAGAACTGATGGTTTGTGCCGAGCCGAGGTGGAAAGTACAAAGCCGTCATTTCTTTGCGAAGAATGCCGTACCAGCCCTACATAATTTTGTGGAACAGAAGGTGGGCCAGTCGTTGAGCCTGTCGGTGAGGAGCAAAGTGCATGGCAGCGCCAACGTGTGGAGCTGTAACTACGGTCAGGAACAATAGATGTTCTTTATGGCCCACTGGGTGAATGTTGTTCCTGTAGAGCCACAACAGCAAATTGGACAGGTCACATTGCTTCCACCTCCACGCTCTCAGGCCGTTGGTCTTGTGACAGTGTGTGACTCCACCTCCTCATCTTCCACCATGTCCTCAGCCTCCACTGCATGGACAAGTATCATTGCCTCTCCATCATACCATGTGTGCAGGGCACGGTGGTGTCACGCTGTTCTTTACATGGTTTGCCTTGGTGAACGGAGTCACACGGGAGAAACTGCTAAAAGTCATTCATCAATAAATCGAATCATGACTTACTCCATGAAACTGGCAATGGGAACCATGGTGACCGACAATGGGAAGAACATCTTGTCTGTGCTGCGACAAGGAAGCCTGAAACATGCGCCGGCATGGCACACGTGTTCAATCTGGTTGTCAAGTGGTTCCTGAAGTGTTCCCCCCATCTGCAAGACATCCTAATAATGGGAAGGAAACTTTGCACTCACTTCAGCCACTTGTAGTCCGCAAAGCACACCCGCCTTGAGCTGCAGCATCAAAACGGTATCCCTCAACATAGTCTGATTTCCAACATTTCCACACATTGGAATTCCACCCTCCATATGTTTGGGACGACTATACGAACAGAGAAAAACCATCACCGATTTCTTGATGATGCAAGCAGATAAGGGGGACTCCCCTGTGTAACTTCAATGTCAACCAATGGCAGCTCATATGTGACACCTGCCGTTTGTTCAGGCTCTTTGAGTAAGCCACATTATTAGTCAGTCGCCAGGATTACGGGATGAACAACGTAATTCTACTGCTTCATCTACTACAACATGTTTTGGAAACAATGGCTGGTCAGGGCAATGGAGACTTTGCGCATACATCTCATGGCCACATGAGCCCTGTGGGGGCTGAACTGGAGTAGGAGGGGGAGGAGGGGCACAGTGGAGCACAGTTTAGGTTTTGCGAGATGGGCAGTTTTTCTAGTCATCTGATAGGAGAGGAGGAACAGGAGCAGCCAGAGGAGCTAGAGGGTTATGAGGAAGGTTAGACAGAGGACCCAGACACACCGTGGCAGTATGCAGTGGAGATGGAGGCAGGGAGTCTCTCCGGGTCACTTGCACAAATGGCACAATGCATGCTCACTTGCTTGCATAGTGACCGCCAAATTGTCACCATTCGGCAGCACAATGACTGCTGGGTCTCCACCTTATTGGACCCTCGCTACAGGCACAAAATGGGGGCCTTTTGTACACCCACTGAGAGGGAGGACAAACTGACCTACTACAGAGACATCCTACGTAGTCAGTTGAACGATGCCTATCTGAGCCATCGTCCATCCTCTCCAAGGTGTGACTCGGGGGGCCCTCTGTGCTCATCTTCCACTGCCATGGCTGCTGGGGTGGGGTGACAGGTGCAGTACCAGCTCCATCAGCAGCAGCCTGAGTCTACAGTCGCTGATGAGCACCTGTCTTCCCCCTTCATAGTGAAGCAACTCATCAGCAGCAGGTAGAAATGGAGCAGGACCTGAACCAGAAGGTGGTGGCATACCTTGACATGACCATGTCAACACACCTTGAAGATCTGCTGGACTTCTGGGCCGCCAGACTTGATTTGTGGCCGCAACTAGCAGAGTTTGCCTTGGAAAAGCTGGCCTGCCCGGCTGTCCTGCCCGGCTAGTAGTGTGGCATCAGCGTGGGTGTTTAGTGCGGCGGGGGCCTTAGACCCCAAGGAGAACTTGTCTGTCCACAAAAAATGTGAAGAGATATACCTTTGTGAAGATGAATCAGGCATGTATCAGCCAGGATTTCCACCCACCAATGCCTGATGCATGAGAGTAGATTGACCATGGTGCTACACCAAGACTTCAAAAATATGGATAGTGCAAAACATATTTAATGTGCTGCTCGCCAGTTACAGACATTCCTCCGCATCAGACCACAAGTAAGTATTGAGAATATGCATTAGCTAAAACTTAACTTTTCTTAGGATAAAATATTTGTACCCAAAATTATTTTGAAATCAAACAAATGGAAAGGTGTGCAAAAATCATGATGTGCCACCTACACCACCAAGTATTGATATGATGCAAAGACCTTTAAAAGGTGGAAGGGAACAACGTATGGTCCATTGTAAGGCCCTTGTAAGGCCCTACTCTCGCATTATTAATTCCCTTCTTGGTAAGTGCTATTCACCCTAAAAAGGGTGGCCCCACACAGGAACCTCTCCCTATTGCCACCTACACACATTGCCATTTCACAGGGTTTTTAGGTGGAAATAGGGTGAGTTTCCTGTGTGGGGCCACTCTTTTTAGGGTGAGTAACACTTGCCAAGAAGGGAAGTAATAAGAGTAGGGCCTTACAGAGGAAGTTTTTACCCCCACCGGTTACAATAAACCATACGTTGTTCCCTTCCACATTTTAGAGGTCTTTGCATCACATCAATACTTGGTGGTGTAGGTGGCACATGGTGTTTTTGCACACCTTTTCTTTTGTTTGATTTATAAAAAAATTTGGGTACATTTATTTTATCCTAAGAATATTATTAAAAGTTCAGTTTTACATAATGCATATCCTCAATACTTACTTGTGCGCACTAACACTTTTAGAAAAGAGACCGTTTTCTTCTGCCTACCTGCCTCAGCTACTATTCTGATCCTGCAGCCTGACTGATGCCACACATCTGATGCCAAGTTCTCCTTTTTCACCCACCTTCGTCACCGGGTACTGGTATTGCCAACCAACGCCCCACTATGTCACAGGGTCACTTTCAGGACTCCTGATGCTGCTGATGCCACCTCCAGGCTGTTTTATACTGCCACCATATTTTCCCCTCATGCTGATGCCAGCTCCAGGCTGCCTCATTCTGCCACCATATGTTCTCCTCATGCTGCTGCCACTTCCAGGCTGTCTCATTCTGCAACTATATGGTCTCCTCATGCTGCCGTCACCTCTAGGCTGTGTCACTGTACTGCCATGTGGTCTCCTCATGCTGCTGGCACATTACATAAAACTTTTTAGGTTCATATATTTGAAATCTTCAATTTAAATGTTAAAAATATCTTTGAATTTATTCAATTGTGATGCCCTATGGTCTCGTCAGGCCATTGCCGCCTCCAGGCTGGGTCATTCAGCCATGATATGGTCTCCTCATGCTAACGCCGCCTCCACGCTGTGTCATTCAGCCACTAATTGGTCTCCTCATGCTGCTACCAACTCCAGGCTGTGTCATTCAGCCACTATATGGTCTCCTCATGCTGCTGCCAACTCCAGGCTTTGTCATTCAGCCACTATATGGTCTCCTCCTTCTTCTACCACTTCCAGGCCGTGTCATTCAGCCACTATATGGTCTCCTCATGCTGCTGGCACATTAAATAAAAGGTTTTAGGTTTATCTATTTGAAATCTTCAATTTAAATCTTAAAAAATATCTTTAATCTTTCCAACTGTGAGGCCCTATGGTCTTGTCAGGCGGTTGCCACCTCCAGGTTGGGTCATTCAGGCACTATATGGCCTCCTCATGCTTCTGACACCTCCAGGCTGTGTCACTGTACCGCCATGGGGTACATTAAATAAAACTTTTTAGGTTCATCTATTTGAAATCTTCAATTTAAATGTAAAAAAATATCAAACTGTCAGCTTGATGCTTACTGTGCCATGATCCGCCTGGCCGTTTGGCCGATATGTTCTTTTTATCCCTATAAACTTATTAAGTGCTAACTGACACAGGCAACATTAACTGGCACTCTGACGCCACTGACGCCGGCTGCAGCACTGCCCAGCTCATCAATATTCCTCCCCTCCCTCCACCTCTCCCTCTTCTCCCCACTCTGTAATGAAGAGGGATAGGCAGAGGAAAGGGAGGAATATTGATGAGCTGGGAGGCGCTGCGGCCAGCGGTGGTGATGTCAGAGTGCCAGTTAATGCCACCTGTGCCAGTTAGGATCCGGGCACAGTAAGCATCAAACTGATCAGCTTCCCCCGCATTTCAGCCAGTACCGCTGGTTAGTGCAGGGGGAGCAAGCTGACAGTTTTCCTTTAATCTTTTAAATTTTGAGGCTCTATGGTCTCGTCAGGCTGTTGCCACCTACAGGCTGGCTCATTCAGCCACTGTATGGTCTCCTCATGCTGCTGCCACCCTCACGCTGTGACATTCAGCCACTATATGGTCTATTCAATCTGCCGCCACGTCCATGCTGTGTCTGGTCTGTCATTCAGGCACTATATGGTCTCCTCATGCTGCAGCCAACTCCTGGCTGTGTCATTCAGCCACTATATGTTCTCTTCATTCTGATGCCACCTCCAGGCTCTGTCATTGTGCTGCTCTGCGACAGTGATTTTAATAGCTACACCTCTAATCTGCATGCCATACTGAATAATAGTATTATTTCACTAACCAAGCACACACCCTATGCGTGTTACTGCAAGACAAAGTGTTCTACACCTCTGTTGAGGCTCTCTGTAGGCCAGAAATAGTCATTCGGACCGAACCAAATTTTTTCAGAAAATTCAGTGAATTGTCCGAATCGAGTTTTTAAAAAATTTGCTCATCTCTAATAAATATATCAAAAAAAAAAATTATATCTGCTGCTGCCACCCCAGCAAGATGCCACTCTAGTTATCTTCAGCCCAGACCATATGTTTTTAAGTCTTGCAAATTTATACTGAATATACCTAATCCTGGGAAGTTTCCTCTGACATCAAATGCATCAGTATACTTTCATTTTTTTAATTGTTGCCTAATTTAACATGCCTTTTATTTAATACACTTTTCAAAAATCTTTTTTTGAACTGAAAATCTCAAAACAGAATATTAACACTATGGACTTATTTTCTTAGAAGCCTAATTTTTGAATAAATGTCTGAGCAATAATCACAGGAGAGTAATCTCCGTCTCTAACTTGTCATGAAAAGCCTGTCTGATTTTGAGAGACCAACATGGTGCCCGGTTAATATTTTCTGTCAAACCAGTCATCCAAACTTACTCCAACCAAAGAAGGGAGGGAGGCTCCACGCCAAAGCATACAGCCAGGCACCTAAAAGGATTAGCACTGCTCTCTTCTTGGACATCACTCCGATAGAGGCGAGTGGCCGAGTGATTACAAAATACCTATCCACAGCAATCACCATCAACGTGATCATGGATGTAATTCCAAATAGAGCTCCACAGAATGCATATAGTTCACAACCTAGGATAACAAGACAAGGGAAATGACACGTTGAATAAAAATTGAAAAAAAGAATTCCAGTCTAGAGCATGCACTAGAAAATGAATGTATAAGATAATGGTTATAGTTAAAGTAATACAGTGGTGTAGTGGTGTCTTCTATGCTTCAATATGCTTCAATATAGGCATTTATATGACCATATTCATATAATTTATTGAATCAACCATCACCAATACCTTAGGCACAGAGTACTCATTAATTCCCAATGTTTCTCGTTTTCCTGCTAGCTACCATTTTTGCCTAATTTTATCTGCCTGTTTTGGAGCTTGTGCAATTCAAATTTTAAAATTAAAAAACAAGCAAATAACAATCTAGCACAAATGGACAGAGATTTCAGAAAGCTGACAAATGAAGCACATAAGTCTGTGCTTCTCCCCATATGTTCTATTGGTCAGTGGGGATTGACTAATCAAACCTATAAATTGTATCTGGTGCAAGCGAGTAGAACCAGCTCAACCCCAAGCTTCTGCGCGCGGAAAGGACCAGGACCAGTCCAAACGTATGCAAGGAAAGAAGATTGTCCAGCGCACACATGTGTAAAACCGAGCTGCTTTATTGCATAGTTGCCATAGGATACATCGGACACTCGGGTAACGTCACGCGTTTCGGCCCTATTGCAACTATGCAATAAAGCAGCTAGGTTTTACACGTGTGTGTGCGCTGGACAATCTTCTTTCCTTGTATAAATTGTATCTGTAACATATGAAAAGTCTTCCACATCATAGAGACACTTTAAGAAAACTCTACTTCATACCATTCATCTGTTATTCCTCTCAACAATCTACAGTGACCCCCCGACTTATGATGGCCCCGACATATGATCATTTCAACATATGATGGCCTCTCAGAGCCCATCGTATGTTGAAGGCAGCATCGACATATGATGCTGCTGTGTGTCGGGGCCATCGTACAAACAGCTATCTGACAGCGCTGACAACTTCAGCAACTGACAGATAGTTGTTTAATGTGCCCCGTGTGCCCCGTTCTGCCTCCTGTTACTCACATGCTGTCCTGCTAACTCACGCAGGCTTCCACTGTGAGCTCCATGTAAGCCCCGCCCCCCAGTGCAGCCATAGCCAATAGCCTGCAGCATCTTGCTGCAGGCATCCAATGAGCTGCTGGCTGCCCTTCCTTCCTTTTCTATAGAGCTGTATTCGGCAGGATCGTAATGGAGGACATTCTGTCTCCCCTGAAGGGATTTAAAGAACTGTGCAGTACTGTATGTGATGTCACACATCACATACAATACATATACACACTATACACCCCATACATCAATGTTTCCCTATCAGTGTGCCTCTAGCTGTTGCAAAACTATAAGTCCCAGCATGCCCAGACAGTCAATGGCTGTACATGCATGCTGGGAGTTGTAGTTGTGCAACAGCTGGAGGCACCCTGGTTTGTTAAACACTCCCCATACACTCCACATACAATGGTCATCCCAGAACCAATTAGCAGTTTCCCATAGAGATATGTATTCAACATACAATGGTTCCAAGGCCCCAGAACCAATTACCATTTTTACATAGACATATGTACTCGACATATGATGGTTTCAACATATGATGGTTCTCCTGGAACCAATTAATATCATATGTTGAGGGACCACTGTATTAATAAATTGACAACTGAGTGTCACCAGTTAAAGGTGTGTCCTTATATACTCTGACGCTGTTCAAATCGGTGCCAGACTGTGGTTACATACCCTGTTGAAAAATAGAATAGCAAAGCCCACTTGTCAATTTATTCCTGAGGTGGTTGACTTATCAGAGGGGTTCCCTCTCAAAATGTAACCGCCAAGATGTTCAACCGATTGCCCCAGGACCCTCTTACTCCTGTAATCCCCAGAAGAACAGCTGGTCTGGTGGGCAACATGATATGAATAGCCAACCCTGTAATAATACAAGGATGGTTAAGTATACTCATATGAGAGACACTTGTATAGGGAGAGACTGGGTATCAACCGCTACAGTGTCAATATGCCTTAACAAGGTATATATACAGGGCTTGTCTTCACAAGTAAAGCGCTTTGAATATCTAGGTAGAATGATAGAGGAATAGCACAATACAGAATTAATATATTTTTGAGAATGTAAGTATTTTGCAAAACCGGACATGTTAGGAGTACTGACAAATCTTCTTTAGGTCAAAAGACAATCACAGTTTCCATATTACCTTTCTCTCCAAAAATCCATCTTTTATGTAAACTGGTTGCAAAAAACACTGGTGACTGAGTGATGGACATGCAGAAGTCACTGATAGCGAGGTTGATGATAAACATGTTGGCTGGGGATCGAAGACTGCGACTTCTGTAAAAGGAGAAAAATAATCTATGATCACCAGAATACAGTGCAAACTGATATAACAGCAGCTGAATGGAGTCCGTTTGGCTATTATCCAGCCTATTGCCAAACAGTAGGCTTGCTTCTATCTCTGGGAGGAAATTAACATTGACCTTATTAATTGCTTTTAGGATTTAGGCTGAGTATGGGCTCAGTATGTTGAGCTTTAGGATCAGCAGCATTTTCTGTGTCTGATAAGATTAACATCCACT
This sequence comes from Hyla sarda, assembly GCF_029499605.1. Lineage (NCBI taxonomy): Eukaryota > Metazoa > Chordata > Amphibia > Anura > Hylidae > Hyla > Hyla sarda. Next base: position 137,589,069 of record NC_079195.1, on the reverse strand, counting down.
ACCAAATATGCAGATTGCAATATGAAGATTAAATTTACATCAAATGTAATCTATCGTATTGATTCAAAGAATAGTCTATCTCTACAGTGCAGTTTGGCTGTTTGGATATAATGTATAGTTTTAGTATATGACAACAATTCATTTATTAGACATTGGATTAGCTGCCAGATGCAAGAGTTGCGATCTAGATTTGCGTTCACTATAAACTATAGACAAAAGTCCCTATTAGTGGCTGGATGCCTGCTGTAAACAAGCTTTAAGCATATGGATAAAGCACTGAGCACGGGTCACTCCTTAGACACACATTCCCTACTACACGGGGATGAGTACTGCAATGATTTTTTCTATGGGTCCAAATGACTCAATCAGCCAATGAGCGACCATGTGATTGTTTGTCAGCTGATCGCTGGGCCCATTACACAGAACAATGTGTAATAGGGTGCTAAGAGCATGAGTAGCTTCACCATAGATACAAAAAAGATTAGTTTGTCTGGTGCAAAGGAAAAAGGGAGCAACTTTTTAAATGATAGCTACACCCTAAATTGTTGATTTATTATTTATTTATTTATTCATGAGTGTAGCACACACATATATTGCTGCACTCTACAGAGGTTGTCATTACTTATTGGGGCTTATTATCTAAATTGACCTATCATTATGGTTTTCTATGTTCACAGGGTGAACATACAAACTCCATTTAGATTTTGTTTCTTGGTCAAAATGAATCCCAAGACCAAATGTTGCAAGGCAATAGTGCTAGCCACTGTGACACTGTCCCAGATTTACTTTCATCCTTTTGACAGTTTACTGTTGGTTTTTGCAACACAAACAACCTACAAAATTACAATTTTATCCCAAAATGTGGACATGTTAATGATTTATTCTTATAACCTTACAGATTTATTTTTGTAACCTACACACAAAAAAAAAATTCACCCATGTAGATAAATGAGGAAGTTTTTTAAGTTCAGTTCACACCTACATAGTATTAATTCCACATTAAGTATTATTCGTGCAACAATCCATTATCAGTTCCAAAATTCAGTAAAATGCATGAGAACAGAAAATGGATGAATGAGTAAATAAATAAATAAAATAATTATATAAATATTAAAGTACCTGCAGAAAGCATAGATGACCAGGAAATTACCTATTGTCCCTGTTATGCCTACTGCCAGGATCACAGCTCCAATAGTGTAATGTACATGATCTGGAACATCGGCTGTAGGGTAAGCATGATGTATAACTTCTCTAGGTGGTTCCTAATAAAGCCAGGAAATATTATAAATAACATCAAAATATTACACTTTTATTGTTAAATATTTAATAACATTTATAATATTTAATAACATACTTATAAAATAATTCACTGGTGATACTTAGATCTATACTTATATCCATAAGATAGAACAGGGGGAAGCAGCCTATGTTACCAAAGAAAAAATGTAAATGTATAACCTCCTATTAAGCTCCCAGGAGAATGAGAAAAGCAAAGTCAAATTGCAGAGGATAAGAGCCAAAATGTCTTTCTAGATATTTGGAGCTGATTGGATTTAGGGGTAGGGTCACATGTGCTGTATTTTGCTGTGTATCAGGGTACGTTCAGACCAGCGGATCCACAGTGTATTTTACGCTGCAGATCTGCCGCTGAAGGACCGCTGTTGGGTGCCTTTAGATGTGCTTGCTCGGGTTCGGCACTACTCGGAGCGGCAGCTCCACCTGCTCCCTGAGATGAGAGTATATTACACATGCGCACGGCGAATTTCACATCGCAGTGTGTCTGCTCGTAGCGGTGTATTGCTGCTCCGAGCAGGCACATCTAAAGGCACCATGTAGCAGTCCTTCGGTGGCGGATAAGCTCATCATCACCCTTATTCTGTGTATTTTCTGCAGCTGATTTTGCTACCCAATGACCTCAAAGGGTAGGAAAATGTGCAGCAGCATATATGCAGCAAAATAGGGCACATGTGACCCTTCCCTAAAAGTGTAACTGTCACACACCGATCAGGAGAAAAAAGCAGATAGAAATCTGCCAAGTCAAAAGTTTTTTTTCCAGGCCTGATTTCATCATCAAGCACTGACTGGATGAGAGCTGTGGTTTCATCCAACAAGGCCACAACTGATGTAGACACCAGAGGAGAAACTGTGGCTCCTGTGACAAAAGTATCAGAAATGTTCCTTACAGGAATCTGGTACCCTTGGTTTACCAAGATCTGCTTATAAGTGGTTAGCTGGTCTTGCCAAAATTGGCAGGTTTGGCCAAAAACAATGAAATGTATTTGACCAGTCTAACTTAACAGACAATAGTTGCGGCAGTTCAGAACCCTTGTGTCATGTCCAACATCCAAATGAATGTAATCAGTTCTATCAAATGTTTCCCTCCTATGCTTTTTCTACAGTGCCAGAGAAAAACTCAGATGGATACTGGACATATATAAAGGAGACCTACATATAATTAGATGCTACAATGCTTTGGAATAAAGGTACAGAATATTCATGCCACATGACATTTTTGACTGGACAAATCGGATTGCTTGCTTTATGTCAGATACAAGCCTTCAAAAGCTAAGGATCAACCTCTCATTGTAGGTCCTTGAAGTCCAACCCCTTTACCAGCTGTAAAATGTTTATAATGAATAACTTGTTTGATTCAACCCCTTAATGACAAAGCAAATTTCTTCCTCTGTGCAATTCTGCTCTATATTCTACATGGTGTGTCTCTAGCCATTTGCGAATATCTATCTATCTATCTATCTATATATATATATATATATATATATATATATACATATATTGATCAGTGAGATCTGTGCTCCACTGCTAGAGCCTACTCTCAGAAAGGTCTATCACTAGAAGATGTCAGGCAACTACGGAAGAACAGGTGAGGCCTGTCTCTGCGGTTAGAGTTACAATGGATCCCACCCTAAAGGACCCCTCCATAGACACCTAATACCCCCGAAACACTTTTCTTACTTTCCTATTGTCCAATATGGACTAATTCTGATACAAAACCGATTAACTCTATCACATGTATTCATAGGATTTATCATTTAGCCTATGATTATTTATTTTTACATTTTTTTGTATTTGCATGTATTGTAAATACTGTCTAAAACACCATTGTGGCATTTTCAGCATGACTTGGTGGTAGTCCAATAAGCTCAAGGCTAATTCTGCTAATGAATAAGCACTCTGTCTAATATTTCCTGAACGATAAGGGCAATTTCAAGTAAACAGATGCCATGGCCGTATTTCTATTGAGAAAATTTTTAAAGAGATACAAAATGCTTAAAAAAAAAAACGGGGCTTATGTTTTAAGTCCCATGCAAGTCAATGGGAAATATATGTTACTGCATAACTTCCAAACGGCTGGAGATATTTCAATAATACTTGGTCAAATGTTACTTATATGTCCACTTAAAATATAGGATAGTTAATTTAACCCGTAACTACCCCCATTTGTGAGGGTCGGGGTTTTTGTTTAAAGTCCCATGCAAATCAATGGGAAATGTATGTTCTCACATAACTTCAGTACGGCTGGAGATATTTCAATACCTGGAACACATATTACGGGTTGGGATATGAGGACGGGATAGGAGGTCGGGATAGGAGGTCGAGATAGGAGGTCGAGATAGGAGGTTGAGATAGGAGGACGGGATAGGAGGACGGGATAGGAGGACGGGATAGGAGGTCGAGATAGGAGGTCGGGACAGGAGGTCGGGACAGGAGGTTGGGATAGGAGGTTGGGATAGGAGGTCAAGATAGGAGGACTGGATAGGAGGACGGATAGGAGGTCGAGATAGGAGGGCGGGATAGGAGGTCGAGATAGGAGGTCGGGATAGGAGGTCGGGATAGGAGGACGGGATAGGAGGTAGGGATAGGAGGTAGGGACAGGAGGTCGGGACAGGAGGTCGAGATAAGAGGACGGGATAGGAGGTCGGGATATGGGGTTGGGATATGACAACAATATATGAGGACTGCATATGAAGTCAAAAGCTTCCTCCTTTGTTTATTTTCCTCCCCAACAAGGATTAGGAAGGAAAAACTGGGCAACGCCAGGTACTCAGCTAGTCTATATATATAAAACTCAAAGTGTGTGTGTGTGTGTGCATGTACGTGTGTGTGTATGTGTGTATGTTCCAGCATCATGTCCAAACCGCTAAAGATATTAACATGAAACTTGGCACACATGTTACTTATATGTCAACAACAAACATAGGATAGGTGATTTAATCCTTACTCACCCCCATTTGCCAGGGTCGGGGTTTTAGTTTAAAGTCCCATACAAGTCTATGGGAAATACAGTTTATGTTACTGCATAACTTCCAAACGGCTGAAGATATTTCGATAATACTTGATCACATGTTACTTATATGTCCACTTAAAATATAGGATAGTTAATTTAACCCTTAACTACCCCCATTTGTGAGGGTCAGGGTTTTTGTTTAAAGTCCCATGCAAATAAAAGGGATATGTATGTTCCCACATAACTTCCCTACGGCTGGAGATATTTCAATAATACACGGTACACATATTACTTATATGTCAATTAAAAAGATATGATAGTTAAATTAACCCTTACCTACACCCTTATAAGAAATATGGGTTTTTGTTTCAAGTCCCATGCAAGTATATGGGACTTCCAGTACCTTACTCCACAAGCTCCACTCTGCATCTCCTGGTTAATGTGTCAATCCGGCTTGCATGCTACACCCCATCTCACAAAGACACGCCCGTGTTTAAACCCCACCCCTTTTATTATCTATCCTTTTTGTGCATCGGTCTGGTTTGGAAATCACGCCCAGTCCCATAAAGCCACATCCCCTTCTATTTTCAGCTTACAATATCTTCATCATAAATCATTCCCACCTGAGGACAGGATATGAGGATGGGACATAAGGACGGGATAAGAGGACAGGATATGAGGATGGAATATAAGGACGGTATATGAGGTTGGGATATGAAGACAGGATGTGAGGACAGGATGTGAGGACGGGATATGAGGATGGGATATGAGGTCGGGATATGAGGACGGGATATGAGGACGGGATATGAGGTCGGGATATGAGGACGGTGTAACGCCGAGCACTCCCGGTTCCTCTCCTCCCCCGGAGCGCTCGCGGTGTTCTCCTCTTGTTCGCAGTGCCCCTGTCAGACTCGCTGACCGGGAGCGCTGCTCTGATTCACCCGGCGGGGATGCGATCCACGTGGCGGGACGTGCCTGCCCGCGGGTCGCATCCCGTTCTGTTTACCTGTCCCATCCTCTGTATGCTCAGTCCCAGCGCGCGCGGTCCCGCTCTCTAGGGCACGTGTGCGCTGGGTCTCTCAGTTTTAAAGGGCCAGTGCACCATTAGTTCGTGCCTGGCCCAATCAGTCTCCAATCACTCCCTACACATGAAAACCCATTTCCCCTTCATGTCCTCGCCAGATCTTGTTGCCCTTGTGCCAGTGAAAGCGTTTCTGTGAGCAATTGCCTGTGTATCCAGACCCTTGCTGTTTCCCCTGACTACGAACCGTTGCCACTTGCCCTGACCTTCTGCTACGTCTGACCTTGCCTTTGCCTTGTCCTTGTGTCCCGCGCCAGTCTCAGCCGCCAGAGGGGTTGAGTCGCTACCGGGTGGAACGACCTGGGGGTTACCTGCCACAGCAAGTCCATCCCGCTTTGCGGCGGGCTCTGGTGAAAACCAGTAACCTCTTAGATTCCGTTCTCCTGGTACGGCCCACGCCATCGCCTCTCTGGCACAGAGGATCCACTACCCGTGTCCTCCCCGCATACCAGTCCGGATCCTGACAGTAGATCCGGCCATGGATCCCGCTGTCCAGTATCGCTTACCTAACCTCTGTGGTCGCCCAGCAATCTCAGCAGATCGCCCAACAAGGACAACAGCTGGCTCAGCTGACTGCCATGCTACAGCAGCTTCTGCCTCCACAGCAGCAACCATCTCCTCCGCCAGCTCCAGCCTCTCCTCCGCAGCGAGTTGCCACTTCTAGACTTCGCCTGTCCCTACCTGATAAGTTTGATGGGGACTCTAAGCTGTAAATTGTGCCGTGGGTTCCTGACCCAGTGTTCCCTACACCTGGAGATGATATCGGACCAGTTTCCTACAGAACGGTCTAAGGTGGCGTTCGTGGTCAGGCCTGCTGTCTGGAAAGGCCTTGTCCTGGGCCACACGGCTTTGAGACCGCAATGATCCTGCCACTGCTACTATTCAGTCCTTCTTCTCCGAAGTACGCAGTGTCTTTGAGGAGCCAGGCCGGGCTTCCTCAGCTGAGACGACTCTATTGAATCTCGTCCAAGGGAGTTCTTCAGTGGGCGAATACGCCATACAATGAGGCCCTCTGCGCGACATTCAAGAAAGGTTTATCCAGCCACAATAAAGATGTTCTGGCCGCACGAGAGATTCCTGCTACTCTGTCTGAACTCATCTATTTGGCCACCCGCATTGACATGCGTTTCTCAGAAAGACGCCAGGAGCTTCACCAGGAAAAGGATATTGTTCGCACCAGGCAGTTTCCTCGCTTGGCACCTCTCTTCCAGAGTCCTTTGCAACCTGTTCCTGTGCCTTCCGCCGAGGAGGCTATGCAAGTGGATCGGTCTCGCCTGACCTAACAAGAGAGGACTCGCCGCAGGAACGAAAATTTGTGCCTGTACTGTGCTGGTACCGAACATTTCCTGAAGGACTGTCCTATTCGTCCTCCGCGTCAGGGAAATGCATGCACCTAGTTAACGTGGAAGAGGCGTTACTAGGTGTGAATTCATCCTCTCCACGACTGACTATACCTGTGCGGATTTCTCTACCCGCAAATACTTCCTTCTCCGCTGTGGCCTTTCTGGACTCAGGTTCAGCAGGAAATTTCATTGAAGCCTCACTCATCAACAGATTCTATATTCCTGTTACCCGTCTCGTCAAACCTTTCTTCATTTCATCAGTGAATGGAGAAAAACTGGACTGCACCGTGCGTTACCACACAGTACCTCTGCTCATAAGCATTGGAGTTCTCCATCATGAAAAGATTGATTTATTTGTATTGCCTAACTGTACCTCTGAAATCCTTCTTGGCTTACCTTGGCTCCAGCGTCACACACCTACTCTCGACTGGACCTCTGGGGACATTAAAAGTTGGGGATCTTCCTGCCACCAGCGATGTCTCAAGTCTGTTCCTACCTGCCAAGTCTCCATCGCAACACCTAAGGCCTATCAGGACTATTCTGAGTTTTTTTGTAAAAAGCAAGCAGAGGTCTTACCACCACACAGACCCTACGACTGCCCTATTGACTTGCTTCCTGGTACCACTTCGCCCCGTGGCAGGATTTACCCCCTCTCCGCTCCTGAAACGCAAGCCATGACTGAGTACATTCAGGAAAACCTAAAAAGAGGTTTTATCCGGAAATCTTCTTCCCCAGCCGGAGCTGGATTCTTCTTCATTGCCAAAAAAGATGGATCTCTACACCCTTGCATAGACTACCGCGTTCTTAATAAAATCACAGTGAAAAAACGCTATTCTCTGCCACTTATCTCTGAACTCTTTGACCGACTGCGCGGAGCAAACGTTTTTACCAAACTTGATCTAAGGGGCGCATATAACCTCATACAAATTTCTGAGGTTGACGAGTGGAAAACCGCATTTAACACTAGAGATGGACAATTTGAATATCTCGTCATGCCGTTTGGACTTTGCAATGCCTCTGCAGTCTTTCAAGATTTTGGTAATGACATTTTTCTGGACTTGCTGTATACTTGCGTTGTAGTCTACTTAGACGACATTCTAATTTTTTCCTCCAACCTAGAGGAACACCGTCTCCATGTCCGTCAAGTGCTCAAGCGTCTGCGTGAAAATCATATGTACGCCGAATTTGAAAAATGTCTTTTTGAACGCAGCAGCCTTCATTCCCTGGGATACTTGGTCTCTAGTCAAGGTCTTCAAATGGATCCAGATAAACTCTCCACGGTGTTGGATTGGCCACGCCCCTATGGACTCCGTGCTATCCAACGCTTTCTTGGATTCGCTAACTATTATCGTCAATTTATTCCCCACTTCTCCCCCATCGTTGCTCCTATTGTGGCACTGACTAAGAAAAACGCGAATCCAAGATCTTGGCCTCCCCAAGCAGAAGAAGCTTTTAACCGACTCAAGGCCGCCTTCGCCTCTGCACCGGTCCTGTCCAGGCCTGATCCTATGAAGCCTTTTTTCCTTGAGGTTGACGCCTCCTCGATCGGAGCTGGAGTCATTTTTCTACAAAAAACGGCTTCTGGGAAAAATATTACTTGTGGTTTTTTCTCCGAAACCTTCTCTCCTGCAGAGAAAAACTATTCTATTGGAGACTGTGAACTTTTGGCCATTAAGTTGGAGTGGAGACATCTCTTGGAAGGATCCATTCGTCCCATCACCATCTTCATGGACCATAAAAATTTATCTTACCTCCAGTCCGCCCAGCGATTAAATCCTCGCCAGGCTAGATGGTCCTTGTTTTTTGCCAGCTTCAATTTTGAAATACACTTCCATCCTGCTGACAAGAATGTCAGGGCTGATGCTCTATCATGTTCCACCGATGCCTCCGAGTCTGAAGCTCCTCTACAACACATTATACCTCCTGAGTGCCTGATCTCCTCTGCCCCAGCCTCTCTGGTGCAAATTCCTCCTGGAAAGACTTTTGTCCCTTCACTTCTTCGCCTCAAGATCCTCAAATGGGGCCACTCCTCTCTTTTGGCTGGCCATGCTGGAATCAAAAAATCCATCCAGTTACTTTCCCGACAATATTGGTGGTCTTCCTTGGAGAAGGATGTGACTGATTTTGTTCGGGCTTGTACAGTTTGTGCCTGTGATAAAACTTCTTGCCAGAAGCCTGCAGGTCTTCTCCTTCCTCTGCCAGTGCCTGAACTGCCATGGTCCCATATTGCTATGGACTTCATCACTGACCTCCCATCCTCTCACGGCAACACAGTCATTTGGGTGGTCATTGATCGTTTTTCTAAAATGGCTCATTTTGTCCCTCTGCCAGGTCTTCTTTCCGCGCCAGAGTTGGCAAAACAATTTTTTCTTCAAATTTTTCGTCTCCACAGGCTTCCCACGCACTTCGTCTCTGACAGAGGCGTCCAATTTGTTTCTAAATTCTGGAGGGCACTCTTCAGTCAATTAAAAATCAAATTAAATTTTTCATCTGCTTACCACCCACAATCCAACGGTCAAGTGGAAAGAGTGAATCAGATTATTGGTGACTACCTGCAACATTTTGTTTCTTCCCGTCAAGATGATTGGGTCGACCTTCTGCCTTGGGCCGAATTCTCTTACAATTTTAAAACTCTGAATCTTCTTCTAAGTTTCCATTTTTTGTGGTGTACGGCTGTCACCCTCTCCCCCTCCCCCCCCCCCATGCCCACTTCTTCTGGAGTTCCTGCCGTGGATGAGCTGACTCAAAATTTCTCCTCTGTCTGGCGTGACACTCGAAAGTCTCTTCTATTGGCATCTTCCCGTATGAAGAGTCACGCCAACAAAAAGAGAAGGGTTCCTCCTGTTTTTTCCCCCGATGACAAGGTATGGCTTTCTGCTAAGTACATATGATTCCGGGTACCCAGTTACAAGTTGGGCCCTCGATTTTTAGGTCCATTCAAAGTCAAAAAACAAATTAACCCTGTCTCTTATCAACTTCCTCTTCCTCCCTCTCTCCATATCCCTAATTCTTTCCATGTTTCTTTGCTCAAGCCTGTTGTTTTTAATCATTTTTCTCCCAAGGTCACTGTTCCTGCTCCTCTCTGGCTCCTCCGATGTATTCTCTGTGAAGGAGATCCTCGCCTCTAAAGTTGTCCGAGGTAAAAGATTTTTTCTAATTGACTGGGAGAATTGTGGTCCTGAAGAGAGGTCCTGGGAGCCTGAGACCAATATTTTGGACAAGGAGCTCACCCATAAATTCCTTGGTTCCAAAAAGAGGGGGAGACCTAAAGGGGGGGGTTCTGTAACGCCGAGCACTCCACGGTGTTCTCCTTTTGTCCGCAGAGCCCCAGTCAGACTCGCTGACTGGGAGCGCTGCTCTGATTCCCCCGGCGGGGATGCGATCAGCATGGCGGGACGTGCCTGTCCGCGGGTTGCATCCCGTTCTGTTTACCTGCCCCGTCCTCTGTCTGCTCAGTCCCGGCACGTGCGGTCCCGCTCTCTGGGGCGCGCGCTCGCCGGGTCTCTCAGATGTAAAGGGCCATTAGTTGGTGCCTGGCCCAATCAGTCTCCAATCACTCCCTACACATAAAAACCCACTTCCCCTTCCTGTCCTCGCCGGATCTTGTTGCCCTTGTGCCAGTGAAAGCGTTTCTGTGAGCCATTGCCTGTGTATCCAGACCTTTGCTGTTGCCCCTGACTACGAACCGTTGCCACCTGCCCTGACCTTCTGCTACGCCTGACCTTGCCTTTGCCTTGTCCTTGTGTCCCATGCCAGTCTCAGCCGCCAGAGGGGTTGAGTCGCTACCGGGTGGAATGACCTGGGGGTTACCTGCCGCAGCAAGTCAATCCCGCTTTGCGGAGGGCTCTGGTGAAAACCAGTAACTTCTTAGATTCCGTTCTCCTGGTATGGCCCACGCCATCGCCTCTCTGGCACAGAGGATCCACTACCCGTGTCCTCCCCGCATACCAGTCCGGATCCTGACAGACAGGTTATGAGGACGGGATAGGAGGTCAGAATAAAATGTCAGGATAAAAGGTCGAGATATGAGGATGGGATAGGAGGTCAGGATAAGAGGTCGGTATAAGAGGTCGGGATAAGAGGTCGAGATATGAGGATGGGATATGAGGTCGGGATATGAGGACGGGATATGAGGACGGGATATGAGGATGGGATATAAGGACGGTATATGAGGTTGGAATATAAAGACAAGATGTGAGGAATGGATATGAGGACAGGATATTAGGTCGGGATATGAGGTGGGATATGAGGTTGAGATAGGAGGATGGGAAATGAGGTCAAGATAGGAGGTCAGGATATGAGGATGGGATATGAAGTCGGGATAGGAGGTCAGATAGGAGGACAGGATATAAGGTCGAGATATGTGGATGGGATAGGAGATCAGGATATGAGGTTGAGATATGATGACGGGATGTGAGGACGGGATGTGAGGTCGGGATATGAGGATGGGACATGAGGTTGGGATATGACAACAATATATGAGGACGGGATATGGAAAGCTTCCTCCTTTGAGGAAGGAAAAACCAGGCAATGCCGAGTACTCAGCTAGTATATATATATATATATATATATATATATATATATATATATAGTTAGTAGAGTACATTTTCGCATGCACTCAACAGTCAGCCTGAAACAGTCATGAACTCTGGTGAAGTAGCAAACAAAGGTTTTTTTCAGACTTGTAAACAAAAGAAGGCTCAGTCACAAATGCGACCTAGAGCCTGGAATGCCCCAAAATGACCTTCTACCCTAAATGAGGATACCAGCACTATTAAGGATGTGTGATATTTGGGGGGGGGGGGGGAGGGTTGTTATGTCTCTGATCATCTTGATATGCCTACTACTAGATATTGATGATAACTGCTGACACCGCTTTACTAAATATGCATTCTAATTCTGGCTCCAGTTACAAAAATATTATTCAATTGGAAAAAGCACAAAGATAAACAACATAAGTGGCATAGACATCATTTAGGAGACAAAGATTATCAGAATTTATTGAATATAGGAAAGACTTAAATACCTATCACCTCATATCAACTCCAAAACATAATAGGAGTAAAGAAAACATTTCTTACATATATATAATTAGGAAAATTAAAACATTTCCATCTAATTATAAACATGATTTTATAGCAATAAAGCTTTTGCCCTGGATGACAGGAGTCAGCAGCAATGAATGATCACTATTTTGACAGCTCTGTGAGACTTCTAAGACCTTCTAAGCTGGAAAAGTCTTTTGTGTGGGGAGAATTTAACCCCTTAAGGTTTTCCAGTTTTTGCACTTTCGTTTTTTCCTCCTCACCTTTTAAAAATCATAACCCTTTAAATTTTCCACCTAAAAATCCATATTATGGCTTATTTTTTGCGTCACCAATTCTACTTTGCAGTGACATTAGTCATTTTACCCAAACATTCACGGCGAAACGGAAAAAAAATAATTGTGCGACAAAATCGAAGAAAAAACTTCATTTTGTAAATTTTGGGGGCTTCTGTTTCTACGCAGTGCATATTTCGGTAAAAATGACACCTTATAATTATTCTGTAGGTCCATATGGTTAAAATGATACCCTAATTATATAGGTTTGATTTTGTCGTACTTCTGGAAAAAATCATAACTACATGCAGGAAAATGTATACGTTTAAAAATGTAATCTTCTGACCCCTATAACTTTTTATTTTTCCATGTACAGGGCGGTATGAGGACAAATTTTTTGTGCCGTGATCTGAAGTTTTTATCGGCGGGATTTTTGTTTTGATCTGACTTTTTGATCACTTTTTATTAATTTTTTAATGGTATAAAAAGTGACCAAAAATATACGCTTTTTTGGACTTTATAATTTTTTGCGCATACGCCATTGACCGTGCGGTTTAATTAATGATATATTTTTATAGTTCGGACATTTACGCACGTGGTGATACCACATATGTTTATTTATTTTTTTATTTACACTGTTTTATTTTTTTTATGGGAAAAGGGGGGTGATTCAAACTTTTATTAGGGAAGGGGTTAAATGACCTTTATTAACACTTTTTTTTCCTTTTTTTTTGCAGTGTTATAGGTCCCATAGGGACCTATAACACTGCTCACACTGATCTTTTACACAGATCACAGGCGTGTATTAACACGCCTGTGATCAGTGTTATCGGCGCTTGACTGCTCCTTCCTGGATCTCAGGCACGGAGCAGTCATTCGTCGATCGGACACCGAGGAGGCAGGTAAGGGCCCTCCCGGTGTCCTGTAAGCTGTTTGGGATGCCGCGATTTCACCGCAGCGGTCCCGAACAGCCCGACTGAGCAGCCAGGATATCTTCACTTTCACTCTAGAAGCGGCGGTCAGCTTTGATCGGTGATGTGTGGTATTAGCCGCGGGTCCCAGCCGTTGATGAGCGCCGGGACCGACGCAATGTGATGCGGGGTAGCAGCTCGACCCCGCTTCATATCGCGGGAGCCGACGGAGGACGTAAATATACGTCCTGCGTCGTTAAGGGGTTAAATGCAGTGAACATTGTTGCTGTTATCTTACATCATGATAGATGTTAATATATTAGTTGTAATGTAAGGTAGAAGCACACTGTGTATTAGGGAGCATGTCATAGGATGAAGTAGTAGTTGTAAGATGAAGTAGCAGTAACAACAAAAGCAAACTCTATTTTCAGTGTGATCTTTCTGGCACCTTTCTGGTGTGACCTTTCTGTGTGAGACATTCATATTAATTCTTTATAAGAAGCTATAACCTCTTCTTGCAGATTAACCATTTACAAGCAGCTATGTCCCCCTCTAGCATAATAATTATTTACTGATAACTACAGTGGGGCAAAAAAGTATTTAGTCAGCCACCAATTGTGCAAGTTCTCCCACTTAAAAAGCAGAGAGAGGCCTGTAATTTTCATCATAAGTATACCTCAACTATGAGAAATATAATGAGAAAAAAAATCCATAAAATCAAAATGTCTGTCTGATTTTTAAAGAATTTATTTGCAAATTATGGTGGAAAACTAAGTAGTTTGCCACCTACATACAAGCAAGATTTCTGGCTCTCACAGACCTGTAACTTCTTCTTTAAGAGTCTCCTCTCTCCTCCACTCATTACCTATATTAATTGCACCTGTTTTTACTTGTTACCAGTATAAAAGACACCTATCCACAACCTCAAACAGTCACACTCCAAACTCCACTTTGGCCAAAACCAAAGAGCTGTCAGAGGACACCAGAAACAAATCTGTAGACCTGCACCAGGCTGGGAAGACTGAATCTGCAATAGGCAAGCAACTTGGTGTAAAGAAATCAACTGTGGGAGCAATTATTAGAAAATGGAAGACATACAAGACCACTGATAATCTCCTTCAATCTGGGGCTCCACGCAAGATCTCACCCCGTAGTGTAAAAATGATCACAAGAACGGTGAGCAAAAATCCCAGAACCACACAGGGGACCAAAGTAACAAAGGCTACCATCAGTAACACACTACGCCGCCAGGGACTCAAATCATGCAGTGCTAGAAGTGTCCCCCTGCTTTAGCCAGTACATGTCCAGGCCCGTCGGAAGTTTGCTAGAGAGCATTTGTATGATCCAGAAGAGGATTGGGAGATGTCCTATCGTCAGATTAAACCAAAGTAGAACTTTTTGGCAAAACTCAACTCGTCATGTTTGGAGGACAAAGAATGCTGAGTTGCATCCAAAGAACACCATTCCTACTGTGAAGAATGTGGGTGGAAACATCATGCTTTGTGGCTACTTTTCTGCCAAGGGACCAGGACGACTTATCCATGTAAAGGAAAGAATGAATGGGGCCATGTATCATGAGACTTTGCGTGAAAAACCTCCTTTCATCAGCAAGGACATTGAAGATGAAACGTGGTTGGGTTTTTCAGCATGACAATGTCCCAAACACATGACATGACAATGATTTTATGGATTTTTTTTCTCATTATGTCTCTCATAGAAGAGGTATACCTATAATGAAAATTACAGGCCTCTCTCATCTTGCACAATTGGTAGCTGACTAAATACTTTTTTGCTACACTGCATATACTCTTTTTGCTGTTTAACCTTTTACAAGCACAGATGTCCCCCTGTAGCAGAATAACTCTTTACTGCATAATCATCCAGGAAATCTTATTACATGGTTGAGGAGAAATATTTAGTATGAAGTAAAGTGCAGACCTGCTTTTGTTAATTCGCTGCCCATTAGTACATTGGTAAATAGTTCTCTAGTGTTGTACGTTCTAGAATGTATAGGAAAAATAGGTGAATTGATACCCCCATGTATACTATTGGCTTCAGATCTGAACACAATGATCCTCTTTGCCATTCAGATGAAGAGAATCTCACCAGATTGTGATCTTTCATAGCTTAAATGACCTGCTACCCCATAATACTGAGGGAAATCATGGGATGTGCTAATTATACGAATTTAAAGAAAATTTGTGTACTGTAATTTAAAGCATTTTTCTGAACCAATATATTGGCCCTCATTTACTAAGAGTGTTGTGTAGGTTTCTTTGTGGGTTTTAATTCCCTACAATTTATTTTCCACTGTATTTGCTAAGGTTTCCCTACATTTTCCACTTTCCCTACATTTAGCTTTTTTTACACATGCTCTGATCTGTCTGGATTTCCTCAGCTGAAATCCACCACATTTTCTGTGGAAACCTTCGTAAATATGTTGGCTTTTTGTGAAAATGTTGAGAACACGCAACTTTTCGGGGACCACACACCCTTTCCCAGCGGCCACCCCCCTTTTTGAGATTTTCTTAGCAAAATGGAGAGTTAGTCTGGGTTTTTTTTTTTATTCCGGCGCTAAATCTGGTGCAGACAGAATTTCTGCTGCAATGCGACAGAATCTGGCGCACAACCCAACAAAACATGTCAGGTTATCTTTTTATAGATAGATAGATACTAGGGATAAATACAGCACACCAGCATATCCTGCAAAAAAACTTGGATTTTATTTTAACAAGTGTTAAGTTAGGCTGGGTTCGCGTATGTCCGGCATCCGGCATAGGTGAACTCAGCCTAGATCTCGATGCGACTGATGCCACAACTGATGACATGACTGATGACAACGTGCATCAGTTGTCATCAGTTGTATGGCATTCGGTGTCCATTATTTCTGGACGCCAGACAGGGGAACGCAGCATTCAAATGAATGAGATCAGTTCTAGCATCAGTTTCCCTCCGATGCACGCAGAGGGAAACTATGCCAGACGCTGGACATATGTGAACACAGCCTTACAGGCAATATTTCTGCTGGATCACCTTGCTATTATCAAACAACAATAAGTTAAATATTGAGATATTTAATAAAATCCATTAACATTATTAGCTAAATATTGTAACATGCAGTGAATAAATATAATCACAAAAACATACATTCAGTGTAGGTATAAGGTGCCAAGATAATTGCAGTGTTAATAATATATAAAATATTTTTTAATTTCATTGATCACTTGGATGATGTACAGCTGAAAGTAATTGATCTTATCAGAATATTGTTGGTGACCATTCACTCACCATGATACAAAGAGCATCAGCCATTGCATAAGTCAGTGTGGAGCAAAACATCATACACACACTGTAAACTATGAGATAATTCTGAGCCAATCGTCCAATGTGTCCCTAGCAACCCATGTCCGCAGCTCAGTAAAGCCGGAGCGTTAGGAGCATTAGCGCTGGCAGATATGTAAACTAAGGGCATCACGTCAGTATACATAAAAGGATAATGGTTGGGTGAGTCATGTTGTCTGTAGCTTTTTAATCGTATAAATTAAACCCACTTTTTTTTTTGCAGAATTTGCTGGTGTGCTGCAGTTATTCTATTGCTAAACTGAGATTCTGTGATCAGGATTCCAATACCTGCTTGCACCCTTGCATGCCTCTAGTTTCCTTGCATGTTTCACCAGACTTAGGGTCTGTTCACATGGCAGAATTTCCACTTGCGGAATTCCGCCTCAAATTAAAGCACATAGACTTCTATGGGATTCCGCACTCC
Organism: Hyla sarda; assembly: GCF_029499605.1. Taxonomy (NCBI): domain Eukaryota; kingdom Metazoa; phylum Chordata; class Amphibia; order Anura; family Hylidae; genus Hyla; species Hyla sarda. The sequence continues at coordinate 137,572,402 of NC_079195.1, read as the reverse complement.
CATTCACACTTCTGAATTTCCGCTTGTGTCTTAGTATAATAAACTATTAGCAGGAGAGGAATGTAAATGGGTAGAAGCTGCTCTTCCCAAAGACAAAGAAAAAATAACTAGTGTTTTTGTCCATCTCAGTGACATACCCACACCACTCCAGCAGCCACACTGCTACTATGGTTAACAAAAAAATAATCTCTTAATCGTCTTGATCAGTAAAGGCATTCCAACGTTATTACCAACTTAAGAGACACAGGTCAGATTTTTTAAAATGAGGCTTGGTCATTAAGGTCAAAACAGGCTGCTTCTTTAAGGGGTTGACTCTTTACCATAAAGCCAAATGCTGAAGGTTAAGAGGGTGGTGAACAATGAGCTATTACTAGAAGATGCTAGATAAATTGATGACAAGGGAAGCAGTGTTACATTCTTGTTAGGCTGCATTCACATCACGTATGCAGCCTACAGCTGCCAAGTCCGACTGGGAATTTTCAAAACCGGGCGCTCCTGTATACCAGCCAGACCCGCGCAGCTTCTCATTCACTTTAATGAGCCAACCTGAGTCAGATAGTGACTCCGTTCGGCTCATTTTTGCCCTGTATCCGGTATTGTGACCGGACCTAAAACCATAGTATACCATGGTTTTAGATCCAGTTACAAAACCGGATACTGGGCAAAAATTAACCAACGAGAGTCACTATCTGACTCCGGTCGGCTCATTAAAGTGAATGAGAAGCTGCGCAGGTGTGGCTAGGATACGGGAGCACCCAGTTTTGAAAATTCCCAGCCGGAACCGCCAGCCGTGGGCTTCAAATTTGATGTGAATGCAGCCTTATAATGGGCACAGTGGGAAAGATTATCCCATAGAAACCAATCAGATTGTTTTTTTTTTTCATTTTTAAAAATTTATAAAAGAGGTGATCTGATTGGTTGCTATGGACAGCTGGACAACTTTTCCTCAGGGCAGGTTTTGATAAATGTCACCAGTGACTCTATTGCCAAGATTATCAATAGGCATTTGCACATTCTTCAAAATAGCTTTGGACATATATAAGAAGATTACATTCAAATGTAATCTTATGTCATAAAGATTCTTCAATAACCTCATGGATAGATTAGTACACACTGAGCTATAGAGAGAAAGCAGAGGTAAAACAGTCTTTTTATCCACTCCAAAAAACTGTTATTTGCCTACAAATGTTGAAAGGATCCCCATTTTTGAATCCATTGACAGGGCATAGAGACAGTGGTATCTCCAGATTTCAAGTTTTGGGGGGCACACTGGGGGCCAAGACACAAGGAAGGGGGTGGGAAATTATGACAATGCTACATTTTCACACTGCCCTTCTCCTTATATACCAGTAGATAAGAAGGAATATTATCACTGTATCACCATCAAACTGTTACTGACCAAATCCTGTATACTGAAACCAATATTACTAATAATACCAGTATACAAGGAAGAATAATATCACCATACATATAAAAAAGAAAAACATTCTCACCAGGCTCCGGTGCGGTCCATGACCTCTCCTCTCTTCTGCTCTTCTCTTCTTGTCTGTGCATGATGATGACGTCACTCATGCGCTGAAGCGAACAGGAAGGGCACTCGGGCCTCTTGTGGTTGCATGTGTCGACAGCCACAAGAGTGATCGGCAGGGCAAGGAGCCAATGGCTCTGCGCTCTGTCAAAAAGGGCTGCATTAAACTATAGGCCACAGTGAAACTGTGGTAAGTTTCACTGCCGCTGCATAGGAAGGTGATGGCTGACTGGAGGGGGAGGCACACAGGGGGGGGGCACAGAGTAATGTTGGGGGTGCCCCTCTGAACCCCCCCCCCCCTTAGCGACGCCCCTGAATAGAAATACATTCAGACACTATCATTCTTGCAACTATGTCTGGACGATATATCTACTTATGTGTCCATGTAAATTGTCAGATGACATGGGGGAGATTTATCAAAACTTGTGCAGAGGAAGAGTGGAGCATTTGCCTATAGCATCCAATCAGCTCACTTCTTTCATTTTTTAAAGAGGCCAATGAAAAACAAAAGAAGCAACTTTTCCTCATCACAGGTTTTGATAAATTTCCCCCATGGAGTCTAAAGAACCACATCAACAATTGTACATACAGTATTTGGAACAAGAAAATAGACCCCCCTGTCTTCAAACATTTTGTGGAGGTAGGGCACACAGAGAGAAACCTGTGAGTTATGGTCATTGACATGAAAAATAGAAAAGTTTTTCTTATTTTACATGATTATCCCACATTCTTTCCAAGGTCCTTGCTTGTTTACACTGAGAATATAGCTACGCTGAGCTGGGCACCTTCATTATCAATGCTATGAACAAATGTACTTTATTTTTTATTTAATTTTTTGAGCCAGGACCACTTCCAGGGACAAGCAAATGTTTTGAAGCTTTGAATGTATTATCTTATGAGCTAAAAGGTATAAACCTCACAAATACAGAAAAGCCAATCGGTTCCAATGTGGCTCATTCATTTCCTTTACCGGTGGGACTGTATTTGCAGAATGTAATACAATTGAAGACAAAATGCTTAAATATGGATCGATTATCTTCCACAGGCCTCTATTATCTTATTTGCAGCTTTGTAAAATCTACCTATTATCAAGATGCTGAAGATGCGACTTTTAACTTTGCTCATTTCAAATTTATAACACTGGCTGGTTTTGAAGAAAATTTATGGAGGCCCATTCCTCACGGACTGTGCCAAATGAAGCAATGTATCTTCTTTCCTGTATATTTTATGGTGGATTAACTATCATTTGATCATTATATTTTACAAACTCATCAAACATATGTATACTTTATCTTATATATACATTTTCTAGAGAAAAATATCACTGCCAGTCATAACATATCAATGTAAGGGAATTAAATCTCCTTAACACTTTTGACACTGAACTAAATCTCTGATCTTCTAAGAAGATCTATGCCCGGAAAAATTAGAAGTCTTGACTCATCCAATGTGATGAGATCAGCGCACTGCAATCATGGTGATGGCTTTCATTAAATGACAGCTGCTTCAATCCTTTTTATATTAAAGAGCTTTTTCCATAGTTAATTTGATTCTTACATAATGTTATATGCACATAAAATTATAAGAATAATGTTGTTTAAAAATTAAGGAAATGTATTTTTAAATTGAATATCAGCCTTACAATGTTTGTCTATGCTTTAAAAATTCAGTACTACAAGTAAAAATATATGTTATGTGTAACAGATATATAGAAAGGGGAAATGGGGCAATTGCACTGGGACCTCCATCCAACCTATATGTCATGTATACATTTCTTGAATGCAATGTATTCAAAACAAGAGATGTCAGACTATAAAAAGGTCAATTATAATTAACTCCTTAACGACACAGACAATTTTGGCCTTGAGGACACATTCAAAGGTTTACCACTTTTCATGTTTATGTAACTTTGTGGACATTTTTTATTTGTAATGTGACCAAAAATCTGCAATTTTAGACTTTGGTATTTTTTTACGTTTACACCTTCACCATCATATTATATTTTAATGCAAAACAGGTTGTCGTTCAGCTCACCACCGCCGCCTCCGTGCACGGACTCGTGCGGACACCACGAGAACAGTCAATAGTAGAAAAGGATTGTCCAACACTGTAAGCACGATGCAAAGATGGTTTATTATAAAATCACACAGCAAACAGCAACAGGGATCATGAAGTGACGCGTTTCAGTGACCTTAGTCATACGCTGAAACGCGTCACTTCATGATCCCTGTTGCTGTTTGCTGTGTGATTTTATAATAAACCATCCTTGCATCGTGCTTACAGTGCTGGACAATACTTTTCCATTATATTTTAATAGTTCAGCCATTTTGGCATGCAGCAATACCAAATTTTTACATATATTTTTTTCTTCAGTAAAATGGGAACACGGTCTGATTTAATTTGTAATTGGGGGAGAGGCTTATTTATTTTTTATTACTTTTTTTATTACATTTTTTAGTTCTCCTAGGGGACTATTTATATAAATTGATGGATTGCTATCACTATTAGGTGCAGAAGGCAGACCATGCAGATGAATAGCAGCAGAGCAGCACAGAGGAGGTTAAGAGACCTCCGGCTGCCATCTTGACTCATCGGACCCCCACAATTACGCTGCAGGTGGTCCCCTAAGAGCCACAAATGCTTTCGATGATGGGATCAGTATTGATTACAGCACCTAATGGGGGTTTAAGGCAGACATCACCAGGGCACAGTGATATACATGTACGTTACATTTTCTCTAGGGGTGAAATAAATTCAAATTTAAATTTGTTTACACCTGGGATAAGGCATCCATTTATAAGGGGACCAAGTCACCCAAAGGCTGCATTTCCACTTGACAATTTTTTTAGAGTAATGCCACTGAAGTTTTTGAGCCAAGGTCATAAGTGGATCCATGAGGAAGGAGAAGTATAAGGCCTTTCTTTATATTTTCCATTCCTTTTAAAATCTACTTCTGGCTTTGGCTAAAAAATTGCAGTGGCAGTTTTCCAAAAATCTGGCAAACAGAAATTCAGCCTTAGTGTAGTTAATGGGTTAACATGGATTAGTGCTAGTCGATATTCCACTGAGGCTTTGTACATATTGCAGTCATGGTATATCAATAGCCCAAGTTTACACCAATGTATTTGCTTTGCTCACCATGTTTGATGTTATTATCTGTGTCATGTATGTATATATTGTAGTTTGTGCATATAAGTATGTCATACTGTTTTCTTGTGTCAAGTGAGAAGGTTGCACTTTAGAGTAGTTTTGATGAAGTAGCTCCATTCTTGCTATTCATGCAGTAATGTACAGTCAGGGGTTAACAATCTTTTTGCACTTGTGAGCTTAGATTCCAGAACTTGCTAAACATTTACTGTTGGGTTGTGATTGGTTTGAATGGTTTGTCTAGTCTGCAATTTAGTGGTAGTCATGGTATTGGGACGTTCCTTCAAGACTCTGGCTGTCCTGGTTAATTTGAGTCCCTTTTGGAATTGGATGATTTGGTATAACTCTGTGCCCATATTTATACCTTTTTTGCAGCCAATGTTAGAGTGATTGCAGTGACCATAATAAAGCAAATAGTCTGCTGCTTTGTGGCCATTCTTAAAAAGCAGCGCACCACATTTAGTCGCACCTTGCGAGGGATGCAGGAGAGGATCAGCCTAAACTGTGCTGGATCAGAACTCATTGTGCTAGGAAGCACTACTTCTACACCAACCGCTAGGGAGATACTATGAGTTTGCCAAACATTAGCCTAAGATTGGCCCAAGCTGAGTAGTCAGTGTTAAAGAGACAGCAGCTTAAAAAAGTGTTTTTAAAACAAAGTCTGTTTTTGCAACCATTCATGTAATGTGTCTTCTTGCTGGAAAGAATGTCTACTTTTGTTTCTCATCTGAAGGTTGTACCACATTTAGAAGTAAAAGCCCTGAGGATATCTAGTGAATATGTGTGTGTCTTATCCGTGCCACTGGGTCTGAGGCCATGCCACATCTACTTCCTGAGGGTCCTGAAGGCCTACCAATTGCTTTGGACAAGGAGTCAACACATTGGGGGATATTTATCAAAGTTGTCTATGTCCCGCATCAATATAGACCAAACTACAGAGGGTTTGGCTGGTCTATTGTGCACCTAATTTATCAAATGGCGCAGAGCTCTTGATAAATTCTGTGCACAGACTGCATGATCTATGCTTTAGTCTATATTTAAACCTGCTCCAACATGGTCTGACATTTCGGCGTACTTTCAGCCTATGCGACTTGTCGCTGAAAAGTCGCTTTTGATAAATTCAGCACCAATGCATTTTTCAATGCATTTCAGTCTAAAATAGACTTGCATGCATCATGTTCTAAAAATCCTCTAGAGCAAAAGTCGCAGAAAAGTCGCACAGATTTAGACTGCGACTTTCTGTGCGACAAATTTAGACAAGAAAAACCAGTCTAAATCCTTTGATAAATCTCCCACATTGTTTTTTGTCCAACATGTGTAACTTTCCCTTATACATTCATAACAGAAGCCATAGTAGTGTGTCATATTTGGACAGATCTGACCAGTGGGCAGTGATTTTGAACAGTTCATGAAGTGCTGTCCTTACTGGAAAAAGTGAAAACCTTGACAGATTGTAGAAGTGTACACTAGCAATATACATAACATTTACAGCAATCAATGAATTTATAAGAAGAGGGAAAGGTATACAGAGTCTAACTAATAGTTGGCCACTGGCCATCGGTCAATCCTGAAACAGGCTCAAACCATTCCATAACCATGTGCAAAAAATAGACTAAGCTGGGGGGGAGTGCACCAGGATGCTCCATCTAAATTTTGCCCAAAGTTGGGAAAGATTTTATAATAATAAAAACATGATACATCATAAAGAAAAATAAAATCAGGAAAAAAATATTAAAAAAAAAGGATAATCTACATATAAGCCTTCCATTACCAAGGACATCCCATTTTCTGCCCCAGTCTTTTATCTAAATATCCTAGATTAGGAAAAGTGGCTTGTTGGTGACCCCTTGGGACCCAGAACATAAGACCCATGCACTCCTTAAGCTAGGACATGACTAAAGGGGTACTGTAACTAATATGTCACATATAAGCATTGTCTAGTAATCATAATTACAATAATATTTTTTCAATCTATTTATCAGAATTATTTCTTTTTTGCTTCCTGGACTTCTGGTTCACTATATTTGGAAAGTCTTAAGACTTTTTCACTTTTTTCTAATGTTCTGTTGTGGACTTTTCCCCCATCATTCTGCACTTAATATTCCATAATGACAAAGAATCAGAATCTTTGCTAATTTATTAAATAAAGGAAAAACTTAAATATTGCATTAACATACAGTACATTTCAGATCATTTAGTCATTACTTTGTTGAAGCCTCTTTGTCAGTGATTACAGCCTCCAGTCTTTTTGGATATAATGCCACAAGGTTTGCACATCTGGATTTGGGGATTTTTTTTATTCTTCTATGCAGATCCTCTCAAGCTCTGGCAGGTTGGATGGGGACCATCGGTGAACAACCATTTTCAGCTCTCTTAAGAGAAGTTTGTTTGAGTTCAAGTGAGGGCTCTGGCTGGGGCACTCAAATATATTCACAGAGCTGTCCTTAAGCCATTCTTGTGTTGTCTTGGCTGTGTGCTTAGAGTCATTATCTTGTTGTAAGATGAACCATCAGCTCAGTCTGAGGTCATAAATACTCTGAGTCAGGTTTGTATCAAGAATATCTCTGTACTTTGCTCCATTTAGCTTTACCTCAACCCAAACTGTCCCAGTCACTGAAAAACACCCCCACAGTATGATGCTGACACCACCATGCTACACTTTAGGGATGGCATTATGCAGGTGATAAAGAGTGCCTAGTTTTCTCCATACATAATGTTTAGCATTGAGGCCATTACGTTCAACCTTTGCTTCATCAGACCAGAGACTCTTGTTTCTCACAGCCTTTAGGAGCTTTTTTGCAAACTCCAGATGGGCTTTTGTGTTTTTACTGAAGAGAGGCATTTTTTCTGGTCACTCTGCCATAAAGCCCCTATTGTGATGGTTGACTTTCTGGATGTTTCTTCGATCTGCACAGAGGATCTTTAAAGCCCAGACAGTTACTGTAGGGTTCTCTTACCAAGGCCCATCTCCCCAGATTACTAGTTTAGTGGGATGGACCATTCTATGAACAGTTTTATTTTTTCCAAACTTGTTCCATTTAAGAATTTTGGAGGCCATCATGCTTTTAAGAACTTTCAGTGGAGCAGACTTTTTTTGTACCTGTACCAATTGCACCTGGCTGAGCAAAACATGCTGACCTCTGGCCACTCAGGAGCTGCACGCCCTCCGGAGTTGGTCTTTATTAAGCTGCAGTATGCTTTCAGTGAGCACCTGAGAAAAATGATGTTTCCTTTGTTCCCTGCCTCTGCTTTGCTATATCCTGTGTATCTGTATATTGTCTTTGCTTGTTTTCTGTTTACTCTTCTGTTGATTTTTTCTGCGCTGCAACACTCTCACTCTTGACTTGGCTTGTTTCAATCTAATTTTACTTTAACTTTGCTATGTCCTGTACTTTAATAGTGTAGGGTCTGACACCGTGGTTGGAGTCACCCTATTAAAGAGATGGGTACCCCAAAAGACAGGGACAAAGGGTTTTACTCAGTTCAGGGTTGAACATATCCCTGCTGCACATAACAGTACTCTTCTTCAGATCTGTGCCTCCACACAATTTCATCTCTTAGCTCTACAGGCAGTTCTTATCGCCTCATGGCTTGGTGTTTGCTCGAAAAACCATTGTCAGCTGTGAGACCTTATTTAGACAGGGCTGTGTTTTTCCAAATCATGTTCAGTCAACTGAATTTACCACAGGTGACTCCAGTAAAGGTGTAAAAACATCTTGATCAAGAGAAATTGGAGGTCCTGGAGCTAAATTGGAGGTCCTGGAGCTAAATTTCACTTGTCATAGCAAAGAGTCTGAATACTTATGTCAATTGGAAATTTTAGTTTTTACATTTGAATACATTCACAATTATTTCTAAAATTCTGTTTTAGCATTCTCATTATGGGGAATTTGGTGCAGACTGAGGGGGGGGGGGGTTAAATTATATTGATTTAAGCACAAGGCTGCAACATAACAAAATCTTAAAAAGTGAAAGGGTCTAAAGACTTTCTGAATGCATAGGGTTGAGGATGCAGCTCCTTCTATCACATAACTGCCATAGGGGAATCTAATCCAGTTAGCCAGTTAGCCAGGAAGTAATGTAACACACACTATCTGAAATGGAATAGCCACCAGTGATGCATAATACAACAAGCATCTTACACTGCAAAGTTTCTTTTAATAGAGATCAGTTAGTCTCCACTAACTCCCTGTTTCAAACGTTAGCGGACAAGAAATATTTTTATCAATACTTTTTGCATTATCATTTAAGTGCATATATAATGCTTGTTAAAGCATTATATTTGAAATATTTAACTGTTTGTTCTTTTATTTTCATAGGAATAAAGATTTCCAGGGTTAACTGCTTATTTTTCTCCCTTAAAGGGGTACTCCGCCCCTGGACATCTTATCTCCTATCCATGCCCCCTTTATTCATGTCTATGGGAGGGGGCATGACAACTGTGGTCACTCGTAATGCCCCCTCCATAGATATTAATGGAGGGGGCACGGTGTGATGTCACGACCACACAAAAATGTTCATAACACCAGAGTGCCGTCTTGAGATTGTGGGGGGTCCCAGCGGCTGCATGCCCCACAATCAGATATAAGAATACCCCTTTAACCCCTTAATGACAATTGACGTAAAAGCACGTCATGGTGCGGTGATACTTAGTGCATTTACGCTCTGCAATGACCATGAGCACCGGACCGATGCTCGCGTCATGCACGGCAGGTCCCAGCTGCTATCAGCAGCAAGGGACCTGCTGGTAATGTCGGACATCAGCGATCACGCTGCTGTCCGCCATTAACCCCTCAGATGCCGTGATCAATAAAGATCATGGCATCTGCGGTAGTACTTAAAATGGATGATTGGAATGCCCGCAGCACTGCCACAGGGATCCGATCATCCAGCATGGCAGCCGGAGGTCCCCTCACCTGCCTACTGCCGTCTCCAGGGGTCTTCTGCTCTGGTCTGAGATTGAGCAGACCAGAGCAGAAGATCGCCAATAACACTGATCAGTGCTATGCCCTATGCATAGCACTGAACAGCATTAGCAATCAAATGATTGCTATAAATAGTCCCCTATGGAGACATAAAAAGCCTCTCCCCTAATAAATCCTCTCCCCTAATCCTCTCCCCTAATAATCCTCTCCCCTAATAAAAATGTAAATAGTCCCTTTTTCCCCATTGTACCCCAAAAAGCATAAAAAAAAATTAATAAACATATTTGGTATTGCCACGTGCGAAAAAGTCTGAACTATCAAAATATATTATTAATTGTCCCATATGGTGAAGGGCGTAAATGTAAAATTAATCAAAAAAATTATAAAAAGTAAAATATAAGAAAAAGTGGTGGCGATAAAAACTACAGATCATGGCGCAAAAAATTAGCCCTCATACCCTTATGAGAAAGTTAAAGGTGGTCAAAATAGGGCAATTTTAAACATACAAATTTTGTTAACATAGTAGTTAATCATATTGACCCACAGAATAAAGGAATCATGTCCTTTTTACAGTAAAGTGTACAGCGTGAAAACAAAACCTTCCAAAATTTACTAAATTGCAGTTTTCTTTACAATATTTTTTTGGTTGCGCCATACATTTTATGGTAAAATTAGTTATGTCATTACAAATTAAAATTGGTGACGCAAAAAACAAGCCTCATATGGGTCTGTGGATGAAAAAATAAAAGAGTTATGATTTTTAGAATGCAAAATACGAAAATGCAAAAATAAAACTGACCTGGTCCTTAAAGGGGTATTCCAGGATTTTTTTTTTTATTTGACTATGCTACAGGGGCTGTAAAGTTAGTGTAGTTCATTATATAGTGACTGTACCTGTGTGTAACAATTTTCTCACAATTCTTCTGTGATTTTCACCCCACTATTTATTTTTAACAGCATACAAAATGACTGTGGTCTCAGATTTTTCGCAGCTTGCAAAGCGGCCGAGACCTGACTCACTAGTCAGCTGAAGACAGGGAGCCTGTCTGCTTCAATGGGTGGAGTGATCGTTTGGTGGGAGAGAGATCAATTGCAACTAATGCAACAGCTGTACGCACCCTGATTGAAAACCACAGGTCTTTTGTTTCAATGGGTGGGGTGGCTGATGTGTGGGAGGGAGGAAAATGGAATTGTGGGATTTGTAGTCAAAAAAAGAAAAGTCAAACAGGAAATACAAGTTCACAAAAAGCTAGCCACAGTGTTATGGTAATCTCACAACATAGCCATTTAGCCCCAAGACAAGTGCAGATCCTTCCTAAGCATGTCTATTACTGCCTGCCCGGTACGTACCAAAATAACCTTATGGTGGACAACCCCTTTAACCTCTTAAGGACCCTTGACGTACGGGTACGTCATGACACCCTGGTACTTAAGGACCTATGACATACGCGTACGTCATGTAGAATTCCGGCCCCCGCCGCGCGCTGGGCGGGGATCGGACCAGGACGCCTACTGAAATAATTCAGCAGGCATCCTGTGCAAACGCCCAGGGGAGTCATCAGACCCATCCATGTCGGCAATCGCGACAAATCGCAAGTGAATTCACACTTATATAAGGGGGATCGCGGTTGTCTAAGACACCTACAATCCCCCTGAAGGGATAGGAGCGAGGTGGCAGGGGTGCAGATCGGTGGAGTTAACTTTCATTTTCCCCGTCCTGCCCACCCACAATAGGCGGGGCAGGATGGGGAAACTGACAAGGGACCAGCGCTGAAGTCCACTTACCCAATCGGAGGTGGCGGGCGACGGAGATCGGCGGGCGACAATGTCGTGCAGCTGGATCCTACAGAAGCCAGTGAGTTGCCTAGCAACATCTGGAGGGTACAGTTTGAGACCAATATACTGTGGTCTCTAACTGTAGCCCTCCAGATGTTGCAAAACTACAACTCCCAGCATGCCCAGACAGCTATTTGGGCATGCTGGAATATGTAGTTTTGCAACAGCAGAGGGCTACAGTTTGAGACCACTATACAGTGGTCTCTAAACTGTATCCCTCCAGATCCTGCAAAACTACAACTCCTAGCATGCCCAAACAGCTGTTTGCTGTCTGTGCATGCTGGGATTTGTAGTTTTGCAACATTTGGAGGGCCACAGTTTGGAGATCACTTTGCAGTGTTCTCTAAAACTGTAGCCCTCCAGATGTTGCAAAATTGAAAATTCCAGCATGCCCAAACAGCTGTCTCGGCATGTTGGGAGTTGTAGTTGCGTTATCTCCAGCTGTTGCATAACTACATCTCCCAGCATGCCCTTCGGTGATCAGTACATGCTGGGAGTTGTAGTTTTGCAACAGCTGGAGGCACACTGGTTGGAAAGTACTGAGATAGGTAACAGAACCTAACTGAAGGTTTTCCAACCAGTGTGACTCCAGCTGTTGCAAAAGTACAACTCCCAGCATGCACGGTCTGTCAGTACATGCTGGGAGTTGTAGTTTTGAAACAGCTGGAGGTTTGCCCCCCCCATATGAATGTACAGGGTAAATTCACACAGGCAGGTTTACAGTAAGTTTCCTGCTTCAAGTTTGGGCTGCGGCAAATTTTTTGCCGCAGCGCAAACTCCTAGCGGGAAACTCACCGTAAACGCCAGTGTGAATATACCCTAAATACACTGCACTACACTAACACATAATAAAGGGTAAAACACTACATATACACCACCTTACACTGTCCCCCCCCCCCCTCCCATAAAAATGAAAAACGTATTGTAAGGCAGTGTTTCCAAAACGGAGCCTCAAGCTGTTGCAAAACAACTCCCAGCATTTCCGGACAGTCACTGACTGTCCAGGCATGCTGGGAAATTAGCAACAGCTGGAGGCACCCTGTTTGGGAATCACTGGAGCAGAATACCCCTATGTCCACCCCTATGCAATCCCAAATTTAGTCCTCAAATGCACTTGGTGCTCTTTCACTTCGGAGCCCTGTCGGATTTCAAGGAAACAGTTTAGTGCCACATATGGGGTATTTCCACACTGTGAATATGGTGAAATTGCACTACAAATTTTGGGGGGCATTTTCTCCTTTTACCCCTTATGAAAAGGAAAAGTTGGGGGCTACACCAGCTTTTTAGCGTAAAAAAATTTAAATGTTTACACTAACATGCTTGTGTTGCCCCATACTTTTTATTTTCACAAGCTTTAAAAGGAAAAGAAGACCCCAAAATTTGTAACGCAATTTCTCCTGAGTACGGAAATGCCCCATATGTGGGCGTAAAATGCTCTGCGGACGCATAACAAGGCTCAGGAATGAGAGTGCACCATGTACATTTGAGGCCTAAATTGGTGATTTGCACAGGGGTGACTGATTTTACAGCAGTTCTGACTTAAACGCAAAAAAAGAAATACCCACATGTGACCCCATTTTGGAAACAACACCCCTCACGGAATGTAACAAGGGGTATAGTGAGCCTTAACACCCCACATGTGTTTAATGAAAATTCTTCAAAGTTGGATGGAAAAATGAAAACTTTCAAAAAATTTTCATTTTCACAAGGGAAAATAGGAAAACAAAAAACAAAATTTGTAACCCCATTTCTGCTGAGTAAGAACATACCCCATGTGTAGATGTAAAGTGCTCTGCGGGCGAACTACAATGCTCACAAGGGAAAATAGGAAAAAAGCCCCCCAAAATTTGTAACCCCATTTCTTCTGAGTAAGAACATACCCCATGTGTGGATGTAAAGTGCTCTGCGGGCGAACTACAATGCTCAAAAGAGAAGGAGCGCCATTGGGCTTTTGAAGAGAAAATTTGTCCGGAATTGAATGCCATGTGTGTTTACAAAGCCCCCAAAGTGCCAGAACAATGTGTAGACATCAAGTGCTCTGCTGGCGCACTACAATGCTCAGAAGAGAAGGAGTGCCGTAGAGCTTTTGGGAAAAAAAAATAGTTTGGAATAGAAGTCAGGGGCCATGTGCGTTTACAAAGTCCCCCGTGCTGCCAGAACAGTGGACCCCCCACATGTGTCCCCATTTTGAAAACTACACCCCTCACGTAATGTAATAAGGGGTACAGTGAGCATTTATGCCCCACAGGTGTCTGACATTTGCACAGCCCACTTTTCCAAAGATCTGTCAAACGCCAGTGGGGTGTAAATACTCACTGCACCCCTTATTAAATTCTGTGAGGGGTGCAGTTTCCAAAATAGGGTCATATGTGGGGGGGTCCACTGTTCTGGCAGCACGGGGGACTTTGTAAACGCATATGGCCCCTGACTTCCGTTCCAAACTATTTTTTTTCCCAAAAGCTCAACGGCACTCCTTCTCTTCTGAGCATTGTAGTGTGCCAGCAGAGCACTTGACGTCCACACATCGGGTATTTCCATACTCAGAAGAGATGGGGTTACAAATTTTGGGCGGCATATTGTCCTATTATTCCTTGTAAAAAAAAATAATTTGAGGGAAAACTAGCATTTTTGTGAAAAAGAAAATCATTTACACATCCAACTTTAACGAAAAGTCGTCAAACAGGTGTGGGGTGTTAAGGCTCACTGGACCCCTTATTACGTGCCTTCAGGGGTGTAGTTTCCAAAATAGTATGCCATGTGTTTTTTTTTTTTTTTTTTTTTTGCTGTTCTGGCACCATAGGGGCTTCTTAATTGTGACATTCCCCCCAAAAACCATTTCAGAAAAACTCACTGACCAAAATCCCATTGTCGCTCCTTCCCTTCTGAGCCCTCTACTGTGCCCCCGAGAACACTTGACAATACACATATGAGGTATTATCTTACTCGAGAGATATTGGGTTACACATTTTAGGAAGATTTCCCTCTTTTTACCGCTTATAAAAATTCAATAACTGGGTCTGCAAGAACATGCCGGTGTAAAAAATGAAGATTTTGAATTTTCTCCTTCAATTTGCTGCTATTCCTGTGACACACCTAAAGGGTTAACAAACATTTTAAATGTCATTTTGAATACTTTGAGGGGTGCAGTTTTTATAATGGGGTCATTTGTGGGGTATTTCTAATATGAAAGCCCTTCAAATCCACTTCAAAATAGAACTATTCCCTGAAAAGTTTTGATTTTGAAAATGTTGTGAAAAATTGGAAAATTGCTGCTATACTTTGAAGCCCTCTGATGTCTTCCAAAAGTAAAAACATGTCAACTTTATGATGGAAACATAAAGTAGACATATTGTATATGTGAATCAATGTATAATTTATTTGAAATATTCATTTTCCTTATAAGCAGATAGCTTCAAAGTAAAAAAAAATGGAAAATGTTAAATTTTTCATCAAATTTAGGAATTTTTCACCAAGAAATTATGCAAGTATCGACAAAATTTTACCATTACCATAAAGTAGAATATGTCCCGAAAAAACAATCTCGGAATCAGAATGATAGTTAAGAGCATCCCAGAGTTATTAATGTTTAAAGTGACATTGGTCAGATGTGCAAAAAATGGCCGGGTCCTACAGTGAAGGGGTTAAGGCCAAAATGGGCTTGGTCCTTAAGGGGTTAACAGGTGTGCTAAATGGAAAGCGTGGAAGATTCTTGAGATATATTTCATGTATTAATCATTTTTAACTAAAAGTTTTATTTATAGATAAAAAAAAACCTGTTTTAATATTTTTTTAAGAAACATATGCAAAAGTTTAAAGGGCATGTGAGTACAGATATGTTATAGTTCTTCATTTAGACATATTCTTGTTTGGAACCTTAAGCTTTGATCTTTCCGTTTTACTCCAGTGAACACGGGCAGATATTGCATGATTTTACACACTTTAACCCCCTAGGAAAAATCTAGGAAAGGCTCCTATCCCAAAAATAAAGCTTTACTTCTTTGAACCCTGCCATTCTGGAGATCCATAGGGGTCTTCATATAGACAGCTTCTCTACATGGCTATAAGAGGGGGTTATTATGGAGTTCCTATAGTTTCCTATCAAGGTAAGAGCCAGTTAAGTATAACTTTTGGAGTGGTGTGATGAGTACCTTTCCTTTGAGCAAAACCAGCATTGTCACTTGGACAATTTGGACCGGGGCTTTCGGTAGTACATGTGAACTATATGTTGTATGTTATTCATTCACAAAGGAAATATGATCATATTTTCACTGTCTGGTTTAGAGGACAAAGGTTCATTGATACCATTCACATGATTTTATTATGGTAACTACCTTATTTGAAGTAAATGATATTAGCAAATTTGCAAACAAAGTTAAAATAGGGGCAATTCAAAGGAGCTCAGGTTTTAAGCGAAGAGATCATAGGACTCCAGATCTATCCATCAATGCTTCACAAGCATTATATAAAAACTTGCTGAAAAGGACACATTCTTACCAGAAACCACAGGCGCCATGGTATTTTTATTAAAATTACCACATACAGGAAGGGCTTGTGGACAAAATGGTTAACATACTGCACCATATTACCAGTTGGTCATCATTTTAGCCTCTCTTCTCATACTCAAATGTTTGCTGAAATTAGTAATTCTCTTCTCTCTTAGGAGAACACACACCGAATAAATTATGTACGTCCCAGCTTTATGTCAACATCCCTCCAAAAGGAATGCCAACATATACCATGGCACACAGCTGAAGGTCAACTCACTCTAATGGTCTGAATGTAGTCAGTGGTCACTGCTGCCTCTTCGTGCTAGTGTATTTTTTTGTGTGTTTTTTGCTGTACTCCTTAGTGCTGCACACAACATGTAAAAGCAGAAAGTGATGTTAATATAGCCAATAGCTGACTATATTTGAGCCATTAAAATGCATTGACTTACTGCTATGCACAACAGTATATGATGGCATACATTGTTTGATGGCATTTTGACATATAGCTGGGACATACAGCATTAATGCTGTGCGAAGCAATTTTCACACTGACACTCTAAGCTAGAAATGGATTTCATGACTTTTGTGCCTATTGATTAAGATGTGATTTGATGTGATGTGATTGATTCTAATATGTTGATCCAGATATAGGCCAAAAGAAACGTTAGGTAAGGTAGAAGCCTATATCAGTGGGAAAAATGTATTTCCTACTCCAATAAGGCAATCAGAGTAAATCCCTTTTCCCATAATAAATTATTGATAACTTGTAATATTATATTTTTCCATAAAATCATTCAGGCCTGAAATTGTTTATTGAGCCAGACACCACAACATCATGGGGGAGAGAGTTCGAAAGTCTCAAATCTCTTACAGTAAACAATCCCCAACCCGGCACACTGCACGGCACTAAAAAAGTTTTCAGACTACATTATAAAGCTACAGGTAAACATAACATGAAAAAGAAACATTGAGACACTTCATTTGCAGACAACTCTTAGAACTCTGCCTTGTCTTAATTTCCAGTGACTTATGTATATTCATTCATACTGATCCGTAGAGCTAGAAGAAATACACTAGAAACCACTTAAATGCACTCATGGAAAGTGCTTATAAAAAACATAACATTTATTATATATACACAATAGAACCCCAGGTAAAACTCCACAGTATATGAGTCTGTTCAAGGGGACACACCCCATATAAGGACGTATATATGGTAGACCCAGGTGTTTCAATCACCGGTAATGGTGATGTCTTCAGGGAAATAACTAGCATATGTC
Organism: Hyla sarda; assembly: GCF_029499605.1. Classification (NCBI taxonomy): domain Eukaryota; kingdom Metazoa; phylum Chordata; class Amphibia; order Anura; family Hylidae; genus Hyla; species Hyla sarda. Next base: position 137,555,199 of record NC_079195.1, on the reverse strand, counting down.
GGAGTCAAAACTGGTTGGTCAGTGATAACAGAGTGTATGAGCTGTGCACTATGCTACATCCACAATTGTCCAACCTGTCATACAATAAATTAAATAGGGTAATGTGCCATAGAGATGGATAATGAAGGACTGTACGTGATAGGTCCGTCCTTAAGATGCCACAATCCAATCACACTGAAGGCTGGGTCACGGTTCAGCGTCAGTTTCCAGTTCCAGCACCTGTTAGATGTGATGGGATGAATCCTCAGCTTTGTGTACCTTCAGTGGCAGGTAGCCAAACAGTCTGGCTACTTTGTGCGCTGATCCGTTGACCTGTCAGTTCTATATGTTGTGCAGAGAACTACAATGTAATACCATTAAGTGGGGTAATTCCCTATAGTGCAGGTGACCATGCAGCTGCTATTTTCTTATGGCCTCCCAGCAGCTGCATAGTCAGAATCAGAATAAGCCTTTTCCCCAATAGGTAAAAATGTGTCTGAAAAAGTGGTCTGTACTTCAGAGCCTCGCTGAATGCTACAAATCTCTGAACATCTTGCATTACTTTTCTCACATAGAGGAGTTATCATGGTGCACTCTTTGTAAACTGTGGCAGTATTAAGAAATCTTCCCCATAATCATTATGTTTGAGAGAATCGGATTTATTATCTCCAATTACTGTAATAGGATATGATCACTAACCGCTACAGTTTTTCCTTAGATACTAATGTCAGCCAGAAATTGGTCAAAATCCTCAGTTTCAGAAAATAGTATATATAATATATTTTTTTTGACCACTAATGTCTTTTGTAAATGCCAGACCCTGAAAAAGTTATTCTCCTCTTCAGGCAATGGAAATGATTCAGTTAACAGAGTGCTCTTGCTAGAGATACTCTATGGCATGAATTACATCTTTATACTAAATTGGTCTCCTTAGTACATTATTTTGACAAATTGCTAGGGGTTCAATCTCTTATCATATTCCTGTATGTTTTTTTTTATAGTTTTTTTTTTAATTCAGATTATATTGGTTATAGGATTAAAATGAACTTGTATGCAGTTTATTTACACCCTCTTAGGTTTTTCTATCATTCAGGTACATACCAATGTTTTACCATTTGTATCATCTTGTGGCTCAAATATTTCACTCTTGTTTTCTTTACACCCCAATCAAAACGACTTACTTGTAAGCCAGGAATCCCTACTAGTGAGAAGACTTCTTAAAATCTGTCAACCAAATGATTTTTTTCCCCCATGGGACCTCATCCCATTAAAAAGTGAATACTGTCCATATTTCCATTTCTTAATGATTTGTCTACTTTTTGCTACAATTGTTAACACTGTAAAATTATAGAGAAGGGCTCTATTAACTTACGCTTTGGGGATGTAAAGCCATTACTACACCAGTAAAGCCCCAAAATCCCATTAATACCTGGGCTCCCTAACAAACTGAAAAGGTATGTATGTATAGGAAACAAGCGAGAAGCAGGATACTCCAGTGTATGTCTGACCTATATCCCCCCTCCCTTTGGATTTACAGCATTGACCACTTAGCACACATTCGGGTATTCACAAGTTTAAATCTACACATTGCAGCTCAAAGGGAATTATTACATTTACACCTCTAAAACCTTTGTCCTTCAGGATATCATTCCATTTTACTTCTATTAAATCATTATGGTATTATTTTATTTTTATATTCTATATTACAGTGTACACCAACAGAAATGTCACATAGTATAGTATGTATTTTTTTCCATTATAGATGATAACTGTGCAAGATCCCATTATGCAGTTACATATTCATTTTGTATTAGCTTTCATAACTTAACAAAAGCTATTTAAAAAATAGGATTAGTAAATATTTTGACATGTATAATATGTTGAAAAAAAAAGACAAAAAGTTATTGGCTACAAGTTGGACAAAACTTACCGTGGTCACCATTGGTGGCAGTTCCACAAGTTTGTAAGAACTGGCTTCGGAATTATTCCAGGTGTTCATGGACTCAAGTATCCTGGTGCAGTTAGCATCTTGAGGTGGGCAAGTGATGCCCTTTCGTATTGGCAGATAGTTCATAGTTGAATGAAGATAATCGCAGGGCTCTGCTGGGCTTCACTGTGTTTACCAAGTCTATATTATTTTTAGCTATGTCTGAAGCTGAGATGTGAAGTGCTTATCTGTGCAGCTGCAGATAGCTGTCTTCATGTGCTGCTGGGAGGCAGAGATTCAACCTCCTCTTAAATATAAGAGCATGTATTGTCCGCACATGCTCACTCAATGCCTGGTCTCATTCATACTTCACTTATATTCCACCACTCATAGACACTGTAGGGCTGCACTCTTCATGATCTTAGTAAATTGAAAGAAACAAAACTGGGCTTTACTATTAGAATGGTTAATGTTAACCAAAGGGACTTGTTTTTTCTGGGAAAGGTGAGTATTTATATCTTCTTTGGGATGTGAAAAATTAATTTCCATAATGCGTCCTTAGGTAACTAATCTAATATGTGAGTGGTTAAATAACCAACCTGAATATTAAAGATAAAGAAAAGATTAGCATCAGGAGGACATTCATTGATGGATGGATCCTGTTTACGAGGTTTGAACATTTATTTCTAGGCACGGTGGTTATTATACATGTGCAATTCGTTTCGGCTCGAATGTCTAATTTACCAAATTTTACCGTTTTCGGGCATTCGGACCGATCCGAATGCACGAAAACATATTTTGAACATTCCCGAATAGCCACGATAATACGAATAGCAAAATAACGAATGCATTTGTTATTTACCGGATGCATGCGGTAAATAGTGAATGCATTCGTTATTCGTAAACGAACGTAAAGAATTAATTCTAATAAAAAATAAAAAAGATACAGTAGTGATGGAAAAATTGTACCTAACGAAATGTATCTTTTTTATTATGAAATGTTTATTAATTTTTAAACAGGGATCAATTTATGTGAGCGGGTAAAGCACTAAAAATGTAGCCGACAATAATAAAAATGTAGTGCGTGCGTGTTTTTCACTTTTTTTTAAAACATTTTTTAGGTAGTACTACTACTCCCAGCATGGAACACACTGTCCCCTGCACTCACGTATATATACACCTATTCATATTTCCCGCAGAGCTGTGATTGGCCAGATGGTTCCAGCCAATCACAGCTCTCTGTGAGAAATAGGAATATGTATACATATATACGGCCGTGCAGGGGACCATAGGAGAGCGGCCGCCGCATCCATACATTATACAGGAGCATCACAGCGGGTGTCAGGAGTGATACCCGCAGTGATCTTTCCTTAACTACAAGTACTACTACTCCCAACATGGAGTACACTCTGCTCCATGCTGGGGGCTGTAGTACCTGCATTAATAGACAGATCGCAGCGGGTGTCAGAAGTTACACTCGCTGCGATATGTCTATTAATGCAGGAACTACAGCTCCCAGCATGGAACAGAGTGTGCTCCATGTTGGGAGTAGTAGTACCTGCAGTAAGGGACAGATCCCAGCGGATGTCACTCCTCCTGACACCCGCTGCGATCCTCCTGATGTGAATGTTGGGATCAGCTGTTCTCAGGGCTACAGAGCCGGGAGAACAGCTGACGCTGAGCCGTAGGTATACATCGTATATCTACTGCCCAGCAAGAACTTACAGTGAGCCTGCAATGTGTATACAGTATACACATTGCTGGCTCACTTAACCCCTTGCTGAGCTGTGCGCTATGCGCAAGCCCAGCAAGGAAAGAGTTAACTTACACTGCTGTACAATGTAGGTTAACCCTTTGGGCGGTATACACTATATACAGCTATCTATAGATAGCTGTATATAGTGTATACAGGAGACGAAGTCTGCTTACTTCTCTCGAGTGCCGGGCAGGTCTGTGTAGCTCCGCCCCCTAGTGATGACGTAATTGGGGGGCGGAGCTACAGAAGGGAACAAGGCTAGTTAATCTGAAGCTCTGTTCACATTGTCCGTTTTGTATAATGTGAACAGACCCATCTGGCAGTGTCTACCCAGACAGGGAGACTCCAGCTGTTGCTAAACTACAACTCCCAGCATGCCCAGACAGCCAAAGTTGTAGTTTTGCACCAATTGGTGGCTCCCTGTTTGGGTAGACATTGCATTATGGGTGCTCTCCCCAGCGGACAGCGCCAAAAATGTCATAACCAATTTGTTGTGTTTTTTTTCTTCTCGTTTCAGATCCGTGTATGCAGAGGATTACTGCGGATTCGATGGATTGCGGCGGATTATATATTTTTTCTTTTAATAAAATGGTTAACAAGGGCTGTGGGGAAGTGTTTTTTTTTAAATAAAATAATTTTTCTAATGTGTTGTGTTTTTTTTATTTGAATTTTCAGACTTAGTAGTGGAAGCCGGTCTTATTGACAGAATCCATTACTAAGCCAGGGCTTAGCGCTAGCCCCAAAAACAACTAGCGCTAACCCCCAATTATTACCCCAGTACCCACCGCCACAGGGGTGCCGGGAAGAACCGGTACCAACAGGCCCAGAGCGTCAAAAATGGCGCTCCTGGGCCTAGGCGGTAACAGGCTGGCGTTATTTAGGCTGGGGAGTGCCAGTAACAATGGTCCTTGCCCACCCTGGTAATGTCAGGCTGTTGCTGTTTGGTTGGTACTGTGCTGAGAATGAAAATACGGGGAACCCTATACGTTTTTTATTTTTTTTTATTTAAATAAATTTAAAAAGAAACACATAGGGTTCCCCGTATTTTCATTCTCAGCTCAATATCAATTATGGTCACTTGCAGCCATGATCACTTTCCAGAGCCCATATGAATTAGTTAGAATTATGTTTTGTACAGTTGGAATAAGCAGAAGCAACAGTTATTATGGTTTAAACCAATACCAATAAGTGTGATTGTTGAGAATGAAGAAATATTGCTGCATTTTGTGAAAATGCTGCATTGTCATGTTTTTGCTGCAACATATTGGGTGTGTTTATTTTATGGGATGTGAAGAGGAGCTGATGCTATAGGTTTAGATATGCAAAATGTTTAACTGTTGCACTTGTAAGACATGCAGGCCCTGGTGTGTCATGTGGCTCTGGTGAATAAGGTGGGTTCCCCTTTAACTGCCAAATTAGAGGTGTTGTCTGGGCTCCCTGTAGTTAAGGGAGTTGGTGCAGTTTTCCCCCATCTCTGTTCTAGCAGCTAGGTCCAGCCCCTTGCAGCTTACATCTACATTTGTTCTACCAGTTGGAATGACACTAACATTAAAGGGGTACTCCGGTGGGAAACCTTTTTTTTTTTTTTTTTTAAATCAACTGGTGCCAGAAAGTTATACAGATTTGTGAATTACTTCTATTAAAAATCTTAATCCTTCAAGTACTTATCAGCTGCTGTATAATACAGAGGAAGTTCTTTTCTTTTTGAATTTCTCTTCTGTCTGTCCACAGTCCTCTCTGCTGACACCTCTGTCCGTATCAGGAACTGTCCAGAGTAGAAGCAAATCCCCATAGCAAACCTCTCCTGCTCTGGACAGTTCCTGACATGGACAGAGGTGTCAGCAGAGAGCACTGTGGTCAGACAGAAAATAATTAAAAAAGAAAAGAACTTCCTCTTTATTATACAGCAGCTGATAAGTACTTGAAGGATTAAGATTTTTTAACAGAATTAATTTACAAATCTGTTTAACTTTCTGGCACCAGTAGAAAAACTTTTTCCACCAGAGTACCTCTTTAACTATATTAAAAACCGCAGTGATTCAGAGTAAAAAAGCATGCAGTTTTTGCAATACATGTTTTCCTTGACCTTTGAAACAGATAATAGCACAAAAAAATTGTACCGCAAAAGCCAAAATGATCCAAACAAAGGACCACCACAATATCCCACCAAGTACAGGTATATAATGCTGGTGACCCTGTTTCTAACACTTGTGAGAATTAGTGCAGTTGTTGCGACATTCATCATGTTGCTAATATGGTATTTTCTTCTTGACTGCGCTGGAGGCAGCTACTGCTGTATGTGTGATGCTTTCTCCTCCCTTTAGTTGATAACTCCTCCCCCTTCACTGATCTGCTGAGGAAGAGAGATACATTTTTATAGAGGGGTGAGGTTATCAGAAAGAGGGGCAGGGTTATCCCGAGTGGGTGGAAGAAAGCATTAGATATACAGGAGCAGCCCACTTTGATTGCAATTAAGAATAAATTATCTTATTATCAACAAGAAGAATATCTCTTGAACGGCTGCACCAATTTTTACCTGGTAAAATGCATTAGAAAAAGGTTTAAGAAAGGCCATCAGGCCGAAACGTTGCATGTAATATTTATTGGTGCAATAAAAATGGATCCATCTTCTTCACCCTGAAAACCATCATTTGTGTTGTGTCTTCGCTTGCAATGGAGTATTTGAAAAGGGTTACTAGCACTATATACCTTTATATTCCCTGTTAATTCGGATGTCCTTGCTGTCAGATTCTTTTTAAAGGGGTTTTGCCACAATACAAATTTGCCATTGAACACCTATCTTTTATCCTGTGGATAAGTTTCTATGTATAGGTTGGTATAACTGCCTACTGAGGAGTTGGGATTACTGCCTACTGAGAGGGATAACTGCATTTTGTGGCCATAATCCTGACATTGGGGGTAGTGATGAGCGGCATAGGCCATATTCAAATTCACAATATTTTGCGAATATATGGACGAATATTTGTCCTATATTCGCGAAATTCGCATATTCGTTATATTCGTTGTTTTTTCCGCATATGCGAAAATATATGTGCATATTCGCGAATATTGAGCCCTCCCTTCTTTAATGGTATAGGGTACTATGACTGGTGAATTAACTCTGTGATTTTTCACCCATTGAAACCAACAGGCCCATTGTGGTCTATGGGGATCTCACAGTATGTAAAACAGTTAGATAAGCAGGACTGTCTTGGCAGCACAGTGGATGGGACACCACCACGGGTTTATGTCCCTGGGTGGGACAGAAGTTTACAGTTCTGTGGCTTAACTTTACTTTACTGGAAAAGCAGCTGAGTTGCCCATAGCAACCAATCAGATTGCTTCCTTTATTTTTCACAAGGCCTCTGCAAAATGAAAGAAGCAATCTGTTTGGTTGCTATGGGCAACTCAGAAACTTTTTCTGGAAAAGTTTCTGAGTTGCCCATAGCAACCAGATCGCTTCTTTCATTTTTCAGAGGCCATTTCAAAAATGAAAGAAGTAATCTGATTGGTTGCTATGGGCAACTGCACAACTCTTCCTCTACACTGGTTTTCCACATATGTGCATATTCGCGAATATTGAGCCCTCCCTTCTTTAATGGTATAGGGAACTATGACTAGTGCATTAACTCTGTGATGTTGTGCCCGTTGTGCCCATTGTGCCCATTGTGCCCATTGTGCCCATTGATACCAATAGGCCCATTGTGGTCTATGGGCATCTCTTGGCATGTAAAACAGTAAGCTAAGCAGGAATGTCTCAGCAGCACAGTGAAAGGGGAGACCACCACAGGTTTGAGTCCCAGAAACTTTTCCTCTGGACAGGTTTTGATAAATCTCCCTCTATGGGGGAGATTCATCAACACCAGTGTAGAGGAAGAGTTGTGCAGTTGCCCATAGCAACCAATCAGATTGCTTCTTTCCTTTTTGAAAAGGCCTCTGAAAAATGAAGGAAGCAATCTAGTTGCTGCCAAGACAGTCCTGCTTATCTAACTGTTTTACATGCTGTGAGACCTCCATAGACCACAATGGGCCTGTTGGATTCAATGGGCAAAAAATTTATGCACCAGTCACAGTTCCCTATACCATTAAATAAGGGAGGACTCAATATTTGCGAATATGCGCATATGCGTAATTACGAATATATAGTGCTATATTTGTAATATTCGCAAATTCGCTAATATGTGATATTCGCTATTAAAATTCTAATTGCGAATATTCGCGAGCAACACTTATTGGGGGGGAATAACTGCCTACTCTGAAGGAATAACTGCTAACATTGGGGGAATGGAGATAACTGCCTACTTGTGGTATCAGGATAACTGTCTACTCGGAGTATGGAAATAACTGCCTACTGAGGGGATGGGATAACTGTCTACTGGGGGCTAACTGCCTGACTAAAGGGGGGTGGTAAATGTCTAATGGTGGGATTGCTTGACTACTGGAGGAATTGTCTGAATACTGGGGAGATATCTGCCTACTGTGTAGATTGCAGACTACTAGGGGGTTGCCTGTTTACTGAGGGTATGGCCTGCCTGCTGGGGGGGCTATCTGCTTGCTGATGGATGCCCATCTGCTGGGAGGGGCTACCTGTCTGTTGGGGGGATTGCCAGGCTAATGAGAGAGCTACCTGGCTAATTGGTGGACTACCTGGCTGCTGGAGGGATATCTGATTGCTTGGAGGATGCCTTTCTGCTGGGAGACGCTACCTGTCTGTTGGGGTGATTGCCTGGCTAATGATGGGGCTACCTGGCTAATGGGTGGACTACCTGGCTAATGGGGAGATGGGTACTTGCCTATTGGATTGTCAAAAAAGGAAATTGGTGGTAAATATTGGATCCGTACTAGGTGCCAAATATTCTAAGTATACCCCTGTCTTTGACTCCATGCTCTCTATCACCCTCATGCTGACCTGTTTTAACCTCACTCTATATACCGCAGCCCCCCCCCAGTCCACCCTTCCACCATTGTTTACTTCCCTACAGCGATGAAATACCCAAGTACACTTCAGTCAATCACTGGCTCCAGTTGTCTTTTGCCAACTTATTCTGTGAACAGTGATTAGTCGCAAAGACATATCAAAAGTTTGAATATGTTGAGTGTCTGGGTAGTCAGAAGTGCTTGGGTAACTGCTTCACTCCCTGGATCAAAGCCTTTTCTGTTTGTTTCACTGCAGCAAACAAATTCTATAATAAATCTATGGAGCCCATCTTCTGCAGACGGACAAAAAGGCAACGATCCAGGGAGAGAAGCACCCAATCAAGTGCTTCTCCCAGCTGTATTTAAACACCCAGACCTCAGCTGTTGAAAACATGTGCCAAAGAACACGTCAAGATCTGCTACCTTTTACACATATTTCTGTTGCATTTGTGTATAGAGAAACAAAGTGTCAAGATTGAACTTTAAGTCAATAAAAAATAGAAAGACTGCAGTATATTCTAATGTCTGACATGAAGATCATGTTGTTAGAGCACCAAAGTTTAGTACATAGCCTGAAAAGAAAAAGAAAATGTATGTGATATAAGCTGAACATGTCATATATTTTATTGTACATTTTGAATTTGGAGATACCTAATATCAGAGAGTATTTGCAATATTTACAGATGACACTAAACTCGGGAAGGAGATCACCAAAGAAAAGGATAACATAATATTACAGAGAGATCTGGGAAAACTGGAGGCTTGGGCACAGACATGGCAAAGAAACATTAATGTGGATGAATGTAAGGTAATACACTTGGGCCGTAAAAACAACATGTACAATTATGTGCTAATAATAAGACATTAAAGGGGTACTTTGGTGGAATACAAATTTTCTCTGTCTGACCAGAGTGCTCTCTGGTGACACCTCTGTCCATGTCAAGAACTGTCCTGAGCAGGAGCAAATCCCAATAGCAAACCTCTCCTGCTCCGGACAGTTCCTGAAATGGAAAGAGGTGTCAGCAGAGAGCACTGTGGTCAGACAGCAAAGAACATCTCAACTTCCTATGTAGTATACAGCAGCTGAAAAGTACTGAAAGGATTAAGATTTTTTTTTAAATAAAAGTAATTTACAAATCTGTTCTAGCACCAGTTGATCTGAAAAAAATAAATAAAATAGTTTTCCACCAGAGTACCCCTTTAAGTAAAACTACTACTGAAAAGAAATTGGTGGTACTGGTGGACAATTAGCAATACTTTAGTGATCAGTGCTAGGCAGATGCTGCCAAGGCTAACAAAGTCATGGGATGTATCAAGAGAGTCATAGAGGCTTGTGACAATGATATAGTTTTGCCTCTGTATAAATCACTATTCAGAACAAATATGGAGTATTTTGTCCAATTTTGGGCACCTGGGTGCAGTGGGCAATAAAGATAATTGTTTGTATGGGAGGATTACAGAACCAAGTCAGGTTATCAAGCTTGGGGTTATTTCGTTTGGAGAAAAGTCGTCTTAGGTGTAATTTGATCACAATGTACAAACACATGAATGGACAGTACAGATATCTTTTTAGTGATCTTTTTATACCTAGGCCACTTACCATGAGAAGGATTCTTTACTTCAGAACATTGAGACTATGAAACTCTCTATGCCACATGATGTTGTGACATGCTTGACTAACACTTCATTCACTCATGGGCTCAAGGAAACTTTCTCATGATCTTGTGATCACCAGAGATCCTGTGTATCACAATCGGCAGATAAGTGATGTGTTTTATTACTAGGGTAACCCCTTTGACCCCTCAAGGACGCAGGGCGTACCTGTACGCCCTGAGTCTGCTCCCTTTCTATAAAGTGGGGCCACGGCGTGGCTCCGCACCATAGCGGGTCGGGCCCGGCCTGTGGCTAATAGCACGCGGCACTGATCGCAGTGCCATATGCCATTAACCCTTTAGACGCGGATACAAAGTTGATCGCCACATCTAAAGTAAAAGTAAACTGCTCCCGGCTAGCTCAATGGGCTGTTTGGGACCGCCACAACGACGTCCCGAACAGCTGATAGACACAAGGAGGGTCCTTATCTTCCTCCCGCGTCGCCGATCGCTGAATGACTGCTCAGTGCATGAGATCCAGGCATGAGCAGTCAAGCGGCAGAATCATCGATCAATGTTATCCTATGAGATAACAAAGATCGATGTAAGAGATCAGTTAATGCAGTATTATAGCCACTAGAGGGGGCTATAACACTGCAAAAAAAAGTGAAAACAATAAGTTAATAAAGATCATTTAACCCCTTCCCTAATAAAAGTTTGAATCACCCCCCTTTTAGAAAACAGTGTAAATAAAATATATGTGGTATCGCCACGTGCGTAAATGTCCGAACTATAAAAAGATATCATTAATTCAACCGCACGGTCAATGGCGTACACGTAAAAAAATTACAAAGTCCAAAAAAGCATATTTTTGGTCACTTTTTATACCATTAAAAAATGAATAAAAAGTGATCATAAAGTACGATCAAAACAAAAATGGTACCGATAAAAACTTCACGGTGCAAAAAATGAGCCCTCATACCGCCCTGTACGTGGAAAAATAAAAAAGTTATAGGGGTCAGAAGAGGACATTTTTAAACGTATACATTTTCCTGCATGTAGTTATGATTTTGTCCAGAAGTACGACATAATTAAACCTATATAAGTAGGGTATCATTTTAACCGAATGGACCTATGGTATAAAGATAATGTGTCATTTTTACCGAATTATGCACTGCGTAGAAACGGAAGCCCCCAAAAGTTTAAAAATTGCTTTTTTTCTTCGATTTTGTTGCACAATGATTATTTTTTTCCGTTTCGCCGTGGATTTTTGGGTAAAATGACTAATGTCACTGCAAAGTAGAATTGGTGATGCAAAAAATAAGCCATAATATGGATTTTTAGGTGGAAGATTGAAAGGGTTATGATTTTTAAAATGTAAGGAGGAAAAAACGAAAAATGCAAAAACTGAAGCTGCATCCTTAAGGGGTTAAAAAAAAACAAATATACCTAGTCCATACTAATAATATACTAATAAGCCAGGAAGTCCACAGGTTATTTATATATTTATCACATAACACCACCACATCAGCAGTGCTAAGGGTACGTTCACGCTAGCAGACCCACAGCATATTTTACGCTGCAGATTCATCGCTGAAAGATCCCTGCATGGTGGCTTTACATGTGCCTGCTCGGAGCGGCAATACGCCACTACGAGCATACATACTGCGATGTGCGCAGTATACTCGCACATTGCTGCAGCTCTCGGCCTATCTCATGGAGCAGGGTGAGCGAGTGTGCGAGTGCATGCGTGGCAACTCGCACATCCCAGTGTGTCTGCTCCGAACAGGCACATGTAAAGCCACCATGCAGGGGTCCTTCAGCGGTGGATCTGTAGCGAAAAATATGCTGTGGGTCCGCTCGTGTGAACGTACCCTATAGCTGTATGTATAGCATAAAATATGACGAACCAATTGGACAACTACAGTATAGCTATGTGAATTGAATGTAAACATTTTTAATCCTTAACCTTTCCTCTGCCAGTTTCTGTACATGTTCATTCTTTCAGTAAAAAAATTAGGATTCTGACACATAACTTGCTTTTCCCATTTCACATAACCTTTTCCCATTTAAAAAAATAAAACTGTGTTAATAAAAATAAACATAAGTGGTATTGCCTCACGCGAAAATGTCCGAATTATAAAAATATATAATTAATTAAACCTCATGGTCAATGGCGTATGCGCAAAAAAAAAATATTCCAAAGTCCAAAATAGCAAATTTTTGGTCATTTTTTATATCATTAAAAAATGAATAAAAAGCAATCAAAAAGTCAGATAAATACAAATGTGGTACCGCTAAAAACTTCAGATCTCGGCACAAAAAATGAGCCCTCATACCAGCCTGTATGCAGAAAAATGTAAAAGTTATAGGGATCAGAAGATGACTATTTTAAACGTATTAATTTTCGTGCATGTAGTTAGGATTTTTTCCAGAAGTACAACAAAATCAAACCTATATAAGTAGGGTATCATTTTAATCGTATGGTCCTACAGAATAAAGAAAAGGTATTTTTACCAAAAAAATGTACTGTGTAAAAATGGAAGCACCCAAAAGTTACAAAATGACATTTTTTCTTCAATTTTGTTGCACAATGATTTTTTTTTCATTTTGCTGTAGATTTTTGGGTAAAATTACTGATGTCACTGCAAAGTAGAATTGGTGGTGCAAAAAATAAGACATCATGTGGAGTTTTTAGGTGCAAAATTTAAAGCATTATGATCTTTTAAAGGTAAGGAGGAAATAACGAAAGTGCAAAAACTGAAAAACCCTCAGTTCTTAAGGGGTTAAGCAAAACGGGTGTGTAGAAAATCAGAAGGTCACTGATTATTTTTTTTCCAGCAGGGGTAGGAATTATTAGTGACCAAATTGTTTCTTCCATGTAAATACTGGCAAAAGAAAGAATTGAGATATTGGCGTTGATATTGGGGTTGATGGTGTTATACATATCATCCTGGTTTAATTTTATATGTGATTCAATATTGATGGATGTATGAGAGAGGAGGAAGAGAGGATGAGATACAGACCCAAGGAACGAACAGGGCATCTTTAAGACATAATGAATGCTCCAAAAAATGCTTAATAATGCTTAAAAATGATAAATAAGAAATTTATACGGTAATCCTTACATTTCTAAACTATTCATTGGCCTAAAGTTTGGCCAAACAAAGTTGTCAAAACTAATTTCCCATATAACTTTCCTCAGTCGGATTTACTTAAATATGTTGTTCTATTGATCACAATTGTGAAGAGTAACAGTTGCTGAATCTTTCCTTACATAATTTGTTACTGGAACTTTCTTTTTTACACATTTACACGGAAAGGATTTTTTGCACAGTATTTCAGTATTTCCTTTTTCGGTTATGACATGTTTCTTCGTTCGTTGTTTTCCTCTAAAATAAAAAAACATAAAAATCATTACAAATGTGGTTAACTGCAGATTACCCTAAACTAGAAGATATAAAGTGGAACTTTATTTTAAAGAAACTGTGAAATGTTACTGTTGCAGTATATTAACCTTTTCAAGGGTCATTTGTCCAACATTAATCCCTATTAAAAATTGAATCCTATCAAATTTCCTTTGTGGAACTCAGCATATTTGCTCTTATTTTGCCTGTTCCTCACTGCCAGGCTTCAGATTGTTTGTAGTCAGTACATTTCCCCTTGAATGATGAGGCAGGCTTCAACATGAGGGAAAATGTCATCTTCTCTCTGTCCCTCCGTCTTCTTCCCTCTTCCCTAAGCACAGGAGGTTGTCTGGAGCTACTGTCTATGTTCAGGAAACACATGCTCCCAAAAACCTGGTCAAAAAAATCAAGAGAAATCTGCACAAGCCACCTCTGTAGGAACACAGTGATGGCCGTAACCACACGCAACTCTAAATATACAAAGACAAGGCAAGTACAATATCTCCAAACAGTACAAAAAACAAACAAAACCTCATTACATATATTAATAATTTTACTTTAAAGGAAATCTGTCATTTGTTTCACCTGCACTAACCTGTAGGTACACACAGGTAGTGTAGGTGACACTGATGACTACCATACTTACCTGGTCCTGGTCCATGCTCTGGTTCTCCTGCAATCTTCTGCTGTATCTTTTGTTCCAGGGCTGACTTGGAACATGTGCGGAGCTTCATGATGTCACCTCTGCTTCTTTTTCTGCTAGCATACAACAGTGGTGACATCACGTGGCTCCGTCCATTCTCCAAGTTGGCCCCGGATCAAAAGTTATGGCGAAAGATTGCAGGAAAACCAGAACATGGACTGGGACCAGGTAAGTATTGTTGTCATCAATGTTACCTGCACAACCTGTCTGTACTGACAGGTTACTGCAGGTGAAACTGATGACAGATTTCCTTTCAAATATTTTTAGAAGTAGACCAATTAAATTAAAATACTGATTTAATTTCTCTTTTCAGTTCTTGACAAGTTCTTGACAATACGTAAGAAACCTTGTAACCTTCCTATATGGTTGTGCAAAATGACACATGTCACAGTAACGATTTCTCATAAAGAACTAGAATTTTTTTTTTCAGAACCTTGAACTACATCTTACTGTGTCACACATAAACATATTAAGAATTGTGTTTTGTCATTCTACCTTCTATAGGTCTTTGTATTATATGGACCACAGGAAGCAACCATTCTATGAATGCGTTATTGCCAGTAATGCCCAGAATGTGCAGCGCCCTTGACATCAATATGAGATAGAACAGTGTAAATACAGCGTCCTTGTAGTAGTGCCTTTATGTATATTGTCTGCAGGTAGTGCTGGAAATGTAGGTCATTGTGTGTTGTACGTGCTATGTAGCAAGCCTTAAAAATATTTTTATATATCAAACTGAATTTGTGTGATATTGTATGAAAAATACTAGCTTATTGTGTATAGTTTTGTCTCATTGTGGTTTACAATCAAACTTTCCTATGTAAAACATGCAAACCTACCATTGCGATAATTAATCACATTTTGCCATTATCCCCCCCCTTCATCTTAATCCCCTTTTGCTATTACCCCCCCCCTCCATGTTAATCCCCTTGTGCCATTATCCCCCCCCCCCCCTACGATCCCCCTGGGCTAATATGTGAGATACATACAATAACACCCTTCCATACTGTGGTTATATACTTAGTTTAACATGCTTACTAGGCCTGCGTCTATCCCGAGCTGCCGCGGTGACTGCGGCGTCAAATCCCCGCTCTGCGCTGACAAATACTGGCCAATGCATGGACGCTATTTGTCAGCGAATTGCCGTACCTCAGCATATCCCTTGGCCTACCCCTAGGGGTACCCAAACCCCAGGTTGAGAATTCCTGATCTACAGTACCTTTTTAATGTAAAATACAACCAAATGGACACTGCGTAATAGATGCCAGGTGTACCAAATGAAGAAGCCGTCTGTAACCAATCCATGCTGCCCTATAGAGCTGTGTGTACCAACTAGAGTACCTCCAGCTGTTGCAAAACTACAACTCTTAGCATCCCAGGACAAGGGTGTAGCTTTCTAACAGTTGGAGGTACACTGGTTAGGAAATATTGATATAGAGAAATGTGTCTAAAATATAGTAGGAAAGGTCAACCATCTCTACATGAAGAACTACACATTTGGAGCTAAAGATGGAGGAGAGAATGGGGAGAATGTATTATAAATAGTAATTCTATGCAGGAAAAATCTATTCATAGTAACATCAGTAATAGATGTGCTTGTCTATCTGACAGTTTTCATGCTGAATTTAAGGGGAAAAAAGATGGTGAGAAATATACCTCCCAAAACCTTTTTATTGGCACCAATAATGCTTGACCCTCCTTCTGTTTCTGTTATAACAGTATGTAGCATGTTTTCTGACACTTTCTGAGACAGTGGCTAGTGACTGGACAGAGCATTGCATAAGTAGGTCTTTTTCTGACTCCTTTTACTTTGGGGCTCTGTGTTTTAACAAGGTCTGTAACTGGGGCTTTTAAGCAGAGGCGGCTCTACCATTAGACAAATTTGGTTTCGCCTAACTCTGGTTCCTAAGAAAGTAAAATTAGTGGCAATGTGTACAATGTACGCATCACCACTCATTGTTCTGCAGGAACAGGGAACAGGAATCCCTGCTCCCGTACTTTTCCTGAGCTCTGCAGTGCTTACATTGGGTGCAAGTGGCCGGGCCTGTGTCTATCCCTCTGGTGCAGTGTGCGACGCAGGACTTCTGAGCCTGCATCAGAAGTACTGCACAGCATGCAGCACCAAAGGCACACACAGGCCCAAGAGGGGAAGAAGAGGAGGTGCGGCAGCTCTGGAGCTCACACTGAGTGCTGCTGCATCAGACAGAGAAAAGTGTGAGCCTTGGACAGCAGGCAAGGGGTCAACACAGAGCCAGGGAACCCTTATTGGAAGCAGGAAGAGAGGAGGCGGCACTGACAGTGGGGCATTAAGAAGGTGAAAGGGGTGGGGGATTTGTTTGAGGAGTCTGTTAGGGGGGAGAGTAGGCCTTTTTTAAAGGGGGGAGCATGAGGAGAAAGGGCTCTATATAAGGGTGTACAGGAGGAAAGGAGGGGTATTGAAGAGAAGACAGAAGGACAAGATGGGTCTTTTAGGGGAAACAGAAGGAGTGGAGGGGGAGGGCATTTATAAGGGGAACAAGAAGGTAAGGAGAGTGTATATAAGAAGGGGGTAGAAGAGGAGAAGCACATTTATGATGGGGCAAAGGAGAGTCTATGTGGGGTGCAGCGAGAGCACCTATTAGAGGAGGATCAGGAGGAGACATCCATACAGAGGGGGGACGGAGAGTCTCTGGTAGGTGGGTGATCAGATATTTATAGGATTTCCAAGGGAGTTGTCAGGGGTGATAAACAGGGCAACAGGGACTTAGGGGGTGCTCCCGTCTGTCACTAGGAGGTCTCTTTTGGTCCTGTTTCTGCTGCATCTCACAGCACCCCGCAGGCTTGACACTCAGTGGTGAATACTTTTGTTACACTTTTTGGCACCAGGTTGACATCTTAATCATTTGTCATCCATATAGAAGATTTATGTATATTTTATTGGTTCTGGGATTTTGCAGCATTTTATGCGCAGGTGAAGAAATCTACTAAAGAGTTTTTCAATTGGGTGCAAAAAAAGGTTCAAAATAATGCAAAACTATAAATCTAGAGGCACTGTAGTGACCCGCTCTGTGACTTGGCACTAGTTATACCTGTATCCAGAAAGCTGCTAACATTGCGCGAATACTATGCCTTGCGAATACTATGCCGAATACTATGATGTCTGATTATGGGGGGTTCCTCCACTGGGGACCACTGCGATCTACCTGCTGCACCCGCATTCATTGAGAGCTTTGGGTGAAGTGCCAGAGGCTCGTGACGTCATTGAGGCTCCCTCAATGCAAGTCTATGGGAGGGGGCATGACGGCTGTCACGCTACATCCCATAGACTTGCATTTATAGACTTGCATTGAGGGGACATGGCCGTGACGTAACGAGCAGGGCATGACCATGACATCATGAGCCTCCGTCCCGCACGAAGTTCGCTCCGTGCATCGGATGTCTGGAGTGCCACAGCCGAGACCACGGGGGTCCTTTGGATAGGGGATAAGATGTCTAGGGGCAGAGTACCCCTTTAATGACTAACAAGGTTATAAAAGACTCCTGCTGATAATGTTATGGAAAGACTATAGCTTATAGTTTTATGGTGCACTATTTTAAGAAGCAATATCATTGAGGAACTTATGTGTCTAGAATCTGTTTCTGTTATATGGATCTTGTGGTTGGTTTTGGTGTAAGTTATGAAGTCACGTTGACTAGTTCTGGTTTAGTACAAATGTGGAATCTGGAAAACAACCTGTCCATTTTTGATATTGAGCGATTTTGTTTACAAATGGAACTTGTGGGTTCCTGGTTGGAATGTCTTTGAAAAGGGAAAATTTTTAAGTTTTGAAGGACTTTGGCCTATATAATGTCCTAATTTCAGTATTACATTTGGAAGTCCAATAGCAGAAAAGTCTGCCATATGGCTAGTCTAAGTCAATGCGCCTTAAACAGCAAATTCATATATTAATCTAGTCAACCATGCTTTGTGGTCACCTCTGATGTTTATTAGGGTTAGGGTAACATGTAGCGTATTCCACACAGCACAAAATCTGCTGCGTAACAGGAAATATGTTGACACACAGGGCTACCCAGTGGCAGCCCTGTGTGTGCAGTCCTGTCAGCGGACTGGACCCACCTCCAAACCTCACTGCTGCCTCAGGTATCCCTGTGTGTCTGCTAATAGAAGAATATGCAGCTTATTTCCGCTGTGAAGCAGATTTTGTGCAGCTTGAAATATGATGCCCGTACGTTTAGTGTGACCCTACGCTAAAGGCATATTGACAGCCAGTTGACTTGCACTAAACCCAATACAAAAGCTTACAGTACAGTGTGAACCAGATTAAAATCATGTACAACTTACCCTAATCGGTGCCGCCATTCTGGAGATCTACAATATATTAGACTGCATTGCTAATACGTTATTCTCCGTATTTTTGCACAATGAAGGTGGGAGTCAGCAAACCCAGCATCCCTGCCTCCTTCCCCTCTTCTCCATTAGGCCCGTACACCTTGCGTTCACATGGGCAAAAAGGATCTCATCAATATTTATAAAAGCGAGCGGGCATAAGATGTTTGTCCTGCAGATGCTGAAGAAATTAGTTTTGGTTGGAAGAGGTCGTCACAGGCATCTGAACCTTATAGTGATGAAAAGAAAAGAAGACATTAATTATCAGTCACTTTATTTAAAGGAGTATTCCAGCCTTAGAGATCTTATCCCCGCGATGTCCGTGCAGCACCCGGCATTCCGTGCCACCTCCCATAGACATGAATGAAGGGGGGAGGGGCGTGACATCACGTCTCTGTCTCTGGAGCAGCTGCACGGAGATCGCAGTGGATCCCCTGCGTGACATGTGCTAATACAGCACCCCACCAGGAACACTAGATGCACCTCTGAATATACTATGGTTTAACTATAACCTTTCTATATTATTATTATTTTTAATAATATAATTTTTTTTATTTTTTACAGCTGAACATCTCTTTATGTCTCAGATCTGCATTTTTGACATTTTCTTTCACATGAACACCTCCTATACATCCTTAGTGAAAAAGATCACTCTACTAGTCTTACGGCATCTGCTTCTATATCCAGGTTAAATTTGTAAAATTATCGCTGGTTCATTTCCAGTTCAGGAGATTGCACTTTAAAGTTACTGAAGCACCTATGATGTTGTCTTGCTTTGAGGATGACTGTGATATGATTGGCAAAATGATCAAATGCAGGAGTAATCCTCAAAGGTCATCCAAAAAAATCTGGAAATCATGTGTCTCCTCACTTCATTAGCACCAGCTTTGCTGTGCCATGCCATGCCATTCCATTCCAGACTGCTGAATTTCACTATATTACAAGTTCATAGACTGAGGGAAGAGGAATAAGCTTAAAATAGGAGAGACAAGATAATTCATAGCTCAGTGAAACACAGATGGTCACTGCTTTCTGCCTGTTTCTATGGAATTACACAGGGGATATTTAATGATTGTTGTAAGAACAGGATATCCACAGTTACATGTATATTCAGAATAAATAGAGTTAAAAAAAACAACAACAAAAAAGGCACTTATGGCATCTCAAGCAGAAATTGATAGAAGAAATGAACCCCTTTAAGGACACAGCCCATTTTAGCCTTAAAGGGGTTCTCTGGTGGAAAAAAAAAATCAACGAAAAAATCTACTCAAATCAACTGGTGCTAGAAAGTTAAACAGATTTGTAAATTACTTCTTTTAAAAAAATCGTAACCTTTCCAGTATTTAACAGCTGCTGTAAACTACATAGAAAGTTGTAAAGTTATTTTCAGTCTGACCACAGTGCTCTCTGCTGACACCTCGTTCCATGTCAGGAACTATCCAGAGTAGGAGCAAACCTCTCCTGCTCTGGACAGTTCCTGACACAGACAGAGGAGTCAGCAGAGAGCACTGTGGTCAGAACTTCACAATTTCACAGAACTTCCCAACTTCCTCTGGAGTATACAGCATATGATAAGTACTGGATGGATTAAGATCTTTTTTTATAGAAGTAATTAACAAATCTGTTTAACTTTCTGGTACCAGTTGATTTGAAGAAAAAAAAAGTTTTCCGTCAGAGTACCCCTTCAAGACCACAGCTAGTTTTTATTTTTGCTTTCTTGTGTTTTCCTCCTCGCTTTTTAAGTGCCATAACTGTTTTATTATTCCATCCACAGACCCATATGAGGTCTTGTTTTTGGTGCGACAGATTGTACTTTTTAATGACCTCAATCATTTTACCATAAAATGTATGGCACAACCAAAAAAATATGGTGCCTTGTGAAAGTATTCGGCCCCCTTGAACTTTTAGACCTTTTGCCACATTTCAGGCTTCAAACATAAATATATAAAACTGTAATTTTTTGTGAAGAATCAACAACAAGTGGGACACAATCATGAAGTGGAATTAAATTTTTTGGATATTTCAAACTTTGTTAACAAATAAAAAACTGAAAAATTGGGCATGCAAAATTATTCAGCCCCTTTACTTTCAGTGCAGCAAACTCTCTCCAGAAGTTCAGTGAGGATCTATGAATGATCCAATGTTGACCTAAATGACTAAGGATGATAAATAGAATCCACCTATGTGTAATCAAGTTTCTGTATAAATGCACCTGCACTGTGATAGTCTCAGAGGTCCGTTTAAAGCGCAGAGTGCATCATGAAGGGACACATCAGGCAGGTCCGAGATACTGTTGTGGAGAAGTTTAAAGCCGGATTTAGATACAAAAAGATTTCCCAAGCTTTAAACATCCCAAGGAGCATTGTGCAAGCGATAATATTGAAATGGAAGGAGTATCAGACCACTGCAAATCTACAAAGACCTGGCCGTCCCTCTAAACTTTCAGCTCATACAAGGAGAAGACTGATCAGAGATGCAGCCAAGAGGCCCATGATCACTCTGGATGAACTGCAGAGAACTACAGCTGAGGTGGGAGACTCTGTCCATAGGACAACAATCAGTCGTATACTGCACAAATCTGGCCTTTATGGAAGAGTGGCAAGAAGAAAGCCATTTCTTAAAGATATCCATAAAAAGTGTTGTTCAAAGTTTGCCACAAGCCACCTGGGAGACACACCAAACATGTGGAAGAAGGTGCTCTGGTCCGATGAAACCAAAATCAAACTCTTTGGCAACAATGCAAAATGATATGTTTGGCATAAAAGCAACACAGCTCATCATCCTGAACACACCATCCCTACTGTCAAACATGGTGGTTGCAGCATATCCAATAAATTTTGTTCCACTTCATTATTGTGTCCCACTTGTTGTTGATTCTTCACAAAAAATTACAGTTTTATATCTTTATGTTTGAAGCCTGAAATGTGGCAAAAGGTTGAAAAGTTCAAGGGGGCCAAATACTTTCACAAGGCACTATAGCATTTGTGTGACCAATAGCACGTTATTTTTTGTACGACCAATTTTACTTTGAAACCTTTCAAAATAAGTATTCTTAAAATGAATTCTGACCCCCTATACCATTCAAAGTTTTCAGTATGCAGCGATGTCAGAGCTAATATAACTTGTAGTTTTTATTGGTACCATTTTTGTTTTGGTGTGACTTTTTGATCACTTTTTATTCCATTTTTCTGTGATGTGATATGACAAAAAAAATCTGTAATTTGGGAATTTAACCCCTTAAGGATGCAGTCCATTTTGACCTTAAAGGAGTACTCTGGAGCAGACTACTCCTGCTCCGCCCTGCCCGGGCTTAAAAAAAAAAAAGAAAATTAACCATCACTCACCTTCCTGGGTTCCCACGGAGCACCACTACAGCTGATCGGTCCTCCGGTCCATCTTCTTCATACTTCCGTGTGAACGAAGCGTCACATGTGCTCAGTGATGCTTTGTTCACACGGAAGTATGAAGAAGATGGACCGGAGGACCGATCAGCTGTAGTGGCGCTCCACGGGAACCCAGGAAGGTGAGTGATGGTTTATTTTCATATTTTTTTTGCAGCCCGGGCAGGACGGAGCAGGAGTAGTTTGCACCAGAGTACCCATTTAAGGACGCAGTCGTTTTTTGCAAATCTGACCACTGTCACTTTAAGCATTAATAACTTTGAGATGCTTTAACTTATGAATTTGATTCTGAGATAGTTTTTTGTGACATATGCTGCTTTATGTTAGTGGTAAATTTTTCTTGATGCTTCCATCATTTCTTGGTGAAAAAATCCAAAATTTCATGAAGAATGTGAAAATTTTGCATTTTTCGAACTTTGAAGCTCTCTGCTTGTAAGGACAGTGGACATTCCAAATAAAGTATATGTTGATTCGCATAAACAATATGTCTAGTTTGTGTTTGCATCATAAAGTTGACATGTTTTTACTTTTTGAAGACATTATAGGGCTTTTTAGTTTAGCAGCAATTTTCAATTTTTCAGGGACCAGTTCTGTTTCTAAGTGAATTTGAGGGTCTATATGTTAGAAATACTCTATAATGGACCCCATTATGAAAACTGAACCCCTTAAAGTATTCAAAATGACATTCAGAACGTTTGTTAACCTTTTAGGTGTTTCACAGGAATAGCAGCAAAATGGAGGAGAAAATTCTAAATCTTTATTTTTTACACTAACATGTTCTTGTAAACCTTTTTATTTTATTTTACATGGGGTAATAGGAAAAAATGTCCCCCAAAATTTGTAACCCTATTTCACTTGAGTAAGGAAATACCTCATATGTGGATGTAAAGTGTCCTGCGGGTGCATTAGAGGGCTCAGAATGGAAGGAGCGACAATACAAATTTGGAGAGCGAATTTTGCTGAAATGGTTGTTGGGGGGCATGTCTCATTTAGGAAGCCCTCATGGTGCCATAACAGCAAAATAAAACACATGGCACACTATTTTGGATACTACACCCCTCAAGGAATGTAACAAGGGGTATAGTGAGCCTTAACACCCCACAGGTGATTGACGAATTTTCGCTAAACTTGGAATTGGACTTTTTCACTAAAATGTTGGTGTTATCAGAAATTTTTCATTTTTACAAGGGTTAATAGGAGAAAAAGCCTCCCAAAATTTGTAACACAATTTCTTCTGAGTATGGAAATACCCCATATGTGGATGTAACGTGCTCTGAGGGCGAACTTCAATGCTCAGAAGAGAAGGAGCGCCATTGGGCTTTTGGAAAGAGAATTTGGTTGGAATAGAAGTCGGGGGCCTTGTGCGTTTACAAAGCCCCCGTGCTACCAGAACAGTGGTGACCCCCATGTGACCCCCATTTTGGAAACTACACCCCTCACAGAATTTACACCCCACTGGCATTTGAAAGATTTTTTTGAACAGTGGGCTGTGCAAATGAAAAATATTTTTTTTTAATTTTCACGGACCACTGTTCCAAAAATCTGTCACTGCTCACTGTACCCCTTATTACATTCTGTGAGGGGTGTAGTTTCCAAAAGGAGATTGCATGTGGGGGGGGGGTTCCGCTGTTCTGGCACCATGGGGGCTTTTTAAACACACATTACATACAAGGCCTGTAGTGCGCCCGCAGAGCACTTTACATCCACATATGGGGTATTTCCATACTCAGAAAAAATGTTGTTACTCCTATGTTTCTCCTATTACCCCTTGTGAAAATAAAAACTTTCGGGTAACACCAGCATTTTAGTGAAAAAAATAAGATTTTTCATTTTCACGTCCAATGAAAATTTCACGTTAATGAAAATTTGTCAAACACCTGTGGGGTGTTAAGGCTCACTATATCCCTTGTTACGTTCAGTGAGGGGTGAAGTTTTGTGCATTTATGTCATAACCGCTGTAACTATCAGCCACCCCTGTGTAAATCACCAATTTAGACCTCAAATGTACATAGTGCCTTCTCACTTCTGAGCCATGTTGTGCTCCCGCAGATAATTTTACACCCCCATATGGGGTATTTCCGTACTTAGGAGAAATTATGTTACAATTTTTGGGGGTCTTTTTTTACTTTTACCTCTTGTAAAATGAAAAGTATGGGGCAACACCAGCATGTTAGTGTAAAAATGTTAATCTTTTTACACTAACATGCTGGTGTAGACAACAACTTTACCAATTCATATGGGGTAAAAGGAGAAAAAGCCCTAAACTGTTGCCTTGAAATACGACAGTGTTCCCCAGGGTGCCTGCAGCTGTTGCAAAACTCCCAGCATGCCTGAACAGTCAAAGGCTGCCTGGCAATACTGGGAGTTATTTTGCAACAACTGGAGGCCCCGTTTTGGAAACACTGCCGTATGAGATGTTTTTAATTTTTATTAGGGGTGTGGGGGGTGGGGGGGCAATGTAGGGGGGGGTGTATATGTACTGTTTTACCCTTTATTATGTGTAGTTTAGCGTAGTGTTTTTAGGGTACATTCACATAGGCGGGGGTTCACAGCGAGTATCCCGCTGGGAGATTGAGCTGCAGTTCGCTGTAAACCTCCGCCCGTGGGAATGTACCCTGTACATTCACATGGGGGGGGGGGGGGGTAACCTTCAACTGTTGCAAAACTACAACTCCCAGCATGAACTCACAGACCGTGCATGCTGGAAGTTGTAGTTATGCAACAGCTGGAGGCACAATGGTTGGGAAACACTAAAGTTAGGTAACAGACTACCGCAGTGTTTCCGCACCAGTGTACCTCCAGCTGTTGCAAAACTACAACTCCCAGCATGCATGGTCTGTCACTGCATGCTGAGGGTTGTAGTTTTGCAACAGCTGGAGGCACACAGGTTGGGAAACACTGAGTTAGGAAACAGACAGTGTTTCCCAACCAGTGTGCCTCCAGTTGTTGCAAAACTACAACTCAAAGCATGCCCGGAGAGCCAAAGGGCATGCTGGGAGTTGTAGTTTTGCAACATCTGGCCCTTCAGATGTTGCTGAACTACAATGCTCAGCATGCCTGGAGAGTCTTGGCATGCTGGAATTTGTAGTTTTGCAACATCTGAAAGTGCACAGTTTGGAAACCACTATACAGTGGTCTCCAAACTGTAGCCCTCCATATGTTGTGAAACTACAACTCCCAGCATGCCTATACAGCCTTTGGTGGTGTAGTTGTGAAACTACAATGCAGCAGTGAAGATCACTTACCATATTTTCAGTGCTGCATTCTGCTGGCCGCTCCTCCCCGCCGGTGGTGCCCCGCTGTCTGCCACCAGTCCCCCGCTGTCTGCCGCTGTCCCCCCACTGTATATCGCCGGTAACCGCTCCTGCCATCTTTTCCCTGCTCTGCCCGGACTTCCAGAGCGGGCAGAGTGGGGATCTCATCTTTGACCCCCCCGCCCTGCGATTCGCTGCTCAGTCCTGATCAGCCAATCGGAGGGGATAGGAGTAGATGGCACCTTGCTCCTATCCTTTAGGATGATCGGAGCTGTCTCAGACAGCTCCGATCATCCCTATTTTCTGGGCTATCGGGTCACCAGAGACCCGATCAGCCCAGAAAAGCCATGATTCGCTGGTCAGAATTGACTCAGGACCCCCCTGGGCGATATGCCGGGTAGGCTGCTGATAGATATCACCAGTCATCCCGTTCCGATCACCACGTCCGTAGACGCGGTGATCAAGGAACGCAGCGCCGTAAATGTACGGCGTTGTGCGTGAAGTGGCACTTAGCAGTGCTGTACATTTATGGCACTCGTCGTTAAGGGGTTAATATTGTATTGCCTTTATGTCTTTAACCATAAAGGATTTATAATCTTACATTTTAATAGTTTGAACAATTTGCATGCGGGAATTCCAAATACATGCTTTTTAATACATTTGTTGGGGGGCTTTTATATATTTAAAGAAATGAGGGGGGAGGCTTCCTCGCTACCCCCAGAAGTCAGGTGTAGCGAGGCTTCAGTGGCACATAAAGAGATGCACTCATCACATCCCCCCCGTATGCTCTCCTAGTGAGGTGAGAGTGAAGAATTTGAATAATCAAGATGGGGCAGGCCACATGGGAAAAATAGATGAGGCAGGCAGGAGAGCTTGCTGAGTCAGCTCCACGCCTTCAATGAGAGCTGGAGTCCAATATTATTAAAACTATTAACATATATAAGTCTGCACAGAAGGCACCAATAAAAGTAAGTGACTCCTCATTTTACAGCTATTTACCGCCACTATAACCCAGTATATTGGGTTTAGTGTGAGTGAACAAGCTGTCAGATTCTCTTGAAATAGGCCCTGTTGAGATAAATAATTTCTCTCAAATTGATAGCATATGTGTGTGATGTCCGAGTACCGGATATGCTCCTACAGTTCTGTCAGGTTGAGTCCCTGTACGTCCTCAGGGCTCACCTGCAGTGTATGCCCATAATGTGTATAAGTTATATACTAAGGGTAAAGGACCTTTGATATGGTCACATGATTGTTAGTCACATAATAAGGGATGTCACATGTTTAAGTCATATGTTTTGTCACCCAGAGAGCACCTGGTGATCAGATGACCCGCAGCTAGCCTATGGGCTCCTTGCACAACCCCCTTGATAAGGAAGGGAGGAGCTGCAATCTGCCTCTTTTGCTCTTCCACCACACTTTCTGCCAACACCACAACTATCTTTGGCGTCACAAACAGGATTCGGGTGTGTGCCATATGCCACATAGGTATAATTCCTCCCCCCTAGTCTGAGTCTGAACTGTGTCCAAGAAAAATTGCATGCCGATGCGTAAAAGTTTGCGCCAGAAAAGTGTACAGGACTTTGTTATTTTAATGTGTTTTTACAGTGGCGCTGATAAAGTAGAGGGGGAGATGAAGAAAGTTTTGCTGCCTGCCATTGGGAAGTCTGTAAAAGTGATACTGACAATGTGCAAAATCAGAACTGAGGCCATGCTGCACCATTCTGATAAATCAGTATCTGAAAGGGTTACGGAGAAGCCCGAGAAGTGCGCGAAAATGTACTGCGCTGGTCAACGTGCTGCCCCTGGGTGTGGTAGTCAAGTCACAGCTCCAAGTCCTAAGTGGAACTTGAAAGGTCGGCCCCTTTTTCCGGGGGGCGGGGGCTAAAGAAGAGAATGCAACATCGAGTCACTTCCAGTCCCCGTCTCCGCTAATGACGCAGTTCTGTCCGGCGGCCATTTTACTGGAGCCCGTTGCCGAGGGGTCAAAAACAGGAAGTTCCCATGGCGCAGCCATATTGCGAATCCCGGTGGCTGCATCCGGCTCCGAGAAGGCTGTCCAAGTGATTTCTGCAGCGCAGACTCTGCAGACACCAATGATCGCAAGTAAGCTGCAGATACCAACGCTTGCAAGTCAGTCTCCTGTACCGGTGGTGAGTCGTATTAACTCCTTAGTGCCCAGCAGTGATCCTGGGTACTTGCCATCATGCTGGGGAGCACCACTCAAAGTATGTCAATCAGGTCAGACTAAGCCGCTGCAGTGCCTCCCCAAGCACCTTAGAGGGCCAGTACTCCCCAGGTTGCAAGGGGGCCCAGTTGTAAAAAAAACAGAGGACCCAAATTAAAGCTACCTTCTCCGTCTCTTCTGTGTTGGGTCCATCAAGGCGCACAACAATCAGATCAGAAAGACACTCTATGTCCAGAACCAACTCCAGAACTGGATCTTCAGGAGGCCTCTATCCCTCCAGTCGTGCCAAGAGCTCCCAAAGAGGGAAGAGTTCCTGAGTTGCAAGAAGTGGTGCTGTGTAGATCCCAACGGTCTACCCAGGGTAAGTTACCCGCAAGATACAAGGACTAGCATCATATACAGAGTAAAGTTGTGTACTACCCATAGTCCACAAGTACACATAAAGGGGGAAATTTATCAAAACCTGTCAAAGGAAAAGTTGCTGAGTTGCCCATAACAACCAATCAGATCGCTTCTTTCATTTTGCAGAGGCCTTGTTAAAAATGAAAGAGGCAAACTGATTGGTTGCTATGGGCAACTCAGCAACTTTTCCTCTAGACAGGATTTGATAAATCTCCCCCAAAGTCATGTACACATATCCACTGTGCATTAGGGCTGTAACACTCACTACCACACAGTCCATTGTATTGTTCTTAAATCTTCTATGTCTAATGTGATTTCTTGTGTCCACATGCTCAGGATACTTTGCTGAGCGGAAGGTATTCCTGTTCCCACAAAAGCACATCATTTAAAAGTCAGAGGTAACAAATGTCAAATGTTATCTGAAAAAGTGACCAGCATAAGAACATTTTTAGCATAGAAATAACTAGTGATCTGGGGAGAAGTGTGCAATGCCAAGGGACCCCAGTAGCCAAAGCAATGGGCAGAGAGCCTCCAGCAACCCAACCCACCAGTGTCATGTCTAGTCATGTATAGAGTGTTTTATATATATATATATATATATATATATATATATATATATATATATATAGTCAAATGTAATATGTATAGTCAACTGTCATAAAATGCATTGTCATAAGTCATGTTTATACCATAGTCAAAGGTATGTTTTTATTATTATAAATAGTCCTTATCCGCCAGTTATTCTATGGTTATTTTCAGTTTCACAAATCTAACAGTGCATGTATGGATATTGATACAGAGACTCTATTGCATTATCGGTTCTTGTCAACAAACAGCCTGGATATGGACGTTAATTGCAATGCCCCAGGACTGCATGTGGCCCCATGGCCATTTTGCTCCTCAAAGCCTTCCAGGATGGACGTCGAGAGCGACTTTACTTAAGTAGGGGGTTTGTGATGTCCCAGTATGGGATATGCTCCTACAGTCCTGTCAGGTTGAGTTCTTGTAAGTCCTCAGGGCTTACCTGCAGTGTTTCCCCATAATGTGTACAAGTTATATACTAAGGGTAAAGGACCTTTGATATGGCCACATGATTGTTAGTCACATGATAAGGGTTGTCACATGTTTAAATCATATGTTTTGTTAAGCGGAGAGCACCACTTGACCAGAGGACCTGCAGCTAGCCTACGGGCTCCTTGCACAGCCCCCCTTGATAAGTAAGGGAGGAGCTGCAATCTGCCTCTTTTGCTCTTCCACCTGCTGAGATCAAGTCCAGTCTAGACGTCTCAGAGCCAGTGTCCAACACATCTGGAGGCCTCAAGCCTAAAAAGTCAAGTCATCTTTGTCCGTTGTCACTATCTTCAGTCAAGTCAGTTATAGTAAGCATGGCTGCACTAAAGTCTGTCAAGTCACTGCAAGTCCCCGCAAGCTGCGAAGTCCGCTGTGTTACTGGTAGACACTTTTAAACTTGTCTCCCCTTTCATGTTCGAGCTGTTCCTCTTCCCCCCTTGTTTACTGCTCGTTGCTTAGGTTACCGACCAACACTTCACTCTGGAAGCAGTGGCTGGGCTGCTGATACCACTTCCTCTCTCTGCATATAACAGGAGAGGACTGGGTGTTGGGAATCCAGGAGTGTTCTTGAAATGGTGCAAGGGAATGACAGCGAGCTTGTCCAAATGAGGTGCGACACAGACATGAAAACATAAGGTGGTAAAACCCCATTTATCCCATAGCTATACCTCTATGCCATCTGGCACAATAAGAAGGCCTCCACACACTGCCGTTTATATGTTCATTTTATATCCATTGCTTTTTATGTCACATAGTTTTTAAGTTATTTATTAATTATAATACAGATAGTATAGCTTGCATACTGTTCTTTTATATCAATACTTTGTTCTGCTACCTATCAGGGTTAATATTCTAAACTTTCCTAATATTCTAATCTTCAGAAACCTCCAGTTTGTAAGAATAGTTTCCATTACCACTGACTTCCTTACTTTATCACACTATTAGTATGTATGACAAATGACCAGGTTATTGATTTCTGCTTAGAAAATACATATGATTTGATTATTCTTATATTATTATTCATTGGGTTTTTGTTAAATGAACTAATGCAAGTTTTCATTTTCCATTTTCATGCATGACTGTAAGTTCTTTCTGAAATAAAAAAAAAAAAAAAACTGAGAAGATTTGTTCAGGGCCATAACCTGAAGCTCCTGGATCGCAAGGGAAAATTTGTAACAAGGCCCCTACCTAAGTCTGCAACATCAAAAGCTATTGCTGTGGTTTGGGCATTAAATTTGCTTTTTAAGTTAATGCCGTCATTTCACTACGAAGAAAGAGGTATAGTAACAGCACCCAATAACTACAATATACCTTTATATCTGTTTATCAGTAAAGTTAATGCTATCTCGTATACTTCCCATAGTGGACAGAAATGGCAAACTATGGGATTTTTTTAACCTTAGATTTTCAACATTAATTGACATGGAAGATATAAAATTATTTTTGTTAACCTTTCAAGGACAAAGGGCGTACAGGTACGCCCTTGTGTCCTGGTACTTAAGGACCAAGGGTGTACCTGTACTCCCTGGTCCCATTACCAGGGTTTGAAATGTGCTCACGAGCTGAACACACTTCATACCCGGTGGGTCCTGGTTGCTATGAGGAGCCAGGACCCACAATTAATGCCGGGCATTGCTGATTGATCCGATGCCTGGCATTAACCCTTTAGATGCCATGATCAAAGTTGATCACAGCATCTAAAGTGCCGGGTTAATGGTGCCGCTTAGCTCAGGGCAGCCGACTGGGACATCCGCTACAAAATCGCGGGTCCCAATCAGCTGAGTGTACGGCAGGTGGGTCCTTAGCTGCCTCCTCGCTATCCGATCCCTGAGGCTCTTGCCAGCTATGGCAAGCTAGAGCAGTAGAGCACCGATAACACTGATCAATGCTAAGCTATGGCATAGCATTGAACAGTGTTTGCAATCAAAAGATGGCATGTTGTAACCCCCTATGGGGACTAAGTTTATAAAAGATTGAATCAACCCCCCCTTATTCCATTTCTTAAATAAAATAACGTAATTAAAAATAAACAAAATCATATGTGGTAACTTAAATATCCAAACTATTAAAATATAAGGTTAGTTAAACCACACAGCCTATGGCATACATGTAAAAAAAACACCTGTTATTGAAGGGGAGAGGGACAAAGGCATACAGTTACAACCTTCATCCTTAAGTGGTTAAAAAGTACCTGTCACCAAATAAATTTTCTAAACTAACTCAGGCTATGTTCCCTAACTACTCCTAACACTCCTCCCTCCCTTTCGGAGCTTTAAAAATCACTGTATCATACCGTTATTCTTGCTCACATCCCAGCAGGAGAAAGTGGGCATTTCCCAGCAGGCATGATAACACTGAAGCCTGTTGGGCGACCACTTCCGCCCACACATGGTTGCAGTGCTGTGATGAATAGAAGACCTCAAGCTCTGTGCAGCTTTCAGTGAGTCTCTGTGCAGCTTTCAGTGAGGCTCTTTGCAGACTTTAATGAGACTCTTTGCAGCTTTTAGTCTATTCAGCTTTCAGTCATGCTCTGTGCAGCTGTCAATCAAGCTCAGTGCAGAGAAATACTTCCTGAGTTTGGTCTCCTGCCAGGATGGGAGAAAAAAAAAAAAACCTGTGAAAATTTGATTTCCCAATCAGCTGGCAGGAGGCCCCCTACTTGCCTCCTCAGTGTCTGAATGGTGGATCAATTCTCCAGTCAGCCTCAGCAGCCTGGAGCAATTGAGCACCAATAACACTGATCAATGCTATGCTATGGCATAGCATTGAACAGGGTATGCAATCTGAAGATTGCATGTAATTATCCCCAATAGGGACTATAAAATAGTGTAAAAAAGAGTGAATAAATGTGATTTAACAAACATCACTGATAATTATATGTTTTATTAGGTCTCCCAAGTAGATACAGAAAAAGTAAAGACTTGCAGGAAACCTTAAAACTTAGCTTTCAATATATTTTATATATAAAAAGTACAAAAGAAACGTGCAAAAATAAGTGCAGATAAAATATCTTAAGTTAAAATACAGTTCTGGACGCCATTGTCATTGAGTGTGCAAAGGGTAGTCATCAATTCTTGATGCTAATTACCATTTGCAACTGTCCGGATTACTAGCTGTGTTGCTAGTGTATTCAACACCATCATAGTATGATGTGGTATGTGCACAGACTCTTTCCACTTATGTGTGTCTTGGCATATCTTAGTCCACAATTCTGCCAAAACAATGTATTGTTACTGTTAAGGGAGGTACTTTATTTCAGGTGGTGTTCACGCCTAGTATGCGTTATTCTAATGTGCATAGCATAAGACTGAAACATCATATCTTGCAATAACTCACTTATTCCATCCACAAGCAATTGTATTATACATTAGGAGACTTGCCGGTTAGTCAGTTCTCAGTCACATTTTTGCATATCGTGGGTTTAAATGAAATATACTAGTCACACATAAAGTCCATGCAGTCTATATCGCTCGCCCAGAGCAAAAATTCCTTATAGGCTTTAAACGCTGTTCACACTACAGTTTTACATTTCAGTGACCTCGCCAGCCTGGATACAGAAAAGATGGAAAAGATTAACTTCAAATACAATTCATACTGCTCATATACAGTCATGGCCTTAAATGTTGGCACCCCTGAAATTTTTCAAGAAAATGAAGTATTTCTCACAGAAAAGGATTGCAGTAACACATGTTTCATTATACACATGTTTATTCCCTTTGTGTGTATTGGAACTAAACCAAAAAGAGGGACAAAAAAATAAAAAAAAATAATTGGACATAATGTCACACCAAACTCCAAAAATGGGCTGGACAAAATGTGGTAGCATCCAAACTAAAATATTCAGGAAACCCACATCAACTAATAGCTTTTTGCAATGAGGAAGCCATCATCCCACTGCCCTGAAGAGAGGAATCCCGGTAGGGCAATATTTGAGAGCCAAACAAAATTGCTCATCAGAGGAGGTGTTCAGAGAAGAAAGCAAATTGCTATATCAATGTTTCTTGGCCAGAGGGTATCCAAAAATGGCTCTATACAGAGCTTTTGCCAGAGTGAGGGATACACCAAGAAGTGACCTGTTGGTCACTAGTAAGAAGATTGAGACCCCTAAAAAACTGTAAGATGTATAGGCACTTTTGACAAATATAATTGTCAAGTGTTGAGTGTCCTATGCAAATATTGGCCTATCCTTTTGGCAGATATGGATTTGAGAGAGGTTCTCACTCCCTATCCAGCAGTCACTTACAGGTGCAGAAGAAACATCAGAGATTGTTTGGTCAAAAGCTATTATTCGGAGGCTACCAAAAGTACATGGCTTAGGTCCACGATTATCGGATCCTTCCCATGTGGGAATTGCTCTTTCTATCAGCTGGTTCCAAAGACAAAAGAGTTCATAAACCCAATTGATGGATGCAGGTACACAATAAGGGAATTTATTAATTGTCAGACAACTGGTATTGTGTACATTGCACAATGCGGGTGCCCAAAGATATATGGGAAAAACACTACAACAGTTCAGAAGGAGAATGTCCCAACACATAAGCACGATTCGTACAAGAGCAGAAACACTCCTAGCAAGGCATTTTTTGTCTCAGCATGGAGGTGAATGGTCAACCCTCAGATTTTATGATCTGACCAAAGTAAAGTTGGGTCCAAGACGTGGGAACCTAGATAGGAAACTCCTATGTGAAGAAGCCAAATGGATCCATAGGCTCAAATCCATGGCCCCTTCAGGTTTAAATGAAGGGGTTTACCTTTACCCTTTTTATATAAAGGAACCTGTCCAAATGATATGTATAAGCATTTATATTCAGATGTTCAATTGTCGCACACGAGCCTATGTTTTTCTAGCCCATGGAGAACTTATATATATATATATATATAATTATAATTTATCGGAGAAGTACCCCAATTGGATCATTTGGTGGTTTATTTGTAATACCTGGGTTAAATATCAGTGGATGGTAACCCTGGATGTGCATCCTATTGGCGCCTTTCTGTGAATTTATATAAAATAATATGGTAATGTGGTAGGCCTCTGGGGTAGGGGTAGTGTAGTCAGGGTGTTGCTTCAGTATATCAGGGGTTAAGGTTAACCCTGTCCCTTGTGACGCCAGGCTGAGGGCTAGTATGCTGAGGTAATTCTCCGGCCTATCGCCGCCCTTCCCAGTAACGATAGGTGCATGCATATAATGACTGAAGGTCCACAAGGTAGTTGAACTTAAACTTGGATAAACTTTACTTAAAGACTTTCAGTGCATCCAATGAACAGTAACAGTCTCATTAATGCAGTCTCCGTACACCTCAGTGACTGACAGTTGTTGCGGACCTTGACTTTTTATATAAGTCTCAGAATTTAGGGTAATTTGCGAAGATCCGTCCGGATTTAGGGGTTAGGTATGGTCCGGTGATCTTGCAGAGTGCGTAGGGATTGATTACACTCACAGTTTAGTAAAGATCAGCCGTTGCCGCAAGGCTCGGGCCTAAACTCACTGATGACAGCGGCGCAGATCCTTCCCTGTCAACAGCCCAGGAACAAGAGCGTGAGCCATGGCCTCTGCGCCCATATATGGGCAGGGACGGGGCCCTTTTGGATTGGTCAGCTGTCACTCACTGTTACATAGCCTGATGGGTGAACACCTGTCTTCCTCCAAAGGTCCTATACACAGAAACCATAGAGTCTTTGGAACGCATCACGTGAACCGCAGGTCCTGCGACACTAACTAGGCAAGTAACAGGGTACACACTTAAAATAAAACTTTTAATCAGACACGTGCTAAAAGCATAGGCCCCACAACAAAATTAAGCCAGTATGGTAATTGGACACCAGATCTGTAATGTGCAATACAGACCGCATGAGACAGGGTGCGTCTGTATTGAGGGATAGGGTCGTGGAGAGCAGGGTCAGAAATGGACAATCACCCTATAAATCCCTGTCGGGGAGATGTGGTGAAGTCTACCCCTGCTCCCACAGGGACTGTCGGAGCACTCGCCCTTGAGAGACCCCTGCCCCGATCTACCCCTTGGACTGTGCCCTAGAATTCCCTAGCAATGAAAAATAGCCCTTGTTCTGGTGCACCTGACGCGTTTCAACCACATCGGTGGGTTCTTCAGGGGTTAACAAGGCAATATACAGTACAAGAATAAATGTTACCAATAATTAAACTAATTACAAAAACAAAAAATTGTAAATAGTAGGGAAAAAGCGGAACCGTGAGCGCACATGTAGCTTGAGCACCTATGCGTTTTATGCAATATTGGTGCCACAACTTATGCTTATATTAACCTGGTGGCAATGTTGCCATCAGGTGGCTACTCACGGTTACCAACGCTGTCGCAGTGGCTTCAGCCGATCGGTGTCCTGGCTTACCTGCCGCGGACACCAATGCTATATTTATGTGTGTCTGAAGTGAAAAGGTATGAGGTATGTACAGAAGCGCAGGATTTAGTTCTAATAGGGGAAATCATATGCTTCCTATTTTTGTGTAATGCTATATTATAGGCTCTGTCTATGTTCCACCTGGGGTATCCTCTCTGGCTTAGTCGATCTTTAATATTGTTGGCTTCATATTCAAAATGTTCTAATCTCGTGCAATTCCTCCTAGCCCGTGTCATCTCCCCCGTAGGGATGTTTTTAACCACATGGGCAGGATGACACGAGTTAGCATGGAGGATTGATTTTACAGCTGTGTCTTTTCTATGCGTCCTAGTGAATATAGAACGAGATTAAATGACCCCGTCAAGTATAGATCTAAAAAAGGAATTTCAACAGAATGGTAATGTATGGTAAAAATCAAACCCAAAGGATTATCATTAAGATAATCTGAAAACCTCTGTATGGCCGCCATATCCGACCCCTAAATAAATAGAAGGTCGTCAATATAGAGTTTTTATGAACCTTAGGTAAGCAATGGAATATAGCCACTACAGGATATTCAGGTATAAGATAATCTACAATTTTTTGCGACAATATTCCATTCTTCACCCCCAACTGAACAAGGTCGACAAGGACTCTTTTAAAAGCGGGTGTCGGATTCCCCGGCAGGGGCCTGTATGTAGTGCTGGCTGACAGCATGACGGTATTTAACTTGCAATACAGGCCACTGTCAAGGAGAACGACACCCCCTCCTTTGTCCGCCTGACGAATTGTCAAATCATCCCATTTCTCCAGTTGCATAAGAGCCTTGCGTTGCTTTTTATTAAGATTATCTTTATAATGCATATCTTTCACAGAGTGTGACAGCATGGCAAGTTCACGCTCAACCGCATCCTGGAACATGTCTAGGGATGGGGTTCGTGATGCAACTGGGTAGAATTGGGGATTAGACAGCTTGAATGTAAGCATATCATCTGTTTCTGTGTGGTCCTGCAAATCATGTAAATTTGATAAAACAACCTAATCATTAAACAAAATGTTATTACCACTATGGTTACTCGTACCATACAGATATGAATCAGATGCAACATTTTCATGCAAATTAGGTATTTCATTTACTGTATTATTATCATCAAATTCAGTTACATCATGTGCAAATTCTATACAATTATGAAAATGTTTTTTTACTGTAATATTGCGGACAAATTTATTAAGGTCCATCAATGTTCGAAAAAAATCAAAGTCACATTTAGGGGAAAAAGACAAGCCTTTAGAGAGAAGATTGAGTTGATCATGGGACACAATTTTGGCCGATAAATTAAAGACAGGCAAACACGTTACCTCTTTTTCCTGTCTTTGTGAGTGCCTGCGGTTTGATTGATGTTTGCACCCAGCCCTCCGTTTTTTGAAGATGATCTTGTGTGAACAATGTCCCTTGTATTTGGGAGGGGTGAGGACGCTGCGCTGGGTCTGCTGATCCCTGAATTCAGGGACCGATCCTGGGCTTCTGAGGTAGAAATTACCGAGTCCTTATCCTGTGAGGTGAAACTGACTCTTAAATCCTTCTTGTTTTTACGGTGTTTATATTTGTTTCTGTTTGATTTTAGGATAGATTTAGGTGTATGTGCGTTTCCAACGTTAGACGGCCATTGATAGACAGTTCCAGTTTTGTAGTCCTGGAGATCTCTTTGAAACTTGATTTGCTTTGTTTCAGTAATAGTGGACTCTGTTTTAGCCAACTTGTGCATAATAGAAGTGTCCAGGGCTATAAAATCATTATGGTTTTCGAACACAGAGGCTTGTGCTTGCAGGTCTTGTATCTTTTTGCTGATATCCTCCAATGCCTTTTCTTTATATGACATAATAAGAGCCATAAATTTCAGCGAAGAATCGGTCATCAAGGCTTCCCACTCTTGTTTGAATGTTTCACAATATATTGTTGTGGGGAATTTACGCAAGCGAAGACCTCTTGGAACCATTTTTTGTTCTGTAAAATTTCTGAGCATTGCCAGGTCCCACCAAACTTTTGCCTCCGAGATCAATGCATTGTGCAATTCATTCATAAGAATTCTTAAATCAACCGTACCTTGTGCCTCTTTTGTTGTTGAATTAAAGATGTCTTGCATCTTAGCCGACCTGTCCAGGCGCTCCTCCACCGGTTTGAGACTGCCGCCGGTCGCCATATTGTATATAATTTACACGGCATTCAGGAGATAGGAGAGCATGGAAAAAAGACAAAGTCCAACTCTTTTTTCCATGCTCTCCTATCTCCTGAACACCGTGTAAATTATATACAATATGGCGACCGGCGGCAGTCTCAAACTGGTGGAGGGCGTCTGGACAGGTCGGCACAAGGTACGGTTGATTTAAGAATTCTTGGAACTAAATCCTGCGCCTCTGTACATACCTCTAAACATAAGGTCATCTTTTCCACGCCATATAGCATGCAATATGGGTCTATTTGTAAAATCATCAACAAGAATATGCCCATAGTTCTTGCGGACCCTACAGTTGCGCCCGCCCTGGATGGAGGGTACAGTTGTGTGGCCCACAGAGCACCTACTCTGGGACAAAAATTATCTCCCAGTTTGTATTCTGAAAAAACTCAAACTAATCCGATTTGGCTTGAGCATAAGGGAACCTATAAATGTGGCCATAGAGTCTGTAAGTGTTGTGAGGTTATATCACCTTCTTCCACCTTCACGTCCTGCACTAATCATGACTCCTTTCCGATAAAATATTATATCAATTGTAATACAAAATATGTGGTATATTTGTTCACGTGTGAGTCATGTAGCGTGCAGTACGTGGGGTGCACGACCAATACCTTAAAAATGCGGGTCAGAAAACATCTTTCTGATACCCCACATTTTGATAGTAGAAACACCTCTATGATAACAAAACACGTTGCTGAATGCCATTCTGGAAATTGGTCTGGTATTAAACTGCAGGGTATAGAAAGAGTATTATGTCCAAAGAGAGGAGGAGATCATAAAAAGAAAATTTTAGATAGAGAAATATATTGGATCCTCAGGCTAGATACTAGGGTTCCTAGGGGTCTTAACAAAAGGCTGGATGTAGTGCTTCATTACTAATGGTCCATTGTACTTTTTCTCCCCTCCATTTTTGTTTTGTGCCCTCTGTTGTTGTATTATTCTATTTACGTTACTGGTCCATTTATAGGGGTGTTCTTTTTCTAGCTTTGTTCTGTGGTATTTATTATTTTCATTATATCATTATATGAGACTATATTTTCCACCATCACCTGCCTAAGGAATTTTTTTTCTTTATTTATGCAATATATGAGATCACAGTCATGACATTTATGCATCAATTTCTGCTATCCAGCTTTTTATGCGTTGCAATTCCTTCTATGCATTTGTGTGAACGGCGACATTTGTGTTTTTATATTTCTCATTTTTCATCATCCTAATATTTTATATATTTTTTTTTCTTTTTATCACCATGCCGTTGTTCACACAGTGCTTTGAAGAACTACTTATATTACTGTGTGGGTGCGCACTAGTTAAACCCATGTTTCTCATGGGCTACTAGTGTTCAATCACATTGTTTTTTCATATATCACTTTTTTATATTTGCACTTTTTTTTAAATTAGCATATAGTTAAAGGGTACCTCTCATCAAATAAACTTTTGATATATTTTAGATTAATGAATGTTGAATAACTTTCCAATAGCATGTTAATGAAAAATATGCTTCTTTCTATTGTATTTTTCCCGATCAGTCCTGTCAGCAAGCATTTCTGACTCATGCTGGAGTCCTAAACACTCAGAGCTGCCAGCCTGCTTTGTTCACAGCCAAACAAGCTGTGAACAAAGCAGGCTGGCAGCCCTGATTGTTCTCCTTTCTAAACAAAGCAGACTGGCAGCTCGTAGTGTTTAGGACTCCAGCATGAGTCTGAAATGCTTGCTGCCAGGACTGGTAGGGAGACCCCTAGTGGTCATTTCTTCAAAGTGGAAAATTAAATAGAAAGAAGCATTTTTTTTTTTTTATAACATGCAATTGTAAAGTTATTCTGCATACATTAATCTATAATATATCAAAAGTTTTTTTGATGAGAGGTACCCTTTAATAAAGATTATACATTTGTTTCTTTTTAACCATTTGTTCACATCATGCGATTAATGTAATTTTTGTAAAAGTGCTTCATGTTCTCTATGTGAATGGATCCGGGTGTGAACGGGAGCCACTCTTGGCTAATTAGCTTTGGGTGTCTCCCCTCACCCCCGGTTCCATATAAAAGAGTTCTTGGAACCTGTAATCATTGTACGACTAAGGCCAGCACCTGACCGAAACGCGTCACTTCCTCCCTGTACCTGTTGCCTCGTTGATGTGAATAAAGCCACATGTTCCTGAACCGAGCTGGAGTTTACTTCCTTCATTTCTAATGTAATGTACTATACTGCTACGTTACATTGTCAACTTCTATAGACGATGTAGAGTAATTATGTACCCCAATCTACACCCATCTACCTTAATATGATACTGTATTATTTTAACTTAGTTAGAGTCATTTAAACAAGACATTTCAAAATGTTTAAATGGAAATAAGCTGCAATAGCAGACAAAGCAAATGGGTAAGAGTGGCACTAGTGTTGCTCGCGAATATTCGCAATACGAATTTTATTCGCGAATATCGCATATTCGCGAATTCACGAATATTCGCGAATATAGCACTATATATTCGTAATTACGAATATTTTTTTTTTTATTTATTTGTATTTTTTTCACAGTACACATCACAGTGATCACCCCTCTCTGCTTCCAGCTTGTGTGGTGTAAAGAAGGCTCAAATACTACTGTGTGAGACTGGCGAGCGAATTTTCGCATATGCGAAAATTATCATATGCGGAAATTTTCATATGTTAATTTTCGCATATGCGAATTGTCGCTTATGGTATTTTTTTTGCAAATTTTCGCATATGCGAAAATAGAACGCGAATATTACGAATATGCAAATTTAATGAATATATGACGAATATTCGTCCATATATTCGCGAAATATTGCGAATTCGAATATGACCTATGCCGCTCAACACTAAGTGGCACTGTGTTAGAGAAAATATAGATCCATTCTGGAAAAGTATGATGGTTTCACACAGTGTATTTGCAGACCTACCTTTAGATTTGATAACTTTTAAAATTGTGAGATATATACAAGCAACACTGCAAGCTACACTGTTTACACAACTCCATTACTTCAGGATATATGGAAGACTTAGTCGCATTATTTTCTGTCTTTTAAAATTTAAGATTGTTTCTCAAAAATCCAATAAAAACAATTAAAACACTGCCAATGGAAGTTATGCAAAATGCTTAAAACCGCTGGCTTGTCTTTCCAATCACCTCTTGTTGCCATAAGCATCTATGGCATATCCTATGTAGAGATGGTGAGATGGAAGACCCCTTAGGTAAGGACCTCTAAAAGAGTAACTGTAACAGAGATTAGGGAAGAAAAAGGGTGGTCAAAAGCTGGTGTAGGAAGAAAAAGCTTGCCTTCTTAGAAAATCAGGCTGACTTCTTTGTTGGGTGTAAATTTCTTAGTAGGAATAAGTTAATGAAGGGAAAAGGGACAGTTGTTCTCTGAGAAAAAATGGATAGAAGGTTGAAAGAGTATACACTGCTCCAAAAAAATAAAGGGAACACTAAGATAAACGTTAATTTTTCATGTAAATTTGTTTTGCCTTAGTCCTAACAGCAGCACAAGTGGGGTGTTCTGCCCTTGTGAAGATGGCAGGACGGTGGCATTTTTTATTCCGCACAAGCAATTAAATCTTTAATTAGTCCCCCCATATAAGGCCTCCTCCCACAGGCCACATTGCTTAATAACAAGTAATAAATAACTACAACAGTGAGGGGGGGGGGGGGGGGGGAGATTTGTGAGCTGCTGTTAGAACTAAGGGAAAACAAATTTACATTAAAAATTAACGCTTCCCTTACATCCTAACCAGCAGCACAAGTGGGGACTTAGCAAGTAATTACACAAACAGGGAGGGACTACGGAAGGGCAGTACTTAGGGTGGATTGCCCAAGGGCCAACTGTACCTGTTGCCTCGTTGATGTGAATAAAGCCACATGTTCCTGAACCGAGCTGGAGTTTACTTCCTTCATTTCTATTGTTCTGGGTGAGGTCCACATCTTCTCCCTGCTCAGGATCCAGACCAGGGATAGAGCCGGAATACCTCTATTTCAGTATATTACATTCTCATGCTCGTCACTGCAAATAAATGGCAAGTTATTAGGTAAATTTTTTTTTTTTTGTCAATGTTATGTAAGCATTATAATAACCTCTGCTTGAAAAATTGATTTGTAGAACTTTGCCATATGCTATATATGGCTTTGTATAGTACAGAAGAAATCAATGCAGATCCACCACTGCTACTAATTAGCTTGAGGATCTGTTGCTGTACATGGCTAAGTATTATTATGCTTGACATGTGTCAATCTATATTTAATGCAACAAAGTCAATACATTGAATGTGTAATGACTTTGTCATCGCCCAGTGTAGCGTGAATGTGAGCCGGAAGGTTTTTATTGCTATCTACAGAATAGAGTAAATCTTAAGTTATTTTTTTTTTTACATATGTAGGGTGAAACGATCATATGGAAAATGCAGTAGTCTTGTGGACAGCTGCCAGAAATTAAATGCAGATATGGGAATTGAGGTTCTTGTAAACAAGCTGGGGCTTAGTACAGCCCACTGCATGCCTTCTGTAACTAGTAACCAATGTACTATCCTAAGGTAAAGTGATTTTGCTTAAAGAGTACCTGGAATGATCCTTATAAATGTTTTAATCCTTCCAGTTCACTCCCCCCATCATGATGAAGAAATAAAGAACCCTCGTCCTTTATTTTTATTGCTTGTTTTAATTTCTCTACCTTGTGCAGTATATTCTGCTCAGTCTCAGTTAGCTCCATAGACTGGGAGGATGGGAAGGGGCAATACCTAGCAGGTGTGACATCATCTAAAGCCCTTCTGGGGAGAACTTTCGCCATTACTGAACACACAGTCTAGAGCATTTCAATGTGTGATGGGCTGTGAATGGCTGAAGGCATCATGACTCTACAGCAGGGTTTCACATACAGGTCGCCTCCAGCTGTTGCAAAATTACAGCTCCCAGCATGCCTAGACACCCCATTGGCTGTCCACAAATGCTGATAGTTGTTGGTTTGCAATAGCATCCACTCTACTCTACTCTGCTCTACAGTTTAGCTCAGCTCAAAGGGAAAGGGAGCTGAAATATTGAGCTCTATACACTGTGCTGAGGTCTCACCTGCATTTCCTGACTTTTGTCTCTGCCAGGCTGCTGCAGGAGACAATCTGCTAGCATGACTGCAGCCGGACCAGAAGGCCAAACTAGTGGGCAAACTTTTAGTGGTTAATTTAACACATAAAGTTACAAAATTGTATTAAGTAGTACATTAGAATAG
This sequence comes from Hyla sarda, assembly GCF_029499605.1. NCBI lineage: Eukaryota > Metazoa > Chordata > Amphibia > Anura > Hylidae > Hyla > Hyla sarda. Next base: position 137,512,410 of record NC_079195.1, on the reverse strand, counting down.
TATTTCATAATTCATTGATGGTGACAGGTACCATTTAACCCTTTAACCCCTTAAGGACTCAGCCCATTTTGGCCTTAAGGACTCAGACAATTTAATTTTTACGTTTTCATTTTTTCCTCCTCGCCTTCTAAAAATCATAACTCTTTTATATTTTCATCCACAGACTATTATGAGGGCTTTTTTTTTGCGCGACCAGTTGTCCTTTGTAATGACATCACTCATTATATCATAAAATGTATGGCGCAACCAAAAAACACTATTTTTGTGGGGAAATTAAAACGAAAAACGCAATTTTGCTAATTTTGGAAGGTTTCGTTTTCACGCCGTACAATTTATGGTAAAAATGACGTGTGTTCTTTATTCTGAGGGTCAATACGATTAAAATGATACCCATTATTATATACTTTTATATTATTGTTGCACTTAAAAAAAATCACAAACTTTTTAACCAAATTAGTACGTTTATAATCCCTTTATTTTGATGACCTATAACTTTTTTATTTTTCCGTATAAGCGGCGGTATGGGGGCTCATTTTTTGCGCCATGATCTGTACTTTTTTTTGATACCACATTTGCATATAAAAAACTTTTAATACATTTTTTATAATTTTTTTTTTAATAAAATGTATTAAAAAAGTAGGAATTTTGGACTTTTAAAAATTTTTTTAGTTCACGCCGTTCACCGTACGGGATCATTAACATTTTATTTTAATTGTTCGGACATTTACGCACGCGGCGATACCAAATATGTCTATAAAAAATGTTTTTTACGCTTTTTGGGGGTAAAATAGGAAAAAACGGACGTTTTACTTTTTTATTGGGGGATGGGATTTTTCACTTTTTTTTTACTTTAACTTTTACATTTTTTTACATTTTTTTTTACACTTGAATAGTCCCCATAGGGGACTATTCATAGCAATACCATGATTGCTAATACTGATCTGTTCTATGTATAGGACATAGAACAGATCAGTATTATCGGTCATCTCCTGCTCTGGTCTGCTCGATCACAGACCAGAGCAGGAGACGCCGGGAGCCGCACGGAGGAAGGTGAGGGGACCTCCGTGCGGCGTTATGAATGATCGGATCCCCGCAGCAGCGCTGCGGGCGATCCGATCGTTCATTTTAATCGCGAACTGCCGTAGATGCCGGGATCTGAATTGATCCCGGCACCTGAGGGGTTAATGGCGGACGCCCGCGAGATCGCGGGCGTCGGCCATTGCCGGCGGGTCCCTGGCTGCGATCAGCAGCCGGGATCAGCCGCGCATGACACGGGCATCGCTCCGATGCCCGCGGTTATGCTTAGGACGTAAATGTACGTCCTGGTGCGTTAAGTACAACCTCACCAGGACGTACATTTACGTCCTGTGTCCTTAAGGGGTTAAGGACCCAGACAATTTTCAGTTGCACATCTGACCATTGTCCATTTTAGGATTAAAGGGGTACTCCGGTGGTTAATTTTTTTGACTATATGGCATCTTCTTTGTAAGTTTAGTTTTTTTGCAATATGCATGTGTTATATGTTTTGGCAGCGTGTGTGTTTTTCTTACCTGTTTGTTGGGCAGGAAGTTCTGTAGTTCAGAGGATTTTCTTTTACTCTCGTCCACCATGTTCTGAATCTTCTGAATCTCTTGTGGACAAGACGTCAGAGCTTTTTTTTTCTCTCTGTCTGCATGACAGCAATAAGCCACGCCCCCTCATCTCCCCCCTCTCGGAGTTCTGCATGAGAAGCCATAGTACACAGCTCCTTATCTCCCCTCCCCCCCTTCTCTGCTCCTGAGGACGCAGGTCTGCACAGGAGAACAGAACATAGAATATAAATGTGTTATCTGGAGGGAAGGATTACAAGGTGCACGGGCCGGGGATGTACAGACTGCAGGGGAAGAAATCTCATACTGGATTTCTATATGTGAAGGGGGAGGGGGACTCCTGAATGACACATGCTGGGAGTTGTAGGTTGTAGTCCCTGTTATGTGTGTGTATGCTAGTGTTTACAAACCAGTGTGCCTCCAGCTGTTGCAAAACTGCAACTTCCAGCATGCCCTAACAGACTTTGGGCATGCTGGTAGTTGTACATTTGCAACAGCTGGAGGTACACTGGTTGGGAAACTGTTCTAGCCTATTCAGCATACACATCATGTTACACCAGTGTTTCCCAACCAGTGTGCCTCCAGCTGTTGCAAAACTACAACTCCTAGCATGCCCAAAGGCTGTCAGGGCATGCTGGGAGTTGTAGTTTTGCAACACCTGGAGGCACCCTGGTTGGGAAACACTGGTGTATGCCCTATAGAGGTGTGGTGAACTACAACCCCCAGGAGACTATAGAGGCAGCATGCTGGTGTTATGCCACAGACTGAAGACTCCTTAATGACACATGCTGGGAGTTGTAGTCCCTTTTGTGTGTGTGTATGACAGTGTATCTCAACCAGGACTGATTATATTAGTGTGCTGTGTATAAGGGGGCCGACCCGGAAAAATAGTAGGATGGGTAAAGGGCGGAACAAACAAACAAAAAAAGGAGCCGCCCCAAACCAGCAAGGCATGTGGCATGCTGGGATTTGTAGTTTTCAGCACAGCAAGAAACAGGTAATAGAAGCAAAGATAGGAAAACAAAGTGGGGGATAAAAAGACAACAAAGAACGGAAATAGAGTAGGCTAAACAACAAGAATAGAAATGAAACAAAACAAATAGGGTAAGTTAAAAACGGAAAAACACATTGACCACCGGAGTACCCCTTTAATAACTCTGGGATGCTTTTACCTTTCATTCTGATTCCGAGACAGTTTTTTCGTGACATATTCTACTTTGCTAGTGGAAAATTTTTGTCGATACTTGCATCATTTCTTGGTGAAAAATTCCAAAATTTGATGAAAAAATTGAAAGTTTTGTATTTTTCTAACTTTGAAGCTCTCTGCTTGGAAGGAAAATAGACATTCCAAATACATTATCTATTGATTCACATAAACAATATGTCTACTTTATGTTTGCATCATAAAGTTGACAGGTTTTTACTTTTGGAAGACATCAGAGGGCTTCAAAGTATAGTAGCAATTTTCCAACTTATCACAAAATTTTCAAAATCCGAAATTTTTCAGGGACCAGTTTCGTTTTGAAGGGGATTTGAAGGGCCTTCATATTAGAAATGCCCCAAAAATTACCCCATTATAAAAACTGCACCACTCAAAGTATTCAAAATTACATTCAGTAAGTGTGTTAACCCTTTAGGTGTTTCACAGGAATAGCAGCAAAGTAAAGGAGAAAATTTAAAATCTTCATTACTTTACACTCGCATGTTCTTGTAGACCCAGTTTTTGAATTTTTACGAGGGGTAATAGGAGAAAAAGTACCCCAAAATGTGTAACCCAATTGTGTATGTTAAGTGTTCGGCGGGCACAGTAGAGGGCTCAGAAGGGAAGGAGCAACAATGGGATTTTAAAGAGTGAATTTTGCTGAAATGTTTTTTGAGGGGCATGTCACATTTAAGAAGCCCCTATGGTGCCCCCCCAAAATTTGTAACCCAATCTCTTCTGAGTATGGAAATACCCCATGTTTGGATGTAAAATGCTCTGCGGGAGAACTACAATGCTCAGAAGAGGAGTCACATTTGGCTTTTGGAAAGCAAATTTTGCTGAAATGGTTTTTGGTGGGCATATCCCATTTAGGAAGCCCCTATGGTGCCAGAACAGCAAAAAAAAACAAAAAACAAAAAAAACACAGGGCATACTATTTTGGAAACTTTTCCCCTCAAGGAACGTAACGAGGGGTACAGTGAGCCTTAACACATCACAGGTGTTTCCCGACTTTATGTTAAAGTTGGATGTGTAAATGAATTATTTTTTCACTAAAATGCATTTTTCCCCCAAAATTTTACATTTTTAAAAGGGGTTATAGGAGAAAATTACCCCCAAAATTTTGTAAACATACGTGGCCTTCAATTCTGGACAAACATTCTCTTCAAAGGCCCAATGACGCTCCTTCTCTTCTGAGCATTGTAGTGTACCCGTAGAGCACTTTACATCCACATATGGGGTATGTTCTTGTTCAGAAGAAATGGGGTTACAAATTTAGTTTTTGTTTTTTCCTATTTTCCCTTGTGAAAATGAAAAATTTTGGGTAACACCAGCATTTTAGTGAAAACATTTTTTTTTTATTTTCACATCCAACTTTAACGAAAATTCATCAAACACCTGTGGGATGTTAAGGCTCATTATACCCCTTATTAAATTCTGTGAGAGGTGTTTTTTCCAAAATGGTGTCACATGTGGGTATTAATTTTTTCGCGTTTATGTCAGAACCGCTGTAAAATCAACCACCCCGGAGCAAATCACCAATTTAGGCCTCAAATGTACATAGTACTCTCTCACTCCTAAGCCTTGTTGTGCGTCTGCAGAGCATTTTACACCCACATATGGGGTATCTCCGTACTCAAGAGAAATTGCGTTACAAGTTATGGGGGTCTTTTTTTCCTTTTTCCGCTTGTGAAAATAAAAAGTATGGGGCAACACCAGCATGTTAATGCAGAAATGTTTATTTTTTTTACACTAACAGGCTGGTGTAGATCCCAACTTTTCCTTTTCATAAGGGGTAAAAGGAGAAAAAGCCCCCCAAAATTTGTAACACAATTTCTCCTGAGTACAGAAATAGCCCATATGTGGCCCTAAACTGTTTCCTTGAAATACGACAGGGTTCCGAAGTGAGAGAGCGCCATGCGCATTTGAGGACTAAATTAGGGATTGCATAGGGGTGGACATAGGGGTATTCTATGCCAGTGATTCCTAAACAGGGTGCCTCCAGCTGTTGCTAAACTCCCAGCATGCCTGGACAGTCAGTGGCTGTCCGTAAATGCTGGGAGTTGTAGTTTTGCAACAGCTGGAGGCACCGTTTTGGAAACACTGCCGTACGATACATTTTTCATCTTTATTGGGGGGGGACAGTGTAAGAGGGCCTATATGTAGTGTTTTACCCTTTATTATTTTTTAATGCAGTGTACTGCATTGTTTTTAGGGTACATTCACACTGGCGAGTTATGGTGCGTTTCCCGCTAGGAGTTTGCGCTGCGGCAAAAAATTTTCTGCAGCTCAAACTTGAAGCAGGGAACTCACTGTAAACCTGCATGTGTGAATGTACCCTGTACATTCACATTGGGGGCAAACCTCCAGCTGTTTCCAAACTACAACTCCCAGCATGTACTGACAGACCGTACATGCTGGGAGTTGTACTTATGTTACCGAACTCAGTATTTTCCAACCAGTGTGCCTCCAGCTGTTGCAAAACTACAACTCCCAGCATGTACTGATCGTCGAAGGGCATGCTGGGGGATGTAGTTATGCAACAGCTGGAGGTACGCAACTACAACTCCCAGCATGCCGAGACAGCTGTTTGCTCTTTGGGCATGCTGGGATTGCAGTTTTCCAACATCTGGAGGGCTACAGTTTAGAGACCACTGCATAGTGGTCCTCAAACTGTGGCCCTCCAGATGTTGCAAAACTACAAATCCCAGCATGCCCAGACAGCAAACTGCTGTGTGGGCATGCTAGGAGTTGTAGTTTTGCAAGATCTAGAGAGCCACAGTTTAGAGACCTCTGCACAGTGATCTCCAAACTGCAGCCCTCCAGCTGTTGCAAAACTACAAATCCCAGCATGCCCAAACAGCTGTCTGGGCCTGCTGGGAGTTGTAGTTTTGCAACATCTGGAGAGCTACAGTTTAGAGACCACTGTATAGTGGTCTTAAACTGTAGCCCTCCAGATGTTGCTAGGCAACTCTCCGGCTTCCGTAGGATCCAAGGAGCCGCATTGCCATCCTCTGCTGCCGCCGATTTCCGCCTGCTGCCGATGGGTAGGTGACTTCGGCACCGGATCCTGACGGTTTCCCCGTTCTGCCCTGCCTATTGTGGGTGGGCACAACGGGGAAACTGAAAGTTACCCCCCCTCCCCTTATTTTCCGGATCACTGTGTCACCATAGACCCAGTGTGAATTTGGTGATTTGCGGCGACATGGGGGGGGGAGGTCTGATGAAATTCCCATGCGCGTACCGTTACGTCATGGGTCCGAACCAGGGTGTCACGGCGTACCGGTATGGCATGGGTGCTTAACAGGTAATGGAAGATGAGATTTTAAGGGGTACTCCACTGGAAACATTTTTTTTTATTTTTTATCAACTGGTGCCAGAAAGTTAAACAGATTTGTAAATTACGTCTATTAAAAAAAATCTTAATCATTCCAGTACTTATCAGCTTTTATGACCCACAGGAAGTTATTTTCTTTTTAAATTTTCTTTCTGCCTGACCACAGTGCTCTCTGCTGACACCTCTGTCCATTTTCGGAACTATCCAGAGTAGGAGCAAATCCCCATATAAAATCTATCCTGCTCTGGAAAGTTCCTGAACAGAGGTGTCAGCAGAGATCACTGTGGTCAGACAGAAAGGAGATTCAAAAAGAAAAGAACTTCCTGTGGATCATAACAGCAGCTGATAAGTACTGGAAGGATTAGGATTGTTTTAATAGAAGTAATTTACAAATATGTTTAACTTTCTGGCACCGGTTGATTAAAAAACAAAATGTTTTCCAGTGGAGTACCCCTTTAATACTGTGTAGTCCAAGAAAGTGGATCATAGAGGCATGGCTGTTGGCTTGTCTTCTCTCTCTCATCTACCATTCATCATGACTCTTCAGGTGGCTATTATTTGAGGCTCCTTGCTTGATTTAGAGTCCAGTTGTGAAGTATGGTATTACTATCCACCAGGTGATCACCCTGACATGCATGTTGGAATTGGGTATTTAGCTTCTGCTAATAATACACATGTACTTCCATTTGCAGGAAGGGATTATGCAAGAATGTGTACTATTAGTCGCCAGTAGCTAGATATCAAGTGAATATTAACATACAAAACAAAACAAAATTCTAATATAATTTTCGATTTCTGAGATGAAAATGTAGACCAAACAAAACTGCAGCACAGCATTAATGGAATAGTGGTGCTTTAGCTTAGATCCATTATGCTTTTACCCTTCCAGACCTTATAATAAGGGATTGAGGTGACTACATTTTAGACACAAAAACCACAGACAGACAACCTTTTTACAAACACATTGAAAAACAATACAAAAAATTATAAGTAATATATGTTGATAACTAGATATAGTAGGATGAACACCTAAACAGCATTTCATATAAAATGTAATATGAAGAATATTGTAGTCATTCTCCATGTGTCTATTTGTTATGAACTAAGTAACTCATTTTCATAGGTTTTAAAGGAATTAAAAGGAAAGATGGTTGGCAGCCCCAGAACCTTCTTTAGTATGATTAACAACACACACTGTTTGAAATAAATGTATATATATTTATTAGGACTTTTAATAAGTTTTGTCATGAGGTCCTAATATGACAGTGCAAAAACCTTGTGCATACTTCTTCATCATGGAGATGTATAGCCAAACCTATAGTGATAGGTTGACTTTTCTTTACTGACTGTCTAATGCATGGCCTAAGGGATTCTACTAGTGCAGAGCACATCATTAGCTCTATACTAGAGCCAAATGTAGACATTGCCTGATCGATTGGATTTTTCCATGAACACATCTTTACAATATTGTAAGTGCATAGATGGTGAGAGTGGGTTATACATATTCTAATTTGTACATTTGAAAACATGTAGATTGCCATTTAAAAAGAATGGATGTACTAATCCATGGCTATCATGTAAGATTGACAACACAGGTACTAAATGGTATAGACTGCTTTCAGCAGGGTTGGTGTTTATATTATTCATCTTTTTGAGTTGTAGTATCTGGAACAATCATGAAATTGTAGTAATGTTAAGGAAGATAGACAGCGTACGGCTCCTCGTGTATTACCCAATGATAAGGTGGCTATAAAGTGGTCAAGAAATAAAACACCTTATAGGTGGCCGCTCACCGTGAAGCAGAAAAATTTGAGTATATCACCTCAATATTGAGGTATACTGATGTGGCCTGCTGCTCAGCCGGAGGGTCTCCAGGGATCAGAGGGAACTATCCTGTGGTAGTATGCAAAGTAGATAGGAAAAATAGACTATCGATTCCAGGCGCTGCTAGCTCAAACATCAGAGTCCCGGAATGTATTGTAAATGATCCACATATGGATCACTTTTATTATAATAGAAAATATTAAAATAAAACAAAATGGATGACGCGTTTCAAGGGTAACCCACTCTTCCTCAGATCAGCATAACAATACAGCAGTTAACAGAGTGTTTACATGCAGTGTGAACTGGCACCAAACAAGGTGTAAGAGTGGCCCACTGGTCAAAGGTCATGTCAGGTAGTCTATACAACAGGTAGACAGTACAATAGAATCAAATTAATACATGCAGAAATCAATATATGACATTAGGAGGCAACAGAGAATGCATATTAAACTCCTTGGCCAGCAGGATCACCGTTTTTTTGTTCCGTTACGTGCGCTCTGCAGTGCTATAGATCACTGGAGCATGACCCACTGTGAAGCTGGAGTTGCTACGGACGTGTAGCTAGGAGCCGGGCCGGGCGAATAGGAGGGTGGAGAATACGTATTCACTCCCGGAGCAGTGAGCTGAGAGTGTGGGCGCCTAGAAGCGGACTTGCAGCGCTTCAGAGTCTTAAATTAGTTATAAACGGGAAGGTGGAAGTTAGAGAAAATATATAAAGTAGTATTACCAAGGGAAGGCATGGTTATAGCAACAATAAAGGGGGGGGGCAAAGTACCATATAGATAGAATATAGAGGTAGAAGGTGTAGAGGGTCTTGGTAAAAATTATGATATCAATACACAGGATGTCTATAAATATGATAACATGGTGATAAAAATCTATACATGATCATTATGGCTGCCGCACAGGGTGCCAGTGTGTATCCATATGGATATCCTCCAGAATTATCTAAAAATGGGGTGTGACATACTGTAATAAATAAATAAATGAATATAAGATCAGGTAGTAAAAAGTTATGGGGAAAAAAAGGGGGTTAGACTATATAAACCAATGGATGTGGCACGATGCCGGCTGGCAGGAGGTGGATCCTCTGTGCCAGAGAGGGATTGGCGTGGACCGTGCTAGTGGACCGGTTCTAAGTTACTACTGGTGTTCACCAGAGCCCGCCGCAAAGCGGGATGGTCTTGCTGCGGCGGTAGTAACCAGGTCATATCCACTAGCAACGGCTCTACCTCTCTGACTGCTGAAGATAGGCGCGGTACAAGGGAGTAGACAAAAGCAAGGTCGGACGTAGCAGAAGGTCGGGGCAGGTAGCAAGGATCGTAGTCAGGGGCAACGGCAGGAGGTCTGGAACATAGGCTAGGAACACACAAGGGAACGCTTTCACTAGGCACAAGGGCAACAAGATCCGGCGAGGGAGTGCAGGGGAAGTGAGGTATACATAGGGAGTGCACAGGTGAAGACACTAATTGGAACCACTGCGCCAATCAGTGGCGCAGTGGCCCTTTAAATCGCAGAGACCCGGCGCGCGCGCGCCCTAGGGAGCGGGGCCGCGCGCGCCGGGACAGGACCGAGGGAGAGCGAGTCAGGTACGTAAGCCGGGGTGCGCATCGCGAGCGGGCGCCACCCGCATCGCGAATCGCATCCCGGCTGGAGGCGGTATCGCAGCGCACCCGGTCAGTGGATCTGACCGGGGCGCTGCCGTAGCGAGGATGTTGCGAGCGCTCCGGGGAGGAGCGGGGACCCGGAGCGCTCGGCGTAACAGTACCCCCCCCATTGGGTCTCCCCCTCTTCTTAGAGCCTGAGAACCTGAGGACCAGACTTTTATCTAGGATATTGTCCTCAGGTTCCCAGGATCTCTCTTCAGGACCACAGCCCTCCCAGTCCACTAAAAAAAAAGTTTTTCCTCTGACCTTTTTGGAGGCCAGTTACGGAGAAGATGTCTGAAGAACCGGAGACAGGAGTAGGAGAAATAAGTTTGGGAGAGAAACGGTTGATGATGAGTGGTTTAAGAAGAGAGACATGAAAGGCATTAGGAATACGAAGAGAAGGAGGAAGAAGAAGTTTGTAAGAGACAGGATTAATTTGGCACAAGATTTTGAAAGGACCAAGATAGCGTGGTCCCAATTTGTATCTGGGAACACGGAAGCGGACATATTTAGCGGAGAGCCATACCTTGTCTCCGGGAGAAAAAATGGGGGGAGCTCTTCTTTTCTTATCAGCAAACTTCTTCATGCGTGATGAAGCCTGTAAGAGAGAATTTTGGGTCTCTTTCCATATGGTGGAAAGATCACGAGTTATTTCATCCACAGCGGGCAAACCAGAGGGCAAGGGAGTAGGGAGGGGGGGAAGAAGGTGACGGCCGTACACCACGAAAAATGGGGATTTGGAAGAAGATTCAGAAACTCTGAAGTTGTACGAGAATTCGGCCCATGGAAGAAGATCTGCCCAGTCATCCTGGCGGGAGGAAACAAAATGCCGTAAATAATCACCCAGGACCTGGTTAATTCTTTCTACTTGCCCATTGGATTGAGGATGATAAGCAGAAGAAAAGTTTAATTTAATCTTGAGTTGTTTACAGAGAGCCCTCCAGAATTTTGACACGAATTGGACGCCTCTATCCGAGACGATCTGCGTGGGCAACCCGTGAAGACGAAAAATGTGTACAAAAAATTGTTTTGCCAACTGAGGCGCTGAAGGAAGACCAGGAAGAGGAATAAAATGTGCCATCTTGGAAAATCGATCAACGACCACCCAAACAACAGTGTTGCCACGGGATGGGGGTAAGTCTGTAATAAAGTCCATACCAATTAGAGACCAAGGCTGTTCGGGGACAGGCAGAGGATGAAGAAGACCAGCAGGCTTCTGGCGAGGAGTCTTATCCCGGGCACAGACAGTGCAGGCCCGCACAAAATCAACAACATCCGTTTCCAGAGTCGGCCACCAATAGAAACGAGAGATGAGTTGCAAGGATTTCTTGATGCCCGCATGGCCTGCGAGATGGGAGGAGTGACCCCATTTGAGGATTCCGAGGCGTTGGCGTGGAGAAACGAAGGTCTTCCCTGGAGGAGTTTGCCTGATGGAGGCTGGAGAAGTGGAGATCAGGCAGTCAGGAGGAATGATGTGTTGCGGAGAGAGCTCTACTTCCGAGGCATCCGAGGAACGAGAGAGAGCATCGGCCCTAATGTTCTTATCGGCAGGGCGAAAGTGAATTTCAAAATTAAACCGGGCAAAGAACAGAGACCACCTGGCCTGGCGAGGGTTCAGCCGTTGGGCAGACTGGAGATAGGAGAGATTCTTGTGATCGGTGTAAATAATAACTGGAAATTTTGATCCCTCCAGCAGATGCCTCCATTCCTCAAGTGCTAATTTAAGGGCCAGTAGCTCTCGATCCCCGATGGAGTAGTTCCTCTCCGCCGGAGAGAAGGTCCTAGAAAAAAAACCACAAGTAACAGCATGCCCAGAAGAATTTTTTTGTAGAAGAACCGCTCCAGCTCCTACTGAGGAGGCATCAACCTCCAATAGGAAGGGTTTAGATGGGTCAGGTCTGGAGAGCACGGGAGCAGAAGAAAAGGCAGACTTGAGCTGTTTAAAGGCGTCTTCCGCTTGAGGAGGCCATGACTTAGGATTGGCGTTCTTCTTGGTTAAAGCCACGATAGGAGCCACAATGGTGGAAAAATGTGGAATAAATTGTCTGTAATAATTGGCGAACCCCAAAAAACGATGGATAGCACGGAGTCCGGAGGGGCGTGGCCAATCTAAGACGGCAGAGAGTTTGTCTGGGTCCATTTGTAGTCCCTGGCCAGAGACCAAGTATCCTAGGAAAGGAAGAGATTGACATTCAAACAGACATTTCTCCATTTTGGCATAAAGTTGATTGTCTCGAAGTCTCTGAAGAACCATGCGGACATGCTGGCGGTGTTCTTCTAGGTTGGCAGAAAAAATCAGAATATCGTCCAGATACACAACAACACAGGAATATAAGAGATCACGAAAAATTTCATTAACAAAGTCTTGGAAGACGGCAGGGGCGTTGCACAGGCCAAAGGGCATGACCAGATACTCAAAGTGTCCATCTCTAGTGTTAAATGCCGTTTTCCATTCGTCCCCCTCCCTGATGCGGATGAGATTATAAGCACCTCTTAAGTCCAGTTTGGTAAAGATGTGGGCACCTTGGAGGCGATCAAAGAGTTCAGAGATAAGAGGTAGAGGGTAGCGGTTCTTTACCGTGATTTTATTAAGTCCGCGGTAGTCAATGCAAGGACGTAGGGAGCCATCTTTTTTGGACACAAAGAAAAATCCAGCTCCGGCAGGAGAGGAGGATTTGCGGATAAACCCCTTTTTTAAATTTTCCTGGATGTACTCAGACATAGCAAGAGTCTCTGGGGCGGACAGAGGATAAATTCTGCCCCGGGGTGGAGTAGTGCCCGGGAGGAGGTCAATAGGACAGTCATAAGGCCTGTGAGGAGGTAGAGTCTCAGCTTGTTTCTTGCAAAATACGTCAGCATAGTCCATATAGGCCTTAGGGAGACCGGTTACAGGGGGAACCACAGGGTCACGGCAGGGAGTACTGGGAACCGGTTTAAGGCAGTCCTTGAAACAAGAGGTACCCCAGCTCTTGATCTCCCCTGTGGACCAATCCAGGGTTGGGGAATGGCGTTGAAGCCACGGTAGTCCAAGGAGAATTTCGGAAGTGCAATTGGGGAGGACCAAAAACTCAATTTTTTCATGATGAGGTCCGATGCACATTAGGAGGGACTCCGTGCGGTAACGTATGGTACAGTCCAATCTTTCATTGTTAACACAATTGATGTAGAGGGGTCTGGCGAGACTGGTTACCGGGATGTTGAACCTGTTGATGAGAGAGGCCAAAATAAAGTTTCCTGCAGATCCGGAATCCAAGAAGGCCATAGTAGAGAAGGAGAAGGTAGATGCAGATATCCGCACAGGCACAGTAAGACGTGGAGAAGCAGAGTTGACATCAAGGACTGTCTCACCTTTGTGCGGAGTCAGCGTGCGTCTTTCCAGGCGGGGAGGACGGATAGGACAATCCTTCAGGAAGTGTTCGGTACCGGCACAGTACAGGCAGAGATTCTCCATGCGGCGTCGTGTCCTCTCTTGAGGTGTCAGGCGAGACCGGTCAACTTGCATAGCCTCCACGGCGGGAGGCACAGGAACGGATTGCAGAGGACCAGAGGAGAGAGGAGCCGGGGAGAAAAAACGCCTCGTGCGAACAAAGTCCATATCCTGGCGGAGCTCCTGACGCCTTTCGGAAAAACGCATGTCAATGCGAGTGGCAAGATGAATGAGTTCATGTAGATTAGCAGGAATGTCTCGTGCGGCCAGAACATCTTTAATGTTGCTGGATAGGCCTTTTTTAAAGGTCGCGCAGAGGGCCTCATAATTTCAGGATAGTTCAGAAGCAAGAGTACGGAATTGTATGGCGTACTCGCCAACGGAAGAATTACCCTGGACCAGGTTCAGCAGGGCAGTCTCAGCAGAAGAGGCTCGGGCAGGTTCCTCAAAGACACTACGAATTTCCGAGAAGAAGGAGTGTACTGAGGCAGTGACGGGGTCATTGCGGTCCCAGAGCGGTGTGGCCCATGACAGAGCTTTTCCAGACAGAAGGCTGACTACGAAAGCCACCTTAGACCTTTCAGTAGGAAACTGGTCCGACATCATCTCCAAGTGCAGGGAACATTGTGAAAGAAAGCCACGGCAAAACTTAGAGTCCCCATCAAATTTATCCGGCAAGGATAGTCGTAGGCCTGAAGCGGCCACTCGCTGCGGAGGAGGTGCAGGAGCTGGCGGAGGAGATGATTGCTGAAGCTGTGGTAGTAGCTGCTGTAGCATCACGGTCAGTTGAGACAGCTGGTGGCCTTGTTGCGCTATCTGTTGTGACTGCTGGGCGACCACCGTGGTGAGGTCGGCGACAACTGGCAGAGGTACTTCAGCGGGATCCATGGCCGGATCTACTGTCACGATGCCGGCTGGCAGGAGGTGGATCCTCTGTGCCAGAGAGGGATTGGCGTGGACCGTGCTAGTGGACCGGTTCTAAGTTACTACTGGTGTTCACCAGAGCCCGCCGCAAAGCGGGATGGTCTTGCTGCGGCGGTAGTAACCAGGTCGTATCCACTAGCTCTACCTCTCTGACTGCTGAAAATAGGCGCGGTACAAGGGAGTAGACAAAAGCAAGGTCGGACGTAGCAGAAGGTCGGGGCAGGCAGCAAGGATCGTAGTCAGGGGCAACGGCAGGAGGTCTGGAACACAGGCTAGGAACACACAAGGGAACGCTTTCACTAGGCACAAGGGCAACAAGATCCGGCGAGGGAGTGCAGGGGAAGTGAGGTATACATAGGGAGTGCACAGGTGAAGACAATAATTGGAACCACTGCGCCAATCAGTGGCGCAGTGGCCCTTTAAATCGCAGAGACCCGGCGCGCGCGCGCCCTAGGGAGCGGGGCCGCGCGCGCCGGGACAGGACCGAGGGAGAGCGAGTCAGGTACGGAAGCCGGGGTGCGCATCGCGAGCGGGCGCCACCCGCATCGCGAATCGCATCCCGGCTGGAGGCGGTATCGCAGCGCACCCGGTCAGTGGGGACCCGGAGCGCTCGGCGTAACAGGATGTATATAAAAAAAAGTAATGAAAAGATGAAAATAATAATTATAAGTGTAGAAATAATATATAGTGAATAATAAATATATAGTAAATATGCATAGAAAGATATATAAAAAAACTGGACATATACACAAGACAGTAATAAAATTGTATGCTAAAATGAGCAGAATGCATAGGAGAAGATTTTAAATCATATAGCAGACATATCATGCAGCACACAAAAATGGTAAGATTATCATAGGGAACATTCAATAAATTTGTTAAAACCAGGGGGAATGAGGGTTTGTAACTTATAGATCCAATAATTCTCTCTTTTTATCAGAGTACTGAATCTATGTGGGTTGTGACATGCTACGCTCCGGCCACAGACACTGGCCATGAGCGCAGCATCCCTATGTCCCCGACTGCCGGCGGGGCCGGTATTCGCATCGCGGGATGCGCCCACATGAGAATGCCGGCCCGTCTCTTACCTCACTCCACTCCTGCAGCTGCTTCCTCTCAGCCCCGGCGCACGCGTCCCCGTCCCTTAGAGCGTGCGGTCCGGAGTTTTGAAATTTGAAGGGCCAGTGCGCCCACAATTAGTGAATTCACCTGTCACCATGTTATAAGTTATTTGCACCTCCCACACTCCACTGCCAGATCTTCAGTGCTTATTGCCGAAGAGAAAGCGTTCCCATTGCCTGTTTTGCCTACTTGTGTTTCCTGACCTTCCTGCTACATTTTATTACTCCGAATCTTTTTCGCCTGCCTGGACCTTCTGCTACGTTGACTACGCCTCTGCTTCATCCTCCAATGCCCCGCTTTGCCCAGTTACCTGTGTGGTTGAGCTGTGTCAGGGGTAGCGACCTGGGTGTCGCCTGCTGCAGCAAATCCATCCTGCTTTGCAGCGGGCTCTGGGGAAGCCCAGCGGCACCTTAGACTCCGCTCCCCGATACGGTCCGAGTCATTAGCCACACAGTTAGAGGATCCACATCCAGTTTCGTGACAGCCTGCATTCAAGTGCGTGACAGTAAGATCCAGCCATGGATTAAACTGGGGTTCCTCTGCCTGACAACACGGATCTTGCATCAATCGTGGTGCTCCAGTCCCAGTAGTTAGCCCAGCAGGCACAGCAGCTTAACCAGCTATTCGCCATGATGCAGCAATTGCTATCTGCTCAGCAGCAACTGCCTCAAGCCACTGCCTCCTCCTCCAGCTCCAGTACAGCCTCCCACTGCTGCAGTCTCCTCCGGAAGCAAACTCCGTTTGCCACTTCCCGAAAAATATGAGGGGGATTCCAAGTCCTGTTGAGGTTTTGTGACGCAGTGCTCCATGCACATTGAACTCATGGCAGACCAGTTCTCCACAGAACAAGCAAAGGTGGCTTTTGTCATTAGTCTCCTTTCCGGAAGGGCCTTGGCCTGGGCAACTCCATTGTGGGATCGGAGTGATGTCATCATACTGCGCCAGTGCAGACCACTTCCTTAAAGACTGTCCTCTGCATCCTAAGCCACAGGGAAACGCTTGCACCTAGTGTTTGTTGGAGAGGCCTTCCTAGGTGTGAATTCCTCCTCTCCACTCTTAAATATGATGGTTCAGCTTCTTCCCTCCAAAGAGAACCTCTCTGTTCTGGCCTTCCTGGACTCTGGCTCTGCAGGAAACTTTATTGATGCCTCTCTAGTGCATAAATATTGTCTGCCAGTTTTCCACCTCCTGAAACCTCTGTTCATCTCTACGGTCAATGGAGAAAGACTGGACTGTACCGTGCTATACCACACAGAACCCCTGGTGATGCAGGTTGGAGTCTCCCATAGGGAGAACTTGTCCTTCAACGTACTCCCACACTGTACTTCACCTCGCTTGCTTGGTCTACCTTGGTTGCAGCTCCATGCCCCACAGCTTGATTGGAAAACTGAAGAAGTACTTCGCTGGGGTCCGCACTGCAACAATCACTGCATTGTGACCAAGTTGGAACCTTCTTCTAGACCTCTACCCGGTTTACCTTGATTTCTCCAGGATTTTGCTGATGTCTGCAGCGAAAAGCAAGCTGAAGTTTTGCCTCAACATCGTCCATACGACTGTGCAATTGACTTGCTGCCCGGCACCACACCTCCCAGGGGCCATATCTACCCCTTGTCTTTTCCAGAAACCAAGGCCATGTCAGCCTATATCCAGGAGAACCTACAGAAAGGATTTATCAGGAAGTCCTCTGTCAGGCCCAAGGCCTGATTATTAACCCCTTCAGGACCAAGCCCATTTTGGCCTTAAGGACCGGAGCGTTTTTTGCACATCTGACCACTGTCACTTTAAACATTAATAACTCTGGAATGCTTTTAGTTATCATTCTGATTCCGAGATTGTTTTTTCGTGACATATTCTACTTTAACATAGTGGTAAATTTTTGTCGATACTTGCATCCTTTCTTGGTGAAAAATCGGTAAATTTGATGAAAAATTTGAAAATTTTGCATTTTTCTAACTTTGAAGCTTTCTGCTTGTAAGGAAAATGGATATTACGAATACATTTTTTTTGGTTCACATATACAATATGTCTAACTTTATGTTGGCATCATAAAATTGACAAGTTTTTACTTTTGGAAGACACCAGAGGGCTTCAACGGTCAGCAGCAATTTTCCGATTTTTCACAAAATTTTCAAACTCGGTATTTTTCAGGGACCAGTTTAGGTTTGAAGTGGATTTGAAGGGTCTTCATATTAGAAATACCCCATAAATGACCCCATTATAAAAACTACACCCCCCCCAAAGTATTCAAAATGACATTCAGTCAGCGTTTTAACCCTTTAGGTGTTTCACAGGAATAGCAGCAAAGTGAAGGAGAAAATTCACAATCTTCATTTTTTACACTCACATGTTCTTGTAGACCCAATTTTTGAATTTTTACAAGGGGTAAAAGGAGAAAATTTTTACTTGTATTTGTAGCCCAATTTCTCTCGAGTAAGCACATACCTCATATGTCTATGTAAAGTGTTCGGCGGGCGCAGTAGAGGGCTCAGAAGGGAAGGAGCGACAAGGGGATTTTGGAGAGTACGTTTTTCTGAAACGGTTTTTTGGGGGCATGTTGCATTTAGGAAGCCCTTATGGTGCGAGAACAGCAAAAAAAAAAACACATGGCATACCATTTTGGAAACTAGACCCCTTGGGGAACGTAACAAGAGGTAAAGTGAGCCTTTATACCCCCACAGGTGTTTCACGGCTTTTGCAAATGTAAAAAAAAAAATTTACCTAAAATGCTTGTTTTCCCAAAAATTTTACATTTTTAAAAAGGGTAATAGCAGAAAATACCCCTAAAAATTTGAAGCTCAATTTCTCCCGATTCAGAAAACACCTCATATGGGGGTGAAAAGTGCTCTGCTGGCGCACTACAGGTCTCGGAAGAGAAAGAGTCACATTTGGCTTTTTGAAAGCAAATTTTGCTCTGGGGGCATGCCGCATTTAGGAAGCCCCTATGGTGCCAGGACAGCAAAAAAAATAACCACATGGCATACCATTTTGGAAACTAGACCCCTCGGGGAACGTAACAAGGGGTTAAGTGAACCTTTATACCCCACAGGTGTTTCACGACTTTTGCATATGTAAAAAAAAAAAAAATTCCTACAAATTAAAAAGTTTTCCTAAAAATTAACATTTTTTAAAAAGGGTAAAAGCAGAAAATACCCCCCAAAATTTGTAACACAATTTCTCCCGAGTACGGCGATACCCCATATGTGACCCTTAACTGTTGTCTTGAAATACGACAGGGCTCCAAAGTGAGGCCTAAATTAGGGATTGCATAGGGGTGGATATAGGGGTATTCTACGCCAGTGATTCCCAAACAGGGTGCCTCCAGCTGTTGCAAAACTTCCAGCATGCCTGGACAGTCAACGGCTGTCCGACAATACTGGGAGTTGTTGTTTTGCAACAGCTGGAGGCTCCGTTTTGGAAACAGTGGAGTACCAGACGTTTTTCATTTTTATTGGGGTGGGGAGGGGGGCTGTGTAGGGGTATGTGTATATGTAGTGATTTTTACTTTTTATTTTATTTTTTGTTAGTGTAGTGTAGTGTTTTTAGGGTACAGTCGCCTGGGCGGGGGGTTCACAGTAGTTTCTCGCTGGCAGTTTGAGCTGCGACAGAAAATTTGCCGCAGCTCAAACTTGCAGCCAGATACTTGCTGTAAACCTCCGCCCATGTGAGTGTACCCTGTACATTCACATTGGGGGGGGGGGGGGGGGAACGGACATCCAGCTGTTGCAAAACTACAACTCCCAGCATGCGCTGACAGACTATACATGCTGAGAGTTTTAGTTTTGCAACAGCTGTAGGCACACTGGTTATGTATCACTGAGTTTGTGACCTAACTCAGTGTTTCACAACCAGTGTGCCTCCAGCTGTTGCAAAACTACAACTCCCAGCATGTACGGTGCATGGTGTACATTGACTGCTGAGAGTTGGAGTTTGCAACAGCTGGTGGCACACCGGTCGTGAAACACTGAGTTAGGTAAAAAAAAAAAAAAACTCTAAGTTTCACAACCAGTGTGCCTTCAGCTGTTGCAAAACTACAACTCTCAGCAGTCACCGACAGCCAACGGGCATGCTGGGAGTTGTAGCTATGCAACCAGCAGATGCACCACTACAACTCCCAGCATGCACTTTAGCTGTTTGTGCAAGCTGGGAGTTGTAGTTATACAACAGCTGAAGGTACACTTTTCCATAGAAAAAATGTGCCTCCAGCTGTTGCAAAACCATAAGTCCCAGCATGCCCATAAGGGAATGCTGGAAGTTGTGGTGGTCTGCCTCCTGCTGTTGCATAAATACAGCTCCCAGCATGCCCTTTTTGCATGCTGGGAGCTGTTGCTAAGCAACAGCAGGAGGCTGTCACTCACCTCCAATGATCCACGACGGAGAGTCAGTCCCTCGTCGCCGCCGCTCCTGGGGCCCCGATCCCAACATTGACGCCGGGGATCGGGGTCCCCAGCACCCGGGGTCGTCTTCTCGCACCCGCTCACGTCCTCCGGAAGAGGGACGGAGCGGGTGCGGGAGTGACACCCGCAGCAGGCGCCCTGATTGGTCGGCCGGTAATCCGGCCGACGAATCAGGGCGATCGTGAGGTGGCACCAGTGCCACCTCACCCCTGCAGGTTCTTGCTGTTCGGGGCCGTCAGAGACGGCCCCGAACAGACAGTAATTCCGGGTCACCGGGTCACTGGAGACCCGATTGACCCGGAATCGCCGCAGATCGCTGGACTGAATTGTCCAGCGATCTGCGGCGATCGCCGACATGGGGGGACATAATGACCCCCCTGGGCGATATGCCGGGATGCCTGCTGAACGATTTCAGCAGACATCCGGCTCCGGTCCCCAACCGGCTAGCGGTGGGGACCGGAATTCCCACGGGCGTATGGATACGCCCTCGGTCCTTAAGGACTCGGAATGCAGGGCGTATCCATACGCCCTATGTCCTGAAGAGGTTAAAATCCTATATGTGTATCATAAATTATAACTGTGTGTGATGGATTGTCCAGGACATGGGTGAGAGGGCATTCGGACGTTGTGTCCCTTTGTGTATTGCATTTTATTGGGGGTCTGGCTGTTTGTTTACATCTCCTTTGAAATCAAAGGCTTTTTTGAAGTCATGCACTCTGGTCCCATCCTATAATCAAACAGATAAGGGGCCAGGAAGAGAAAAGACCCCCTGGTGGGATCAGAGGGGAGGGGGGAATGGAGTCTCCCTCCCAAGAAAGCAGATATGATATTTAAAACAATGCTAGACTCAGGGTGTTGAAGGCTGTGCAACAAGCTGACAAGACCATCCTAAGAACAGCTGGAACTCTCTCATGGACTGATACCATCATGATGTAAGAACTTCATCTTTTGTTTTCTGAACTTGTCTTGCAAAACTCTTTTATATATTTTTATACCTGTATGTCATTTGTTTCTGTATTTTTATATAGTCAGCACTGTGATACCTTTTATCAGATTAAATGTTTAATTAATCAGCTCTGGTCTTTGATCTCTAAATATATGAGCTCACCTTTCTGAAGGAGGCTCTGGTAAAACACGTTTATCTAAGGGTTAATTTGGTGACTTGCTGGGACTAGTAGTGGATACCCAGAGGTCTGGTGGCTTTAACCCTTGCATCCTCCCACTCTCTCTAATTTCTTGGCTGGACCGATAGGGTGTGATCGTGACATTCTCTTCTCCTGCCGGAGCTGGGTTATTCTTCGTGGAAAAGAAGGATTGGTCGTTGCGTCCTTGCATCAACTATCAGGGACTGAATACAGTTACAGTTAAAAACTGTTAGCCCCTTCCTTTAATCTTGGAGTTGTTTGACCGTCTGCGAGGTGCCAGGATTTTCTCCAAATTGAATCTTTGAGGTGCCTATAACTTAATTTGTATAAGAGAAGGGGACGAGTGGAAGACTGCGTTCAATACTCGAGATGGACATTTCTAATATCTTGTTATGCCATTCGGACTATGTTATGCTCCAGCAATCTTCCAGGAGTTTGTCAATTATATATTTTTTGGGACCTTCTCTACTCCTATGTCTTTGTCTATTTGGATGACATCCTCATCTATTCACCCAATCTCCACACCCATCGTCTCCATCTCCGTCAAGTTTTGCAGCGTCTCTGAGAAAACCAACTCTACCCTAAACTAGAAAAGTGTACCTTTGAAAAGACCAGCCTTCCTTTTCTGGGATATATTGTTACCAGTCAAGGACTACAAATGGATCCTAACAAGTTATCCGCTGTACTTGGAGTGGCCTCAACCAACTGGACTGAAAGCGATTCAGCGGTTTCTTGGCTTTGCCAATTATTATTGTCAGTTTATTCCCCACTACTCCACCTTGGTTGCCCCCATCGTATCTTTAACCAAAAAAGCTGCCAATCCTAAGGTCTGGACTCCAGAGGCCGAAGAAGCCTTCAAAAAGTTAAAGTCTGCCTTTGCATCTGCTCTGGTGTTGTCAAGACCTGATCCGGACAAGTCATTTTACTTTAGAGGTGGATGCGTCTTCTGTCAGGGCAAGAGCAGTCTTGACACAAAGATCTCTCAAGGGTAAGACTGTAACTTGCGGATTCTTCTCGAAGACCTTCTCTTGAGTGGAGAGTAATATGGGAAGGAGATGCAGAAAATGCGGGTGTTCTGTTTCCCAAGCGCTACTGTTGGAAAGATACACTGGGCCAATGGGTACACAGGATGCTTTTTTTTATTCATACATAAAAAGTACATCTGGACAACGCGTTTTCGGCGTGCTCTTACGCCTTCCTCAGGTCCACACCATAAATTGTGTGGCATCCTGTGAGTGGGTTCCTGTTCCTTCTAACACGTTTGAACTGTCCGTAAGGAATACTAGATATCCATTTTTTATAGTGAGAACTGGAGAAGTTTAGATAGCTGTTGCTGTCTACTTTTTTTTAGAAAAAAGTGTGTGTGCTTAAAGTGGTACCTCCATCATGAAATACTACCACTTCTAGAAACTCTGCATAATTGTTAAAAACATTATTCATATTTCAGGATGGAGGTACCACTTTAACCCCTTAAGGACCAGGCCAATTTTCACTGTAGGACCATAGTGTTTTTTGCACATCTGACCACTGTCACTTTAAGCATTAATAACTCTAAGATGTTTTTACCTTTCATTCTAATTCCGAGACAGTTTTTTCGTGACATATCCTACTTTATGTTAGTGGTAAAATTTAGTCGATACTTGCATCATTTCTTGGTAAAAAAAATTCCAAAATTTGCTGAAAAAATTTAAAATTTTGAATTTTTCTAACTTTCAAGCTCTCTGTTTGTAAGGAAAATAGACATTCCAAATAAATTATATTTTGATTCACAAATACAATATGTCTACTTTATGTTTGCATCATAAAGTTGACATGTTTTTACTTTTGGAAGACATCAGAGAGCTTCAAAGTATAGCAGCAATTTTCCAATTTTTCACAAAATTTTCAAAATCGCAATTTTTCATGGACCAGTACAGGTTTGAAGTGGATTTGAAGGGTCTTCCTATTAGAAATACCCCACACATGACCCCATTATAAAAACGGCACCCCTAAAAGTATTCAAAATGACATTCAGTCAGTGTGTTAACCCTCTAGGTGTTTCACAGGAATAACAGCAAAATAAAGGAGAAAATTCAAAATCTTCATTTTTTACTCGCATGTTCTTGTAGACCCAGTTTTAGAATTTTTACAAGAGGTAAAAGGAGACAAATCCTATCAAAATATGTAACCCAATTTCTCTCAAATAAGAAAATACCTCATATGTGTATGTCAAGTGTTCGGCAAGCGCTGTAGAGGGCTCAGAAGGGAAGGAGCGACAATGGGATTTTGGAGAGTGAGTTTTTCTGAAATGGTTTTTGGGGGGCATGTCACATTTAGGAAGCCCTTATGGTGCCAGAACAGCAGAAACCCCCCCACATGGCATACCATTTTGGAAACTACACCCCTCAAGGCACGTAACAAGGGGTCCAGGGAGCCTTAACACCCCAAAGGTGTTTGATGACTTTTTGTTAAAGTCGGATGTGTAAATAAATAAATAAATAAAAATTTCACTAAAGTGCAGTTTTTTCCCCCAAATTTACCATTTTTATAAAGGGTAATGGGAGAAAATGCCCCCCAAAATTTGAAACTCCATCACTTCTGAGAATGTAAACACCCCATGTTAGGATGTAAAATGCTCTGCGGGCAAACTACAATGCTCAGAAGAGGAGTCACATTTGGCTTTTTGAAAGCAAATTTTGCTGAAATGGATTTTGGGGGGCTTGTCGCATTTAGGAAGCCCCTATGGTGCCAGAACAGCAAAAAAAAACACATGGCATACTATTTTGGAAACTACACCCCTCAAGGAACGTAACAAGGGGTACAGTGAGCCTTAACACTTCACAGATATTTCACGACTTTTTGTTAAAGTTGGATGTGTAAATGAAAAAAAAATATTTCACTAAAATGATGTTTTTTTCCCAAATTTTACATTTTTACAAGGGGTAATAGAAAATTACCCCCAAAATGTGTAACCCCATTTCTTTTAAGTATGGAAATACCCCATGTGTGGACGTCAAGTGCTCTGCTGGCGCACTACAATGCTCAGAAGAGGAGGAGCGCCATTAAGCTTTTGGAAAGGGAATTTGTTTGGAATGGAAGTCAGGGGCCATGTGCATTTACAAAGCCCCTCGTGGTGCCAGAACAGTGGACCCCCCCCCCTAATGTGACCCCATTTTGGAAACTTAACCCCTCACAGAATTTAATAAGGGGTGCAGTTTAATAAGGGATTTCATTACGTGAGGGGTGTAGTTTCCAAAATGGGGTCACATGTGGGAGGGGTCCATTGTTCTGGCACTATGGGGGCTTTGTAAACACATGTGGCATTCAATTCCGGACAAATTTTCTCTTCAAAATCCCAATGGTGCTCCTTCTCTTCTGAGCATTGTAGTTCGCCCTCAGAGCACTTTACATCCACATATGGGGTATTTATGAAAATTCGTCAAACACCTGTGGGGTGTTAAGGCTCACTATACCCCTTGTTACATTCCGTGAGGGGTGTAGTTTCCAAAATGGGGTCACATGTGGGTATTTATTTTTTTGCGTTTATGGCAGCACCGCTGTAAAATCAGCCACCCCTGTGCTAATCACCAATTTAGGCCTCAAATGTACATAGTGTGCTCTCACTCCTGAGCCTTGTTATGCGCCCGCAGAGCATTTTACACCCACATGTGAGGTATTTCCATACTCAGGAGAAATTGCGTTAAAAATTTTGGGGCTTTTTTCCTTTTACCTCTTGTGAAAATAAAAAGTAAAGGGCAACACTGGCACGTTAGTGTAAATATTTTTTTGGGTGTAGAACCCAACTTTTCCTTTTCATAAGGGGTAAAAGGAGAAAAAGCCCCCCCAAATTTGTAGTGAAATTTCTCCCGAGTACTGAAATACCCCATATGTGGCACTAAACTGTTTCCTTGAAATACGACAGGGCTCCGAAGTGAGAGAGCGCCATGTGCATTTGAGGACTAAATTAGGGATTGCATAGGGGTGGACATAGGGATATTCTATGCCAGTGATTCCTAATCAGGGTGCCTCCAGCTGTTGCTGAACTCCCAGCATGTCTGGACAGTCAGTGGCTGTTCAGAAATGCTGGGAGTTGTAGTTTTGCAACAGCTGGAGGCTCCATTTTGGAAACACTGCTGAACAATACGTTTTCATTTTTATTGGGGAGGACAGTGTAAGGGGGTGTATATGTAGCGTTTTACCCTTTATTATGTGTTAGTGTAGTGTTTTTAGGGTACATTCGCACTAGCGGGTCACAGTGAGCTTACCGCTAGGAGTTTGCGCAGTGACAAAAAATTTGCCGCAGCTCATACTTGAAGCAGGAAACTCACTGTAAACCCGTCCTTGTGAATGTACCCTGTACATTCACATGGGAGGCAAACCTGCAACTGTTTCGAAACTACAACTCCCAACATATACTGACAGACCGTGCATGCTGGGAGTTGTACTTTTGCAACAGCTGGAGGCACACTGGTTGGAAAACCTTCAGTTAGGTTCTGTTACCTAACTAACTATTTTCCAACCAGTGTGCCTCCAGCTGTTGCAAAACTACAACTCCCAGCATGTACTGACCGTCGAAGTGCATGCTGGGAGATGTAGTTATGCAACAGCTAGAGGTACACAACTACAACTCCCAGCATGCTGAGGCAGCTGTTTGCTGTTTGGGCATGCTGGGATTTGCAGTTTTGCAACATCTGGAGGTCTACAGTTTAGAGACCACTGCACAGTGATTTCCAAACTGTGGACCTCCAGATGTTGCAGAACTACAAATCCCAGCATGCCCAGACAGCAAACTGCTATGTGGGCATGCTGGGAGTTGTAGTTTTGCAAGATCTAGAGGGCCACAGTTCACAGCACAGTGATCTCCAAACTCTGACCCTCCAGCTGTTGCAAAACTACAAATCCCAGCATGACAGCGGTCTGGGCATGCTGGGAGTAGTAGTTTTGCAACATCTGGAGGGTAGCAATGTAGAGATCACTGTATAGGGGTCTCAAACTGTAGTCCCCTAGATGTTTCTAAGCAACTTATCGGCTTCCGTTGGATCCAGGGAGCCATCCTCTTCTGCCACACGACATTGCCGTCTGCGCCAATCTCCGACTCCGATCGTAGCCCGCAGCCTCGCCCGCAGGGTAAGTGGATCTTCGGAGCTGGTCCCCTTTGTTTCCCCGTTCTGCCCTGCCTATTGTGGGTGGGCAGAATGGGGAAAAGGAAGATTAACCCCGCACCCCCGATCTGCTATTTGTGGTTGCGTCTAGACCACCAATAGCAGGGATAGGAGGGGTGGCACCCCTGCCAATTCACTTCTATCCCTTCAGGGGGATCGTGGGTGTCTTGGACAGCCACGATCCCCCTTATTTTCCGGGTCACCGGGTCACCATAGACCCATAATGACCCGGAATCGCGCAAATCGCAAGTGTGAATTCACTTGCGATTTGCGCCGATCGCCAACATGGGGGGTCTGATGACCCCCCTGTGCATTTACACGGGGTGCCTGCTGATCAATATCAGCAGTCACCCCCATCCAGTTCCCGCTCGGTGGGGACCGAAATTCCCACGGACGTACAGATACGCCTTTGGTCCTTAAGTACCAGGGAGCAAAGGCGTACCTGTACGCCCTTGGTCCTTAAGGGGTTAAGCACATGCACTTTTTTCAAAGAAGTACACAGCAACAGCTATCTAGACTTCTCCAGTTCTCACTATAAAAAATGGATATCCAATTTTCCTTACGGACAGTTCAAACATGTTAGAAGGAACTGCTCCTCGTTTGATGATTTTAAAAAACAAAGTGACACACTCAAGACACGCTTTCAGACTAAAACGTTTCCCAGAGCCATCATAGAGTCTGCCAATAAATGTGACAGCACTCACACAGGCAGACTGTCTCACTAAAACTACGCGTAACAAATCAGACAGTCAAAACTGGTCCTCCGATTTCGTCACCACATATACAAGGGAACATACACAGATTGAAGGGATCCTGTGTAATTATTGGCCTATCTTACTGAAAGACCCTTATGTAACATTTTACTTCCAAAACCCACAGTCACCTTTAGAGGAAGAGGGACACTACGCAATATCTTTCTATACATATTTACTATATATTTATTATTCATTATACATATACTACACATATAATTTTTATTTTCACCTTTTCATTACATTTTTATTTGTGGTCGTGGCTCGAAGAGCCGTGAATGAATAACCTAAGGAGAAAACATGATTAGGATGACTTACCGACCTAACCTTGAATTCCTATGGAACCTGAAACATAAGAAGAAGTAAGGAAACAGCGGTTGAAGTGTGCCCAAAGTACCGCGACCGTGGGTACGCCTATAGAGGGCAAAAAGTCAGAAATAGGGTGCAACTTGATTTTATTGAGTTTACAGAGCCAGTATCTTAAATACATTTGCCATTTCCATTGAAGGGTCAGGCACATAACGGTCAAAGCAAGCAGAACTCCAACGACCCAGCTTCTTGATCATGTGAGCTGGAATGTTGTGTCTAGAAGCAGCTGAGGCCGCGCCAATTCTGAATGAGTGCCCTGTGATGCCTGCAGAGTCTTTACCCAACATGGTGATGAGTGACGTGTTTGATGAACTGTGATGACATTAAAGCCTGGCCACCAAGAGGTAGAAGAGGACCGTCCGCCGCTCGCCCCGACAACATGGCCAGTAAGGCCGATAGGGCAGCTACCGGGCACCAACGATGTGACGTGGGAAAGTAGCGTACGGACGCTCCCCACCTGCAGGTTTTGGTGGCCAGCAGAGAGAGGGGGAAACCTGAGCCACTAGGCGACAGCTGGCCCAGGGTCAGGCCCAGTGATCTGTGCCCGAGACGCCTGAACTCACCGGGCCTGAGAAAGCCATAGAAAGAGAGGTGAATGGCCGCTTTGATGACCGTACTTAGGTGGTGCCCTGAAGAGGTCCCAGGTGACCGGTGCGCGGGAAGGTGACCTGTGAAGTGAAGAAAGTGACACACCTCTGAGAGCAGCCTTGATGGGACGTGCGGAAAGCAGTGACGGTGCATTAGGGTGCAACAAGGACCTGTGGTGCTGAAGACCCGTGAGGTGCAGCTTGATGGTATTGTGGGACAAGTGTAAGGAGGAGTGGCAAAAACCAATGAACGCTAGGGAAGAATGCACCGAGATTGTGGCAGGCAGACCTAAGTTGTTCATGAAGGTAGTGAAAGACACCAGAGCAGAATCATAAGCCCGAATCGTGCTGGGTGCTAAGGAACCTCGGATTAGAGCGATAGCCACTGCTGAGTAGGTGGCTAGGCCATCAGTTGCTGGAGTGGAGGGACCGTGGTTCCAGTTCGATCTGCTCCTGGTAGTACCTGAAAGAACAGCCTCAGGTTAGCTCGGGACAATGCGTCAGCTGCGACATTTAACCTGCCCTCAATATGTTCGACTGAGAAGTGGAAGTTGTGCTCGAGTGCTAGCAACACGAACTTCCTGACGAAGCGCATGATGTGGGGGGACTTAGAGCACCCTTTGATTAGTATATCGACCGTGGCCGTGTTGTCGCATATGAAGCGAACAGTCGTGTTACTCCAAGACCGTCCCCACACTGCAGCGGCCGCTACAATGGGATATGGGAAAGAAACCAGTGCAGAGGTTTCTTTGAAACCGGGAATGTTGCCGATCTCTGGAGGCCAAGGACCTGCCAGCCACTGATTCTTGTGTATAGCTGCGAACCCGAGTGCAGAAGCATCGAACCGCACAATGGGGGAAAGTTCTGATGCTCCAGGAGTAAAGAAAGACACCCCATTCCATTTGTCTAAAAACTGGTCCCACATAAGTAGATCTGCCATGGCTTCATTGTCAATGTGAATAGTCTGCCTCTGGCCAGAGACTGAGGGGAGAAGGTCCAGGAAATGAATGCTCTCCCCTGAGGGATAATCCTCATGGCGAAAGCCATCATTCCCAGGAGGCTTTGAAGCTCGACCCTGGAAACCGTACGACACCTGGAGAGGCTGTGTAGTCGCTCCCGGATTCTGGCCAGTTTGTCTTGTGGTAGTCTGGCTTGCATGTTCCCGGTATCCAGGATGATACCCAAGAAGACAAGCTGGGTGGAGGGACCCTCTGTTTTGTGTGAAGCGACAGGGACGCCAATCTTTTTGAACAAAGCCAGCAGTGAGGAAAGGTTACTTGGAGTATGTTTGGGGTGTTCAAGCAGCAAGAAATCGTCCAAGTAACGTATGGTGTGTTGGCAGTGTGTGACGTTTTGGAGTGCCCAGTGAAGGGCTGTGGCCAACTGATCGAAAAGCCACGGGCTACTCTTCGCGCCAAAAGTGAGTTTGGTGGTGAGACCAAGCCTGTGTGGAATCCGTCACAGAACCCAGCCACCAACCAACTGACTCAGTTGGGATCAGGGTGACAGGCAAGGACCCCGGCCAGGACCTGCACCTGGACCACGCCTAGTCACGCCTGAGAGCCCTTCTGGGTGCAGATTGAGCTGGGGTGAGCTCTGTACCAGGTGAGACATATGTGCAGGAGTCTGCAGTTGCTGTATTGACAGGAGGAGAGATTGAAGTTGTTGCAGATCGGGGATTTGCCCAGGAACCTCACCGGCCTGCCCAGCCTGTCTAGAGCGCCTGTGTTCCTCTGAGGAGCAGAGGCGTGGGAGCTGGGGCCCCTGCTGGAGCTAGGCTCCCCTGGGTCGCTGCTCCTAGGTGAGTCCGCACACAGCGCAGGACGGAGCTTTCATGCCTGCGAAGTGATCGCAATAGAGCTCCGTATCAACAACCCCCCAGTTAGTTATATATTTGAATTTGGCGTAAGCTGCCGCAGCTTTGGCCGAGAAGGATTTGTGGTAATCATAAAACGTAGTGCCCCCCTATTTATGAGCCATCTGGATAACTCTGTGCAGATACAGGTCTAACTCGACCCTGCGGCTAGGGCTGACCGAGCAGATGACGTCCCTTAAGAGGCCGAATGCAAGGACGAATTCAAGGACCTGTTGAGCCTGGCGTCCTTGCTTTTGAATGTCACCGCCAGCTCACCACAGGCGACAGTCTTGGTGTCCTTGATGTCTGTTGTAGCGATTAGGAGGGACGCAAGGTTGACATCCTTGCCCTCTAGGATCTCTTTTTTAATGGGCGCCGGGATGAGATGCGCTGGGGTGATGTTGGGTGGGAGTTGTGGCGTACCTGTAGGCGTAGCCTGTGAGGTAGAAGCCGTGAGAGCTGAGGTAGTGGGAGCAGATTCGCTATTCTTGGAGAAGTCCATAAGGTCCAGTCTGGCCTGGAAGCCAGCGACTGACGCTAGGACGTCTGCCATCATAGTATGAGGCTGGGACAGCGAGGCGCTTGACGCCTGAGCCTGGACAGCTTCCTGACTGCCCCTGGGGGCTTGGTCGGCAGTGAGCAGGTTATACAGTTCGCCCTTCCTGGCAGAGGCTGGGAAGGGGATGTCCCTTCGCCTTAACTCCTCCATCAACCTGGGAATGGTCCATACTCGGTATGACGGCATGCTCCCTCGGTCCGAAGCCCTGGCGGGGGTTTCCGGAACAGAGAGGGCATCCTCAATGTCCGAGCGATGGGACACACCTCTAGCCGAACCTATCTGGGCCAGTGAAGGGTGCCGGTGGGGAAAAGAAAAATGACTGATGAATTTGCAAACTTCACCTAGCTACTAGACACGGGAACTGACCTGCTGCTGTCCTGAGCTGTAGGGACAACGTGACAGCCTTGGCGGCACGACCTGATACAGCTGTGAATATTATATGAGACGATTAGAGTGGTGTAACAACTAGAGGGTGTGGGTGGCGAAGAGAGTAATTACTGTAGTGACTATGTGTATGCCGTTTGCGCTGAAGAAGAGTCAGAAACGGCACACGCAGAGGACCCCGCTGAAGACATGTCAGACAAAAGGTGATCCTCCGCCTAGTTTAATGACATGTTGTGCTGAATGAGTCAGGTACAACATGAGTGCCAGGCCCCGACTGAAGCAGAGTCAGATCGAGAGCCGAGTGGCAGGTGTGTGTGAGGACGCGCGTGGCTGTGACGGAATGTGAGTAGCAGCGTCATGCGTGACATCGGGGAGTATACCCGTGGATGTCAGAACCGTGGATCACGGGACGTGAGTTTGTGGGTTTGCACATGTGTATGTTTATATAATATGTCTTTCCTCCGCCCCCCTTTTTTTTTTTTGTACCTCGAGCTGCAAGCTGAGAGGAAAACGTTTAGAAGGGAACCTAATCACCGACCACCAACCAGACAAACCTGAGGGGGGGGGGGGGGAAAGAAATCACAGAAATTACATTTTGGAAGCATAGTAGATAGTGCGGTCTCCAGTAGCGACCGTGAAAATGGAAATTACGAGTGGTACAGTGTGAGTACGCAATTCTCTCCCTGCCTTGAGCTGAAGGGAGCCACTGGTGAGGTCTGGTAGCCATGGGAACTGAGCAACAACGTGGAGCATGCATGAGTCGTGGGCCCGTTGCTATGGAGACCATGGAGACCGGTGTTTTAAGTGGGTGTGAAGCCCTGCCCTCACTGAACTCACTGAGGCCCTGTGCAGGTGGCCCAGGCGAGAAGTGGCACCCTGGATTTTTTATGTGCTGCCCCAGGAGAGTGCATGCATGCCTTTTCCCTCTTGTTTTATAGTCTTTTACATGCCCTGTCTCCCAGGGGAGACCCTCATATGCAGCAATACCCCAAAACAAAACAAAAACTCCTCCCCTTTATGTACATTATACATGTATATATCTATTTTTCTCTGGGCCCGGGGCACATGCCCCGCCCACCGTGACCCCGGAGCCCCGCCCCTCCCATCTCCCCGACATGTCTAGGACACGCCGGGAGACCGGAGAGGGGAAGGAGCACGAGGCCCGGCGGGACGGATACACAGATCGGTGCCCGTGTCGGCCTCCCCTTGGTGAGTGACGCGAGGCGGCACCGGGGGAGCGACGCCATCCGCTGGTGCCGCGAAACCCCGCCCCCCCAGCCATGCCGACGACGAGCCAGCGAGCGGTGTGAGGGAATGGAGCAGCGGGACCAGCACGAGGGCGTCTCCCCGCCCCGGGCCAGCGGCGCCACCAGGCCAAAGGAGAACCAGGTAGGGGCAGAGCCCTGTTGTTGACCGGGGAAACCCGGACTCCCGGGAGCGGCAGCAAAGCCGGCGGGAGGGCCCGGGAACGTGGGGGGAGGGCGGCCCTGGCGAGGAGAGCAGTACCCTGCCCCAGAACAACGTAGACAGGGAGCAGTGGGGTTGCATAAACAGGACACATAGAGGCCGGGAACCGGCGCTTACCTGAAAAACCTCGTAGAGGACGGGGGATAGGACCGACACAGAAACCACCAACTAACTCTCCAGGAACGTGAGACCTAATACAGTAGCCTACAAGAGAACTACTGCCAATGATACACACGCCCCTACCTGTGGGAGAGGTGTGGTTTTATATCCCACGCCACTCCCACAAATGCAGCCAATTAGGCTTTCAACATACATCCATTGGTTTATATGGTCTAACCCCCTTTTTTACCCCATAACTTTTTACTACTCGATCTTATATTAATTTATTTATTTATTACTGTAACGGGACATGGCAGGCGGTGGATCCTCTGGGCCTGTGTGGATGATGACGTGAGCCATGCCAGGGAGCGGAGTCTAAGGTGCCGTTGGTTTTCACCAGAGCCCGCGGCAAAGCGGGATGGTCTTGCTGCGGCAGCAGTTCCCAGGTTGCTACCCCTGGCACGACTCATCCACACAGGTAGCTGGGAGGTGGCATGGCACAGAAGGAGACTGGCAGGACATGGCAAGATGGCATTAGGTCAGGGCAGTTAACACAGGTGCAGGGGAGGTAAAGTAGAAAGGAACAGGTACTCGGTAACAGGGACACAGGACTATCACTTTGGCACAGGGTAACCAAAGATCCGGCAGGGAACCAAGGGAGGAGAGGATATTTAAGACAGGGACAGGTCTGGTAATACTACTTTATGTATCTTCTCTAACTGGACTCCATACCCTTCTGCTGGATAGTAATTCTGAAGCACTGAAGGTCCGCTTCTAGGCGCCCACGTTCTCAGCTCACTGCTCCGGAAGTGAATACGTGTTCTCCGCCCTCCTATTGGCCCGGCCTCAACACGTGACCGCGGCTCCTAGCTACACGTCCGTAGCAACTCCAGCTTCACAGTGGGTCATGCTCCAGTGATCTATAGCACTGCAGAGTGCATGTAACGAAACCAAAAAAAAAAGGCGATCCTGCTGGCCAAGGACTTTAATATGCATTCTCTGTTGCTTCCTAATGTCATATATTTATATCTGCATGTGTTCATTTGTTTCTATTGTAGTGTTTACCTGTTGTATGGATTACCTGACATGACCTTTTACCACTGGGACACTCTTACACCTTGTTTGGCGCCAGTTCACACTGCATTTAAACACTCTGTTAACCGCTGTATTGTTATGCTGATCTGAGGAAGAGGGGGTTATCCTCGAAACGTGTCATCCATTTTGTTTTATTTTAATATTTTCTATTACAATAAAAGTGATCCATACGTGTATCTTTTACAAGACATTCCATGACTCTGATGTTTGAGCTAGCAGTGCCTGGAAACAATGGTCTATTTTTCCTATCTACTCTGCAAAAATCATGAAGGAAACCCATAAACAGAACAAGTAAGTTGCACATTTTAGGTAAAACAAAGAAAAACGTATTCAAACAGTGTGCACAAAATCTTCACCACCACCGCTTCTTCTGCTAAATGTTCTTGTTTTTTTACTGGTTTGCAATACTAGTAATAGTTCATGTCTAGATTATTGTAGGATACATGGGAG
This sequence comes from Hyla sarda, assembly GCF_029499605.1. Lineage (NCBI taxonomy): Eukaryota > Metazoa > Chordata > Amphibia > Anura > Hylidae > Hyla > Hyla sarda. Next base: position 137,479,040 of record NC_079195.1, on the reverse strand, counting down.
AGGGAGAAGGAGGAAGGGACCTCCAGTTACAATTTAACCAAGATAAGCAGATTAGCGAGGTGAGGATTTGTCGTAAAAGGTAGCCAGGGAGAGACCAACAAGAGTAATGGCGAAACCAGATCTGCCACCGAGAATTTAGGATTAGAATGACGGTGCCAGTCAACCATGCTAGACTGATGGGAGACAAAAGAATACTGTATGATATGGAAGGTTTGGAAGGTTTGGAAGATCGAGGCCACCTTTCATTTTATGCCTGTAAAGGAGAGAATGTGCTAACCTTGCTGGCTTCTTCACCCAGATGAATTAAAAAACAGAGACAGAAGTGAAAAAGACACGAGGAAGAGCAATATGTAGAGCCCGTAAAAGGTAAACCAAGTGCGGGAGTATGTTCATCCTTAAAAACGAGCACCTTCCAAACCAAGTGAAGGAGTCTAAATGCTAGCAATCAAGGTCAAACTGCAGAGTCCGCAAGAGCAGAACAAAGTTGACCTGATCAGGCACGGTGCTGTAATAAGAGGACCAAGCATCCGCTTTATGGTGCACAGACTCCGCAGCCGAGGGGGGTGGGGGGAGTTGGAAAAATGAAGTCTTTTTTTTTTTTTACTGAGACCGACCTCATTGTTCGCCCCGCCTGCTCCGCACATCACAGAAGTAGCTGCCGCCGCCACTGTCTGCTCTGCTCACTGCCGTGGCCAAGATTCCCTTGCTCATCCGTCACTTTAAATGAGCTGTGGCCTGCGGCCGTGACGAGTTACGTCCTCCTGTGCCAAGGAGCCACGCAGGAGGACGTCACACATCACTGAAGGGGCTGCCCTCCCCAGAGAGCCCACTGGCACCAACAAATTGTGGTGAAAAGCTGCCTGCATGCTGCCTGAGGAAGTACAGGCAGCTTTTTGTGGCGCTAGCGGGGAAATGAAGGGAAGTTATGAAGGAAGGTTTTGAAAGGAGGTTATGAAGGAAGGGAAGTTCTGAAGGAAGGGAGGTTATGAAGTGTGGTCTCCCGGAACAGGACCTGGTCCTGTCCCTTTGTGTACAGTCCCCTCAGCCAGAGTCCCTCCATGTCAATGGGGCTCTCCTGTAGGGCTAACCCCTAGTCGCCTCATATGAATGGTATTTAATGTGTATATATATATATATATATATATATATATATATATATATATATATACATGTTGTATAGGAATACCTCTGTATAGGACCTTAGAGGTCACGTGCCTTTAATTAAATTTGATTATGGTTTAAGGACCTTTGGGTAATGTGATACCCAGAGTTCATTGGGTAAGGACTGACAGGTTCTGCTGACCAATGAGCTTTGTCTCACCCCCTTAATATATAACTGGCTGCAGCCACTAGATTCTCTCTCTTACTCTCTAGAGACCTGTACATGAAAGCAAACACATCTAATCATCTCTTCAGCATCAATTCAAGCTAGGCCTGAAGCCTAATACCTAGCAGCCATAAAACTGTGAGTTATACTAAATCCTGTGTGACTACTATCAACTCAAATATCCTAAAATAGTAGCACAGTGGCTAGCATCAAAGCTCATTGATTCTAAAGTCCCAGCAAACATGTGAGGAGCCTGTATCTCGGTTCACTCCTGCAAAGACTGTATTGTTCATGCCCTTGCAAAAAATCTGAAGTAAAGTTGCTTAAAGTTTACTTCATAAAATCTGCTGTGGACATTCCTTTATTTCTCCCTGCCGTTTGTGGGACGGTTGACGGTAGGACCATTACATTGAGGAAACCGCACCCTGGCATCACAACAATTAAGGGTTAACACCAATATACCCTACACTATCACCAGCACCACCCGGTCACCACAGAAGGAAGGAAAGTTATGAAGGAAGGGAGGTTATGAAGGAAGGGAAGTTATGAAGGAAGGGAGGTTATGAAGGCAGGGAGGTTATGAAGGAAGGGATGTTATGAAGGGAGGGAGCGGGGAAATAAAGGGAGGGAGCAGGGGTAAATGTCTGTAGATGCATATTAATGGTGAGGTGGAGGATTGGGTAGTGGTGGGGTTTAAATCAATTAAAAATTGCCCAGGGGGATCAGGGGGGGTTAAATTGGACCCCCCTGATCCCCCTGTGGTATTTTAATTGAGCCCGCCCCCCATGTAATAATACCTAATTTCACCAAAATTAGTATGTTTAAAATTTTCCACTTCTGACACCTGTAACTTTTTATTTTTCCATACATGAAGATGTATGAGGGCCATTTTTTTGCGCCTTGATCTGTAGTTTTTATCAGTACCATTTTTGTTTTGCACTTTTTGCTAATTTTCTTCTGCTACATGAAGTGACCAAAAACCAGCAATTCCTTTTTTGCAAGATTTATGCCATTGACCGTGGGGTTTCTTATATTTAAATAGATTGGACATTTATGCATGTGGTGATACCAAATATGTTTTCTTATTTATGTTAACTTTTTTTTTTTTTTTTTAAATGGGGAGGAAGAGGGGTGATTTAAGCTTTTATTAGGGGAGGGGCTTTTTCACAATTATTGCTATTTTTTATTATCTACATTGTTTTTTTTTTGTCCCTATAGGGCAGTGTTTTCCACACACTGTTTCTCCAGTTGTTTCAAAACCTCAACTTCCAGCATGCCCTTTGGCTGTCTGTGCATGCTGAGTGTTGTAGTTATGCAACAGCTGGTGGCATATTTTTTCTATAAAAATGAAAAATGTCTTGTACGGCACTGTTTCCAAAACGGAGCCTTCAGCTGTTGAAAAACAACACCTCCCAGTATTGCCGGACAGCCATTAACTGTCTAGCTGGAGGCACCCTGTTTGGGGAACACTGCCGTAGGGTATTTTGTTGGAGGCGGCTAGTGCTATGCTTGCATCCGGGTCTGTCCCTATGCAAATCCTTAATTTAGGCCTCAAATGCGCATGGCACTCTCACACTCTGGAGCCCTGTTTTATTTCAAGGCAACAGTTTAGGGCTAAATATGGGGTATTTCCATACTCGGGAGAAAGTGTTACACACTTTGGGGGGCTTTTTCTCCTTTTGCCTCTTATGAAAAGGTAAAGTTGGGGTCTACATGTTAGTGTAAAAAAATGTAATTAGCTAGCTGTTGCAAGACAGTGAGGACATACTGGGAGTTGAAGTTGCAACAGCTAACAGCATAAAACTCCTATTGCTATTACTCTGGCTTCTGATGTGGGTAAACAAGTGACAGACACGTAGGGAATAGAACAGCATGAAAAAGGAACTTCCATTACAATGAGACGAACAGGTGGGGCATGAGTGGTGTCATATCCTGGTCCAAGGGGAGTAGTGATTCCACTCAAAGACCTAAGTGTTCTCTGCTGCTAGCTGTTGATTTTGGTTGTTTTTGTACATGACTATGCTCCCCATACACCCAGGCTACAGCAGCACACAGTGATGGATGCCCTCTATAGGTGAAAACAGTAAAAGTGGCAGTGTGGCACTTATCAGTAGCCTCCTGAGCACCACAACATAAGTTCAAGAGGATAGGGAGTGCAGGGGAAAAGTTAAGTGGGCTTGGTAAGTGTAGCCTGCCCTCTCTGTAACTATGCTTCAAACTGTATGCAGGTTAGGGTGTCTGTTGATCTGAGGTAGGTGCAGGTGTGGTGGTCCAGTACAGGAGTTGCACTCCTGTACCCTTTCTGTCCTGTGTGGCGGACTCTATCTCAGTGTCCCCTGAGTCCACCCTTATTGTATACATCTCAAATGGTTAATAAGTGCCTTATGTTATATATGAGAACGTCTTTATAATGTTCATATGTTTTTAAATGTTGTTACCAAGTCATGTAACCTGGGAAGGTGTCAGTGACCAGGTGACTTGTGAGGTGACAATATAGGACTCCTCAAAAGACATCCTATATTAGGGAGAAGCTAGTTCACTCTCTTGAGTTCCAGTCTTTGCTGAGTACAGAACAGTCAAGACCTGGGAGTGTCTGGTGTCCTGAAGAGACCCAAGGCCTAAACATGCAGCCATGCTTGACCACCAAGTTCCCCACAAGTGAACGTCAAAGCCTGGTAAGCTACACAAGGGGTGAAGTCTAGTCAGTCCTAGTTAAGTCAGTCAAGTCTTTCTATATTCAGCATGGGTCTGCATCATTCAGCCAAGTCTACTACAAGTCCTAGTGAGCCTGCAAGTCTCCTAAGTCACTGGACATCTCCTTAGGCCTAACTGAGCTATAAAGACTATTCCATCTGTCTGCCTCAGTAATGCTGCCATTGTACCGCAACTTGACATCGTAGCCATTATTTGCCCAGTACCTAGCCCAGAATTCAGCCATACCTCGAGTGGTGCAGAGGTTAACCATGCCCTGGTGTCATGAATACAAGGGCTTAATGCCATCTGCCCCTGGGTGATAACATCTGCCCTCACCACACCCTCACCACAACTTGGGACTTTGTCATTGAAATCTGGTTGCTGCAAGGCGCTTGTGAAATAGAGGGGGAGGTGAAGAAACATTTGTTATCTGCCCTTGTGAACAGTAAAAGAATTGTACAGTCTTGTGTAAAACCTGTACCTGAAAGGGTTAATCCAGCCCAGCGATTTCCGCACGTGAGCGGTCGCAGTTCCGCCCACGTCAGTCCTCAGAGGTGACGCCTCTTTAATTCAGCAAGGAGGAACTAAAAGGACCACCCTGTGTTGCACAGGGGGAGACTTTCCTGACGGACCCAAGCAGGAAATTCCCTGGGCGCAGCCATCTTGAAAGTTCCGCTTATGCCCAGTTGCTTCTCACCAAGTCAGTGCTGCACTGCAAGTTCTGCAAGCATCAGGATAGAGTCTGCGGTGCTACAGTTTGTCATCAGTATCCCGGTATTGTCCACAAGTCTGGTTGCTAAGTCTACTGTCACCGGGTACCTGCAAAACAGAGGGGGAGTGGCTGCTGTTTTTACCCAATCATCCAAACCGGAGCCGCTGCAGCACCTCCTCAGCTCTCTTAAAGGGGAACGCACCTCATTCTTCTTAAAGCGACAGCACACCCAAAATTCCACAAGATTTCTGAACCCAGCACTACAGATCAACCTGGCGTCAGTGCCCCTCCAACCCCAATGGCAAGCCCACCACCTAGTCCAGCAGCTAGTGTCCTGGCTCCTGCAAGCATCAACAACCCTGGTGTTCCAGTGACAGCACCGGTATTCACGGGGAACCCTGTTCTTCCTACCTACAATGGTGACCCCTTTACCCAGAGGAATTTCAAAGAGAGCATTCAGAGCTCATAGAAAATAGGTATATGTGCAGCTCACAATATAAACAAGGTTAACTGAGATACTCTCACACTCAGAGAATGAAATAAAAAGATAATATATCAAGGTTCCTCAGTCCTCAGTTTACCATCCAGTACTAGTACTGATGCATGATGGATATTTGGATATGACAATGAATAATTATATATTGATATTTATATAAAAAAAAAGGATAATCTATGATACAGTAATACATACAATATGCACAAACCATAGGGCCCTACGTTTGTTTAATAAATTAGTTAGCAATACCCCTCTTAAGCACACATGTAAAAATAGCTAATTGCAATGTGCTTTATAAAATCAAAAATCAAAAATTTAAATTAAAATTCACCGCATTAATGATCCAATCTGTGTTGGTCTTATAATGTGTACAATATAACTAGTTCTATCTCCTGTATGGGTTGCAACTTGCATTTACTTGCATATATAAATTATGTTAATATTTAGTTGTTCACAATTCCTGAAATCAATAACAATAAATAGTCCTCTGTATATAAATCCTGCAAAGAAAAAAGTCCTCCAATTGTTGGTCTGCAACTTCCCTACGGTTTGTGCATATTGTATGTATTACTGTATCATTGTCTAATTTTTTAATAAATATCAATATATAATTATTCATTGTCATATCCATCATGCATCAGTACTAGTACTAGATGGTAAACTGAGGACTGAGGATCCTTGATATATTAGGATTCAGAGCTTGTTTGTCTTTTACCCTTTCCCTCCTAACCAACAGGTGCAACTGATAACGGGACAACTTCACAGACTGGCACTGCTGCACCTGGCCAGCTTCTGAGAAGGCAACAGTGGAACAGATCTTTGAAGGACTGTGCCAGGTATTTGAGTCACATTCTCCATCAGAGGTACGTCTCTTGCTATATGAAAGGTGACAAAAGCCAGGTGAGACCTTGAGAGCGTATGCTGCAGTCCTACAGAATGCCCTAGAGACTGTCCAAAGATTAGAAGGTATCATTCCTGAGCAGGGCAACAAAGTGTTAATGGACAGATTCATCGATAGAGCCCATAAAAAGTGGGACAAGGCCCAACTGAGAAAGCTAGCAGTCCAAGACCACAACATGTCATTTCCTGCTTTTAAGAGACTAGCTATCCAAGTAATTGAGCCTGGGACTGAGATTGAAGAAAGTTGTACTCCCTTTGCACCTGCTCTGGAACCAATAGGGGCGATGGCCAGGTCTATACCATCAACGTCTCAGATCTACAGAGTGTTAGGCTTGACATTGAACAATTGACTATTGACTCCTGTGAAGGAGCTTGCCATTGGAAAATGCAGTGCTGGGATTTAAACGGATTCACCCTGAGGTCAAGGACCAGCCCACAGGAAAACAGTCACCAGGTCCAACCCCCGAACGCCCTAAGTCAGGTCTCTCACTTCCTGGGAAGTTCTACTCCTGCTTCCACCTCCTCATCTTCTTTTTACAATTGCCCTCTCACTACAGATGCCACTCTAGCGTGCAATGCCAATTTGGATGTACACTTACGCACGATCACCCAATATTACCCCCTCATAAAGACATCAAATCGAACACAATCTATAAAAAGAAAGGAAAACCCAGAGGTTGCAGAGGAGGTCAGAGAAAACGCCAACCCACCTCTACAATTATCTCAAAGACAGAAAAATTTATAACAAAAAAAGAAATTATAAAAATTTTCAATTTATCTAGCTATATACTTTCCGAAAATGAAACTAATTTACTTGCGAAAGGGCTGTCTTTTTGTCCTGCTGCACGTCCGAACGATTTTCAGTTATTTTTAGATCTAAACGATTTTATTCGTAGATTAACATTGAGCCGTCACTTTTTTATCCAGAACAGATCGGACCATCAAACTACTAATACCCCCCAAATTTCGAATTTGGGAGTTTGTCATTCTAATATTGATAACACTTCAACCTCTGTTACCACACTAGTTGACATGACTCCAGCTCGTCATGTACCAGTAAAACCCAAATCTTCGTTTTACCCTCTACACAATCGTGGCAGCCATCTTGAGACTTTTTATCATATGGTCATGCAGGATTTTTCAAATTTATGTGATAAATCTGTTATTTTTAAGGAAAATGATAATCTAATTTCTGCTGAGAGAATTGCAATTAAATCTATACAGAACAATAAATTTATTATTGTTCGCCCTGCAGATAAAGGTGGGGGGGTTGCTGTTTTGAATAGGGCTGATTATAAAAATGAAGCCCTTAGAATTTTATCAGACCTTGAATATTATACTCCGCTTTCTTATGACCCTTCCCCTCATATTTTTTCACAGTATTGTTTGCTTATAGGTGGAGCTACAGAAAAACAATTGTTGGATAAAAGGGAGCACACATTTCTCAATATTAAAAATTATAATTTACCTATTTTTTATTATCTACCCAAATTACATAAATGTTTAACCAATCCCCCTGGTAGACCTATTATTTCAGGTATTGGTTCGATTACTGCAAACCTTTCTCACTTTATAGATCTATTTCTTCAACCCTTTGTTTTACAATTACCATCTTATCTGAGAGATTCAGCCCAACTTATTTCTGAATTACATGCTCTATCCCTACCCCCTTATTATAGTTTTCTTACCCTGGATGTGTGCTCCCTTTATTCTAACATCTCCACTGATTTAGGTGTTCCTGCAATTAAACATTTTTTACAAGAGGACCCTTCACTTAACCCCAGTCAGTCAGAATTTTTACTGGAGTCTATTAGATTTATTCTTCTCAATAATGTTTTTGAATTCAATCATACTATTTATCGGCAGAATAGGGGCTGTGCCATGGGGACTCGATTCACCCCTAGTTACGCTAATTTGTTCATGGGGCGATTCGAGTCCCTTGTCATGGCACAGTCCCTGTATTTTAAGTCCGTTTTTTTCTTTCGTCGTTATATAGACGACCTTTTTTTGATCTGGGTAGGTACCAAACATGAAGCTGACCTCTTTGTACAAGAGTTGAACACTAACACATGGGGTATAAAATTTACCATGCATTATGCAGAAAATTCCATCCAATTTTTAGACCTCGACATCCATAAAACAGTCGATGGCACTATTTCTACGAAGACTTTTTTCAAATCTGTCGATATTAACAGTTTTTTACAGTTCGACAGTGCACATTATCCAAGCTGGCTAAGAGGGGTGCCATTCGGCCAATATTTACGAATTCGTAGAAATTGCACCTCTGATTCAGATTTTATCTCTCAAGCTGAGGTTTTAAAACAACGCTTTATACAAAAGGGCTATCCTAAATCGCTTCTTACTAAGGCATATATGAAGGTGAAAGATAAAAAACAATCTGATTTGGTTACATCTATTTCTAAAAAATCCAGTTCTAATCAGCTTCATAACCCCTTTAGGTACAATTTTGTTACGAATTTCAATATTGAGGCATCTAATATTAGAAAAATATTAACTAAAAATTGGCTCATTATTCAAAATGATAAAATTCTAAACCAATTAATTCCCCCAGTCCCTAATGTCACCTACAGACGTTCCAAAAATCTCAGCAATTTATTAGCCCCCAGCAGATTTTCCGAATATCGTACACCACAGAATTCCTGTTCTATTAAACGATATTGTTTTCCTTGTAAAAAAAAGTCGCTGCCTCTGTTGTGAATGGATTATCCAAACTGATACTTTTTCTTCCTTTTTTACACAACAAACATTTAAAATTAAGGATTCACTAAATTGCGACACCACTTTTGCTATTTATTTATTAACCTGTGGTTGCGATCGCCAATACGTCGGCCGTACCACACAAACGGTGCGCTCCAGGATGAACAAACACAGATGGAACATAAAACATGGTTTTTTGTTGCATAGTCTTTCCCGTCACTTCACTCTTTATCATCAAAAAAACACTGAAACTTTAAAATTAATTATTTTAGAAACTATCCCCATTCATTTACCTAATAGAATACAAAGACTGAACAATCGCGAATCCTTTTGGATTCACAAACTACATACTTTGCACCCTCAAGGTTTTAATGAATGTATCGATACAGTTAAATAATTTGACAATTTGGGTTTTAAAAATTTCCCATCTTTCCATATGGATTAATTTCGAAAATATTATACCTTGATTTTTTCTTTGTTCCTTCTGTACTGTTCACCCTGGAGCGCCCCACGGTGTATTTATTTATTCCTTATGTTTTATTAACTAAGTTTTGTTTATTTTCCTTTCTTTTTTACATATAAACATCTTTGTATTTTTAATTTATTGATTGTTTGTTAATCTGGATTCTTGTACAAATATTCACACCCTGCGTTTTCGCAGGTTGCTGTATTCAATACCGCATTAGTTAATTGAATTCATTTTATTCTTTAAGTAGTGTTCATACATTTCCTTTTTGATCAGTTGCGGTTTGGTTTATCGCACTGTCATTTATTTTTTACTATTTTATTTTTTAATAAGGTAGCAATATACAATTAAATAATAATTTTTCTATCTCTTGAATCAATTAACATGATTCTTTATATCATATATATTTTTTTGAAATAATTTCCAACTTGTGCTGTTGAATGCCGCATCGGCGATTTAGCGGTGCGATTTCTTGAGTCGCTTGTGGTGTTACCTTCACATCACATGCGATAATTATAATTATATTATATTATATATATTTATATACATATGTTTATAGGATTGCATCGTGCTTTCATATTACTGTGTTATTACTATTTTTGTGATTTCTGTTTATATTTATTTATATATTTTTTTCATACACTGTCATATGGATATGTAATTCTATGTAACAACTCTTTTTAAAAAAAGCACTCTAATGGTTAATTCTTGGAGGTATATATACCTGTTACCAGCCTCCCCTTGTCATGCCTGATGAAGCTGCGCATGCGCAGCGAAACGCGTTGCATCTAATAAATCCATTGATTTTACTTGGCTGTCTGATGGTTCCTCTCTGCGCCAGACAAACTCCTGACTCCCTGGTCATTCGCTTTTGATTCTACACCTATCCAGGAGGGCTGCAGTGGACCTGCCTTCATATCTCCTCTGCTCCTAACCTTGTTGTGTGTGGGCGCACAACCAACCTCGGTAAGCGGCTTGGGAATCACCTTCCCCTACCCCCACCTGCAAGATCTACTGATCCCGCACATGAGGCGCCTTCCTTCCTTTCTCTAGATTAAAGGATAGAGAGTGATTGTAACCAATGTGACAGATAAGGGGTCTGCTGAATTTAAAAAGGAATGAATATCATGAGGAATTGTTTTACTGAAATTCTAGATGTCTTATATGCCTCTCTTCCCCATATGACCCCTTCAGACCAGCAGGCTGTGCAGCACCACCTGAAAGTCCGACAAGCGGAACAGAAGTTTGCCAACAAGCAAGGCGAGATCTGCAGAGTTCGAGTTCAAGATATCAGGTCGGTGACGTTACAACCCAACACTGAAACCATCATATGGTGCTGTGCACGGCTTGGAGTCAAGAATTAAGATTATGAGGCCCTGCTGGAACCCATGCAGCTAGAAGATCATCCTTTAGTCCAAGCTGCAAGGAGCCTCGTCACTGTCTACAATGGAAGAGTCCCAGTGCGGTTAGTGAACCTGTCTGATTCTGCTACCGTTTTACCCAAGTACACTCCAGTGGCTTAGTTGTACCTCCTAGAGTCAAAGGACATCGAAAAAGGGCGTCTAGTGGCACGGAAGCATGCAGCTCAAGTTACCGGTGGATCCAGCACTAATCCCCCTGAGTCCTGGTGGGCACAGCTCCATGTTGGGAATGACACTTCCCCACAGGGCCAGGTCAATGGAGTCATCAATGTGACCAAAAGGTATCATGAACCCTTCAGCAAACACCCCACAGACTTCGGAAAAACTTCAATGATTAAGCACCGTATCCTCACAGGCAACAGCCCGCCTATCAAGGAGAGACACTGTCCGGTCATGCCAGGCATGAATCAGACTGTCAAGAAGATGCTGGCCGACATGAAGGATGTGGACTTGATACAAGAAAGTCCCTTGGTGGTGCCACTTGTCCTGGTCAAGATAAAAGATGGAACCATCCGTTTCTGTGTCGAAAGAACAATGTCACACATAAGGATGCTTATCCTTTGCCAAGGATTAAGGAATCACTTACTGCCCTTGGGTCTGCTGTTTACTTCTCCACCCTGGATTTAACCAGTGGGTACTGGCAAGTGCCCATGGCCATGGAGGATCGGGAGAAGACCGCCTTTGTGACACCCATGGGGTTGTTCGAGTTTAAAAGTATGCCATTTGGGCTACATAATGCCCCTGCTACATTCCAGTGTCTGATGGAAAGGTGCCTAGGCCACCTGAACTTCCAAAGTGTCTTATTGTACCTGAACGATGTCATTGTGTATTCCAAGTCTTACCAGGGACACTTCAGTCATCTGTAAGATGTCTTTCAAGTCCTGATCAAGCATGGTTTGAAGATCAAACCCTTAAAGTGTCTCTTGCTCAAACCTCAAGTCCATTACCTCGGCCATGTTTTCAGCGCAGAAGGAGTTCAGCCAAATCCTGAGAAGGTGGATGCTGTAAAGAACTGGTCAACACTGGGCATGATGAAAGATGTCAGGAGCTTCCTGGGATTTGCCGGCTATTACCGCAGCTTCATCCCACACTTCACTCAGATTGCAGAACCCCTTACAGCTCTCCTACAGGGAATGGCAAAAGAGACTACAATGGGAAGCTACCTATTGATTGGGCCGAAGAGCAGGAGATAGTGTTCCTTGCTCTCAAGCGTCTGCTGACAAAACCACCCATCTTGGCACATCCAGACTACAGTCAGCCATTCCAGCTGTATACTGATGCCAGTTTTGAAGGTCTGGGAGCTGTCCTGTCCCAAGTTCAAGAGGGACTAGAGAGAGTGATTGCCCATGCAATCGTAATCTGCGAGGAGCAGAGAAGAACAATGCAAATGCAATTCAAATTGGAACTTCTCGCCTGGTATGGGCCATGACAGAAAAATTCAAGGATTACTTGGTTGCCACGCCATTTACTGTCTACACAGATAATAATCCGTTGGCCCACCTGAACACTGTTCCCATCAAGTACAGAAGCGGCAAGTCAAACGTCAATGCCGATGTAATGTCTCGATTGACCCCAGGTGAGGAACCACCTGTCAAAGACGTGTGGGAAGATGTGGAGATGCCCCCATTTTATCAACGGTTTGTGAATTAGAATGTTGTTACCCCCCTCGTGGATGGTGAACCCAGGTCCGAAAAGGTTAAAGAAGACCTATATACCTGGAAGACTCTCCAAGATGAAAGTTGAGTTATGGGAGATCTGTTGGATTACCTTCTGGTGAAAAAGGTACCAACCCATCTATGCCGGGCCCAGGCTGACTACGGGTTGAAACATTTGTGGCGACAGAGGAAGCGACTGTTTTTGCACAAAGGACTGTTGTACCGAAATTCTTTGGATTCAATCTCTGATGGTCGACTTCATCAGATTTTAGTTCCCCAAAGAGATGCAGCGATGGTCCTCAACGCGTATCATGACCAGTCAGAACACTTTGGAGTCCACAAGACAGAAGAAACCACTGTCCGGCGAAGACTCTACTGGATTGGAATGCAGAGTGATATTGAGAAATGGTGCAGTGAATGTTCTGTCTGTAATGTCACCAAGAATGTGCGCAAGGACGCAAGAGCACTTCTCCACTCCATCCATAGTGACAGACCCAACCAGCTGGTTGCGCTAGACCATGTGAAATTGTCTCCAACTCGGTCCAGGTATACCTATGCTCTCACCATGGTGGATCACTACTCGAAGTGGGCTTTCATTGTCCCCATCAAAGATCTCACAGCCAAGACGGTGGCCCAGATGTTCTACTCTAAGTGAGTGCAAACCCTTGGATGTCCTGAGTCTGTCTTAACTGACCATGGAACGGCCTTTGAGGCCCAACTATTTCAAGAACTCTGTTAATTCCATGAATGCAAGAAACTCAGAACCACTGCTTATCACCCTCAAGAGAATGGGCTCTGTGAGCGGATCAATCAAGTCTTCATTCATATGCTGCGAGCAGCCTCTGTGTCACAACAAGAAGAATGGCCCTGGTTTCTACCCGAGTTGCTGGAGATTTACAAAAATACTGTGCACTGTTCCACCAGATATAATCCTTTCTACTTGATGATGGGACAACAGGGCAACTGCCTAATGATTGGGCGTTCGGGTTGCAAGTCCCGATCAACAATTCTCCTCAAGCATCCCTTGAGTGGGTTTCCGACCACCAAAGGCGAATTAAAGTGTCCAAAGAAATTGTCAATAAGAAGATGGGTGAGGCCCGACAAAGGCAAAAGTATGACTACAATCCCCATGCCACGGCCAAATCACTCTAGAAGGGCGACAGAGTCTGGTTCTGAAAGTTCCTGAGAACAGAGAAATTGGATTCCATCTGGGAAACGGAGCCCTACACGGTGACGGCTATACCCTATCCCGATTCTGATGTTTAAGAAGTTCAGAAGCCTGGTTATGAGCCACAGTTCGTCCATCGATATCGTATCAAGATTTACCAGTACTCCCATCACCACCTCCTCCATATGTCAGACCTGTGAGGGAGTATGTTCATGGCAAAGGGATCCATCCATCCATGGATTTCCCTATGTTCTCTCCAAGTCAGTCAGCGTTTATCTGTTTGCCTCCAGCACCGGGGCTGGTCCAGCCAACTTTAGTCAACATGCCAGCTCCTGTCCTATCTCCGTTGGCTCCCGTTTATGTACCTGCTCTCCGAGTGCCAACAATAGTTCCAACCTCTCCAGTTCATGTACCAGCATTCCCAATTCCATCGACTGTTGATCAAGTTCCAGCTCCCATGATTGCTGAAGAAGAGCCTGCTGAGATTGCAGAAGTTCCATTAGTTCCTGATTCTCCAGAGGTGGTGCTGCGCAGGTCCCAGCGGTCCACACAAGGCCAACTACCTGCTAGGTATAGAGAATAAAGTACCTATGTATATAAAAGTTACCATTTTATAGCATATTAATGTCCAGTCACTATAGAATAACTAATTCTAATATAATTTTATGTACAGATAATGTCAGTAATGTACATAGCATATTTTGTGTGCCTAAAATAGTCACATATTTAGTCAGGACTGTAGCCTTGATAGTCAATATATTCAGTCCACATGAGTCATTAAATGTCTATTGTCTATTGTTTCCTGTCCGCTGTGCACAGAGTTCTCCTGAAAGGCATAAGTAGCACGTAAGGTGGCAGAGCTATTGTGCACATATGTAATATTTTCATGTGTTGTCAGAAAAATTTATAACTGCTAGCCCAAAGTTATGAGGAGAAGTAGCTTAAGCCGAAGGGCTCCATTAGCACAGGCATCAGGGTAGAGAGCCTCAGGCAACCCGATCCAAACTAATTATTGACCCCCAAGCAGTTACAGGCCCAAACCATCTCAACAATAATTTTGTTCAATTTATCCTGGTTAATCACCCTAACGACTAAGCATATATCGACGTTGTGTAAAATACCCCATGGACTATTCCCCAGTTTATCATGCCTGTGAAGGACATTGGTGCCATGCCCCAGGAACTGTCTCGCTATTGTTATTGTATGACCATCAGTGGCCACTTCATCTCATCTGCCCTCCAGGAGGACGGCTGTTAAGAGGGGAGTTTGTGGTGGCCCAGTACAGGAGTTGCACTCCTGTACCCTTTATGTCCTGTGTGGCCGACTCTATCTCAATGTCCCAAGTCCACCCTTATTGTATATATCTTAAATGGTTAATAAGAGCCTTATGTTATATATTAGAATGTATTTATTTGTTCATATGCCTTTAAATGTTGTTTCCAAGTCATGTAACCGGTTAAGTGACCAGGTGACTTGAGAGGTGGCCTATAGAACTCCCCAAAATACCTCCTACAGTGGGGATCAAAAGTTTGGGCACCCCAGGTAAAAAAAAAAATTATGAATGTGCATAAAGAAGCCAAGGACAGATGGAAAAATCTCCAAAAGGCATCAAATTACAGATTAGACATTCTTATAATATGTCAACAAAATTTAGATTTTATTTCCATCATTTACACTTTCAAAATAACAGAAAACAAAAAAAAATGGCATTGCAAAAGTTTGGGCACCCTGCAGAATTTATAACATGCATTGCCCCCTTTGCAAAGCTGAGACCTGCCAGTGTACTGGATTGTTCTCAATCATCATCTGGGAAGACCAGGTGATGTCAATCTCAAAAGTTTTAAATGCCCAGACTCATCTGACCTTGCCCCAACAATCAGCACCTTGGGTTCTTCTAAGCAGTTGTCTAGAAATCTGAAACTGAAAATAGTTGACGCTCACAAAGCTGGAGAAGGCTATAAGAAGATAGCAAAATGTTTTCAGATGTCAATATCCTCTGTTCGGAATGTAATTAAGAAATGGCAGTCATCAGGAACAGTGGAAGTTAAAACAAGATCTGGAAGACCAAGAAAAATATCAGACAGAACAGCTCGCAGGATTGTGAGAAAAACAATTCAAAACCCACACTTGACTGCACAATCCCGCCAGAAAGCTCTGGCAGACACTGGAGTTGTGGTACACTATTCCACTATAAAGAGATACTTGTAAAAATATGGTCTTCATGGAAGAGCCATCAGAAGAAAACCTCTTCTACGTCCTCACCACAAAAATCAGCGTTTGAACTTTGCAAATGAACATATAGACAAGCCCGATGCATTTTGGAAACAATTTCTGTGGACTGATGAGCTTAAAATTTAACTTTTTGGCCGGAATGAGCAAAGGTACGTTTGGAGAAGAAGGGGAACAGAATTTAATGAAAAGAACCTCTGTCCAACTGTTAAGCATGGGGGTGGATAAATCATGCTTTGGGGTTGTATTGCAGCCAGTGGCACAGGGAACATCTCACGAGTAGAAGGAAAAATGGATTCAATAAAATTTTGGATGCTAACTTGATGCCATCTGTGAAAAAGCTGAAGTTAAAGAGAGGATGGCTTCTACAAATGGATACGGATCCTAAACACATCTCGAAATCCATGGAGGATTACATCAAGAGGCGTAAACTGAAGGTTTTGCCATGGCCTTCACAATCTCCTGACCTCAACATAATTGAAAATCTATGGATAGACCTTAAAAGAGCAGTGCGTGAAAGACAGCCTGGAAATCTCAAAGAACTTGAAGACTTTTGTAAGGAAGAATCGGCAAAGATATCTCAAACAAGAATTAAAAGACTCTTGGCTGGCTACAAAAAGCATTTACAAGCTGTGATACTTGCCAAAGGAGGCAGTACAAGATATTAACTCTGCAGGGTGCCCAAACTTTTGCAGATGCCATTTTTTAGTTTTCTGTTATTTTGAAAGTGTAAATGATGGAAATAAAATCTAACTTTTGTTGTCATATTATAATGTCTAATCTGTAATTTGATGCCTTTTGGAGATTTTTCCATCTTTCCTTGGCTTTTTTATGCACATTAATACACATTTTTACCTGGGGTGCCCAAACTTTTGATTCCCACTGTATAACAACTAAGGGAGGAGCTAGTTCACTCTCTTAAGTTCCAGTCTTTGCTGAGTACAGAACAGTCAACACCTGAGAGTGTCTGGTGTCCTGAAGAGACACAAGGCCTAACCACGCAGCCCCACTTCCACCAACCAAGTGCCCCACAGGTTAACGTCAAAGCCTGGTAAGCTACACAAGGGGTGAAGTCTAGTCAGTCCTAGTCAAGTCAGTCAAGTCTGTCTAAATTCAGCGAGGGTCTGCATAATTCAGTGAAGTCTAAGGGAGCCCGCAAGTCTCAGGTCACTGGTCATTTCCTTGGGCCTAACTTAGCTGTAAAGACTATTCCATCTTTCTGCCTCAGGGAAGATGGAATAGTCTATTAGGGAAATAACGTCTGCCCTCACCATACCTTCATAACACAGACATATATGCATTGTGGAAAATATATATCATACACAATTAAAAGGTTCAGTTTTTAATGTGTGTGAACCCACAATTGCTACAAAGCATGCATGCTCTCCTTCACAGGTACTGTATCCTGCATGAAGAGAAATGTTTTATATACTGCATATAATCAGTGGGAGTTTGACTACTGGGACCACCACCCATCACACAAACTGATGCACATTGTACCCCTAATGTATGGATAGCACTCTTATTATTTTCTATTGGGCTTGCTGAGCTCAGCAATGTTATCCATGCAGAATGAATGGAATGCTGGATGCACACATGAGGTGCGCTACCTTAATTCATTGCTATAATTTCCCTTAGTTATCAAGACTGGTGGGGGCCTTAGTGGTGAGACCCCCACCAATCAGCTTGCTGTCTTCTACTCTGGATAATTTTGTAAGATGGGAATGCCATTTTAACCCAGTAGATGCCGCAGTCAATAGTAACTGTGACATCTTGGGGTTTTAAACAAAGAGATAGGGCCACCATCGGTGACATTAACTGTTTGAAAAAATACACATATACTGTACAATAATGTCCCAAAATATTTTTTCTCCCAAAAAGAAATAAAAGTTGAAAATATATATGTACCTCAAAGGTTCTATAAAAATACTTATTCTACAAATAAAAGCCCACATATGGCTATGTCAATGAAACACTATTTTTACAAAATGTGCTATTATAGTGCAAAACAGTGAACTCAGTTAGGGCAGGGTGACACGGGGCGTATCCACAGCGAATTTCATGCTGTAGATGTGCCAATGGATTTTTACAGTGGGAAATCCTCCACTACGAGCGGATCCACGGAGCTACCTGGCCACAGCCGGGAGCTCGCTCTGCAGTCCCTCGTATGACTGCTGTTGGCACATCCGCATCAGGAAATACACTGTGATTGCGCCCTGTGTGATCCTACCCTTAACAGATTAACAGTCGAAATTTATTACTAAGACCCATGTGTCTTAAAGGAGAACTCCAGAATAGAAAAATTGTCCTCCATACTGCCGGCAGTAAAAAAATAAATAGCTACATACCTTCCTTCACTCCCCCGATGCCTCCGGTAACCCACTCCGATAGGCCAAAAATGTCACGCTGCCGCTCAGCCCATCACCGGCCAAGTCAGGACTTCGCTGCAGACGGTGATTGGCTGAGTGCAGTATGACTCGCCGACCACCGGCAACCAGGAAGAGGATTGTGGCGGAGACCAAAGTGGGTTACCGGAGGCACCGGGGAGCAAAAGAAGGTATGTATCTATTTTTTTTTTTACTGCTGGCAGTATGGAGGACAATTTTTCTATTCTGGAGTTCTTTAACTTCAGTCTGACATTTTTATGTCTGACATTGAAGAGAATGGGGCTGAGCTGCAAGTCCATGGATAAAAGCAGTTCTGTTTCTTAAGAAATGCAGATCTTTATTTACTAATCCAGAAAATCCTTCTTAACTTTGTAGCAATGAACACCCATGATTTAGTTCCTCAATAAAACACTTATCTTTTTAACTGCATTATTGCATGTGTTCCATTGAATTTCCTCTTACAGTTATAAAACTTATATCTTAACACACACTGGGTTGTTTGAGAACTGTAACAAAGGAAATACATTACTAAGACTTTTGTTCTTGTTAATTCCAACTTTATTAAATTGATATTACATTTGGTTAATGAATGAGACAATCCTTCTCATTAAGCTTCTGAGTAATCTAAATAAAGATGTTCTTTATGAACAACAAGCAGCAGTGACCCATATCTGTGTGCATGTGATGTCCAGGCCATCACGAGACAGCTGTCATAGAGAAGGGCACTAATTCATGTGAACAGCAATTGTTTCAATTCACCAAAAAAGGTCTCCTTGGTAGCTTTTCAAAGAATGGTAAAAATAACGAAGGGTTCATTATGCATTATTTTGTGTAATCAACCTTCAATGTAGAAAGAAACTATTGAATAAGTACGTGACTAACATCTAATCAAGGTGTTACCAGATGAGCTTCATTTGAGTTGTTTCAATATTGTTTCACATGTCTAAGAAATTGCTGTTATTGTAATTGTGGTTTGTATGAGGAAGTGGATGCATTTTTTTTAATGTATACTCTTCCCTGTGCACCAGGTTTGTATAGCTAGATCCTCCAGGCACAAAAGCCAAATTCTGTAGGGCTAAGGCCTAAGAGATCAGGCAGTTTATTGATAAAGTCTGATCCAATATGAGTCCACTCTATTGTTGGTGAATGGGTCATTTTTTTTTATCAAACTATATCCCAAGAGCTGCAGTAAATATAGTAGTAATACAGTTCAAAATATTCCATATAGTCAATGTTCATGTCTTATCACTTGCAGAGTGCTGCTGTAAGTTTTGGAATACAGTCATGACAATGTACACCTGTGCATGTATTTAATTTACTTTGGAGTGGCTGACCACGTAAACCCTGAGCATGACTCCTAAACTCTGAGCTGACAGATTCTCTTTAAGGGTGCTTTCACACCACGTTTTGTACTTACGGTTCCCCAATACGGCTGGGAGGAGGGGGGCGGGGCTTAATCGCGGCGCCCGCACTCAGCCGTATTCGGGAACCGTATTTAATGCATGTCTATGAGCTGACCAGAGTGAACCGTAGCCTCCGGTCGGCTACGTTTTCGGCCGTATGCGGTTTCCCAACTGCAGGCAAAAACATGGTCAACCGCGTTTTTGCCTACGGTCGGGAAACCACATACGGCCGAAAACGCAGCCGACCGGAGGCTGCGGTTCACTCCGGTCGGCTCATAGACATACATTAAATACGGATCCCGAATACGGCTGAGTGCGGGCGCCGCGATAAAGCCCCGCCCCCCCCTCCTCCCAGCCTTATTCGGGAACCATAAGTACAAAACGTGGTGTGAAAGCACCCTAACAGCTGCCACTACCCATGTATGTCACGGGCTTAGCTCCTTAGCCCATTACATACTCCCTGCATTGACATCTTGACATACTTGTATGTCAAATATTAGGAAGCAGTTGAATATAACATGTTACAAAATCTTTAGAAATTTTAATCAAGAATTAGATCTCTGATCACCTCGTAACTCATAGGACTGATATACAGTGGGGATCAAAAGTTTGGGCACCCCAGGTAAAAATTTGTATTAATGTGCATAAAGAAGCCAAGGAAAGATGGGAAAAATCTCCAAAAGGCATCAAATTACAGATTAGACATTCTTATAATATGTCAACAAAAGTTATTTCCATCATTTACACTTTCAAAATAACCGGAAAAAAAATGGCGTCTGCAAAAGTTTTCAGATGTCAATATCCTCTGTTCGGAATGTAATTAAGAAATGGCAGTCATCAGGAACAGTGGAAGTTAAAGCAAGATCTGGAAGACCAAGAAAAATAACAGACAGAACAGCTTTCAGGATTATGAGAAAAACAATTCAAAACCCACGTTTGACTGCACAATTCCTCCAGAAAGATCTGGCAGACACTGGAGTTGTGGTACACTATTCCACTATAAAGAGATACTTGTACAAATATGGTCTTCATGGAAGAGTCGTCAGAAGAAAACCTCTTCTACATCCTCACCACAAAAATCAGCATTTGAACTTTACAAATGAACATATAGACAAGCCTGATGCATTTTGGAAACAAGTTCTGTGGACTTATGAGGTTAAAATTGAACTTTTTGGCCAGAATGAGCAAAGGTGCATTTGGAGAAGAAGGGGAACAGAATTTAATGAAAAGAACCTCTGTCCAACTGTTAAGCATGGGGGTGGATCAATCATGCTTTGGGGTTGTACTGCAGCCAGTGGCACAGGGAACATCTCACGAGTATAAGGAAAAATGTATTCAATAAAATTTCAGCAAATTTTGGATGCTAACTTGATGCCATGAAAACAAAACAACGTAGTCTCAAGGTGATAACAGGTGCTCAACCCCAAGTGCAATTGTGCACACATACAATGGGGTAGAGGACCCGCACCTATGGACCAGAGTGGGGTTTCAATCCTGTGGTAAATATAACTATGCCATCTGTTAAAAAGCTGAAGTTAAAGAGAGGATGGCTTCTACAAATGGATAGTGATCCTACACACATCTCGAAATCCACGGGGGATTACATCAAGAGGCGTAAACTGAAGACTCTTGGCTGGCTACAAAAAGCGTTTACAAACTGTGATACTTGCCAAAGGAGGCAGTACAAGATATTAACTATGCAGGGTGCCCAAACTTTTGCAGACACCATTTTTTTGTCTTCTGTTATTTTGAAAGTGTAAATGATGGAAATAAAATCCAACTTTTCTTGACATATTATAAGAATTTCTAATCTGTAATTTGATGCCTTTTGGAGATTTTTCCATTTTTCCTTGGCTTCTTTATGCATATTAATACAAATTTTTACCTGGGGTGCCCAAACTTTTGATCCCCACTGTAGGAATGATATTATACCATTATTTAGCAAGAGTTAAAAGCTAGAACTGTTTAACAATAATCGTTTTGACACCTGTTGTCTGTAATTTATTTTAAAGTATTTCTGTTTATTTATATTTAATCAATTACAATATTTAATGTACCATCAATAATGCTACTTTCCACATGTTTCGTGTAGCTTATGGGCCCCATGTGCCATTTATAAAACTGGTCTTTTATGGGACAGATGTGCCTTGGGGCCCCCTTAGACACCAGGGCCCCAGTGTGACTACTACCTATCCATCCCCTATAGTTACGCCCCTGCTCCTCACCCTGCTACATGGATCTATCTAAAAGTTATTCTAATACATGATGAAGACCTAGTATGGTTTCTTATTCAACTGCATAAAATAAATTTATAGAGAAATGTAACCATCTCCGCCAAACACAATATATTACCAATTGATTTTATCCTTTCCTTATATTAACGGAAATCTGTCATCAGTGTCATCTGCACTAACCTGTCCATATAGACAGGTTGTGCAGGTGAGACTGAAGGTGACATCACTAAGCTCCGTCCATGCTACAAGTCGTAAAAGCAAGGCAGGAAAAAACCCTTGAAGTCGGTGCTGCTGTCTATTATAAGGATAAGGCAATGCCAGAGATCAGCCTCAGCAGGGCATTTTATTGGAAGAAAATAAAAAAGCGGACAAGATTACGCTTTCAGGAGGATCCCTCCCTTCCTCAGATCAGGGTCCCTCGCATTGCCTTATCCTTCTTACAAGAGTCAGCAGCGCCGACTTCAAGGGTTTTTTCCTGCCTTGCTTCTACTACTAAAATCCAGGATGACTTTGTCTTCTCCTGCAACCCTTTATGTTATGTGCCCATTTAATACCATGAGGTGAGCGGCCATCTATAAGCTCAGCGGAGTTGCCCCCCATTCGCCACTCATTTGCCTCAGGGTAATACACAAGGCGCCGGTCGTTGGTCCTTTCTCTTTTATCTCCACAACATGCTCCAAGTCGGGCCCAAAGTGGAAGATACCGAAGAGGATAGCTGGAGAGCCAGAGCACAGAATGGGACCAGGTAAGTATAGTAGTCATCAGTGTCATTTGAGCTACCTTTCTGTACCGACGGGTTAGTGCAGGTGACATTGATGATAGATTTCCTTTAAATAATCCATTCCGAGTGACCTGTGAATCTTTATTAACCCCTTAAGGACCGGGGTTTTTTCCGTTTTTGCATTTTCGTTTTTTGCTCCTTGCCTTTAAAAAATCATAACTCTTTCAAATTTACACCTAAAAATCCATATGATGGCTTATTTTTTGCACCACCAATTCTACTTTGTAATGACATCATTCATTTTGCCCAAAAATCTATGGTGAAGCAGGAAAAAAATCATTGTGCGACAAAATTGAAAAAAAAACGCTGTTTTGTAACTTTTGGGGGCTTCCGTTTCTACGTAGTACATTTTTCGGTAAAAATGACACCTGATATGTATTCTGTAGGTCCATACAATTAAAATGATACCCTACTTATATAGGTTTGATTTTGTCGGACTTCTGGAAAAAATCATAACTACATGCAGGAAAATTAATACGTTTAAAATTGTCATCTTCTGACCCCTATAACTTTTTTATTTTTCCGTGTATGGGGCGGTATGAGGGCTAATTTTTTGCGCCGTGATCTGAAGTTTTTAACGGTACCATTTTTGCATTGATAGGACTTATTGATCACTTTTTATTCATTTTTAAATTATATAAAAAGTGACCAAAAATGCATTATTTTGGACTTTGGAATTTTTTTCCGCGCACGCCATTGACCGAGCGGTTTAATTAATGATATATTTTTATAATTCGGACATTTCCGCACGCGGTGATACCACATATGTTTATTTTTATTTTTATTTACACTGTGTTTTTTTTTTTATTGGAAAAGGGGGGTGATTCAAACTTTTAATAGGGGAGGAGTTAAATGATCTTTATTCACTTTTTTTTTCACTTTTTTTTTGCAGTGTTATAGGTCCCATAGGGACCTATAACACTGCACACACTGATCTTCTATGTTGATCACTGGTTTCTCATAAGAAACCAGTGATCAACGATTCTGCCGCATGACTGCTCATGCCTGGATCTCAGGCACTGAGCAGTCATTCGGCGATCGGACAGCGAGGAGGCAGGAAGGGGCCCTCCCGCTGTCCTGTCAGCTGTTCGGGATGCCGCGATTAGCCGCGGCTATCCCGAACAGCTCGACTGAGCTAGTCGGGAACTTTCACTTTCACTTTTAGCCGCGCGGCTCAGCTCTGAGCGCGCGGCTAAAGGGTTCATAGCGCGCGGCGCCGCGATCGGCGCTGCGCGCTATTAGAGGCGGGTCCCGGATTCACTATGACGCCGGGCCCGCCGTGATATGACGCGGGGTTACTGTGTAACCCCGCGTTATATCAGAAGAGCAGGACCAAGGACGTACCGGTACGTCCTTGGTCCTTAAGGGGTTAATACAGCTGTACAAAAAACATGCTCCATTGAAAGCATTTCAAAATAGTTATAACACATTTAAAAAAAAAAAACGTTTAAAAAAAGTTTTAAATAAAATATGTTGTTGCATTGTAAATCTATCACAATGCGCTTCTATATTTCCTAAGAATATCTTTAAGATTTTTTTAAGCCTTGAGGGGTTGAGAACAGAGCTAAACATTCATAATTACCATTTTTTTTTTGTTCTTGTCTTATCAGATGCATAATTTCCCAGGACCATTTAAATTTTTTTCTCTTACCAAGTCAAAGTGGAACAAAAGTAACAGCGGGTCACAGAGCACTCTGGTATAAGTAAATTTACAAAGGAGGCTGGTCACATTAAGTTAGAATGTAGTATTTCATGGGCAAGGACATACAGTATATCAGGATATAAATTCATGTTCCTTTTTTCACAATGTGATTATTCTTATTAGGTATATTTTTACTCAAAGATTTATCAAAGAAGTACTCTGGGATACATCTTTTTTTTCAACTTTAATGACTCAGAATGCCAAAAAGCAAACTGGACTTACCTCCCGCCGTTCCCTCAGAGTCTCTGCTATCCTGCTCCTGGCCTCCACAGCGAGCATGACTTCCTGCTTCTTTTGGTTTGAGTCATCACACTGTGGCTAAGCTAATCACCAACCAGTAACATATTGCGCCACAGGACAAGGATGAAGACAAGGGTTGGGACCCAATATGTCACACTGCTGCTCAGCCTATTACCGGGCAAGGTAGGAGTTTGCTGCGTTTGGCGATTAGCTGAGCCACAGTGTGAAGAGTTGACCACAAGAAGCAGGAAGTCTTGCTAAATAAGCCTACACCTTCATCGAACTATTGTTATTGTTTTAGTTTTTATTCTTACTGTATTACCATATACTGCTTGTCTTTACGCCTTACCGTTCAACTCCCTCACTCGCACTGTTATATGCCTCCTTACACATATTGTGGACAATTACTTTTCTGTTTTTCTTTTCGGCTGTTAAAAATTGGAAAAGCAGTAGGAAGGAGAAAAAAACAACATCATGCACATTCAGGCACTGTTTGCTCCAGAGAAGAATTCCAGAATATTCTATGTAGCACCATACGGTTTAACACCATATGGTGATTTTTTATTTAGTGAAATTTGCAATAGGAGGAAGAATACCCTCATAACAATCCCAACAGGATGAATTATCCTATTTCCCGTGACATTGAAGGCTTTAGCAGCTCACATCTATAATACTGTTACCCCGTATTTTTTTACCGTTTTGAGGTAAGCAGCCATCTTGGCCCCAGTCTTATGTGTATTTACACCATTGACCCCAGCTAAAGTCTTAAAAAATCGAGGGTAATACACTTTCGATATTTTTCTTCATCATTTAGAAATTGTAAAAATCAATAATAAAAAATATATATATCTATATATGTGTGTGTACATATCATAAAGTCTTAAAGCACAGCAGTCACAGTAGAAATCAAGTATACAGGTACACGCAGGCTGATGAACCTTTGTCAGAGTCTCCTTGCATCGATACTAGGAAAAACCTCAGCACACAGAGATTATAGCAATAAAAGGTGGAGTAGATGGTTACAGGAATAAATGTTTATTCCATTGTGCAGTGTTTCCCAGTTTCAGCAGTAGAAGGCAATGTGAATATAAAATTATTACCACAACTCAAAAACACCACCATACAATAAGGTGCATAATGTTAGAAGTGTATACACACTTTTATGCTTTTTTCTACTGAAGAAGGGGTCGTCTAATGATCTTAAGTACCCTGAAATGCGTCTAGATTGGCTTGTATCTGAATACTGAGCACCATTACCTATTTTTGGAGATCTCCACCAGCCTATGACCTGCATCTAAACAGGTGTAGTGGAAGGCTATTCCAGCTTCCTGATGTCACCCACCAGGAGATATGCCACATATTAACATTACACTCCTGCCAGAGTAGTGGCTTGGACGATTTCACCGAGATCCAGTGAGCACGGCATCCACACACAGTGTCTGTTATCAGCTGCACCTCCAAGAGACCTGCCAGTGCTGACGTGAAGTCACCAGCCAGCTGAAGTTCACAGCAGGATTCCATCTAGGTCCTTCGCAGGACGGGACCAGCGGAGACGCACTGGTGAGATGCACCTGAACTATATTTAATACCACTGCTTTTACAGCCACAGGAATTTATCTAGGTACGTCGCAGTACGGCACCAGCGGCTACCTGTGAGACCCATTGGAACTGCATAGAATCGGACATATTTACTTCTACATCTTAATTTTCCATTGCTGGACTATCAGTTGCCGGTCTATCAGAATATCATTAGCGGAGTATATACAAGTGATATTATTGCTTAATTCAGCTATGGTGCTATTATTTATATATTCCATATATCCACCACTAAGGCCCAGTGGTTGAAATTTATACTAGTGCCTTTTATCATACGTGTGTAAATTCTATATGTTTTAATTTTATTTTATATAATACATATCCTGTGACTTTGAAGCACGCTCTGTATTTTATTATACTTCTAACATTATGCACCATACTATATGGTGGTGTCTTTGAGGTGTGGTTATAATTTTATATCATTAGTTTTATTCTTAACCATTTGGGATTGGTTTATAACCACATAACCTCGGACATTATAGCTGTGAGCTGCACACAACTGTTGGTTGTTTTTCCTAAGGGGATGTGAGGCTGCTGAAACATAGCTATTTGGGAAACACTGCACAATGGAATAAACTTCTTTTTTTTTTTATTGCTGAAACCTCTGAGTGCCTCCTTTTTCCTCATCTATTCTTCTGAAACATTGCTATGGGTTATTTATATACATTAACTACTATGTATATTAAGAACCTACTCTGATGTTGTGATCTGTGAATGACATAAACTTTTTATTTTTATATCAACTGGTTCCAGAAAGTTAAACACATTTGTAAATTACTTCTATAAAAAAAAATCTTAATCCTTCCAATAATTCAATAATTATCAGCTGCTGAAGTTGAGTTGTTCTTTTCTGTCTGGCAACAGTGCTCTCTACTTACATCTCTGCTTGTCTCGGGAACAGCACAGAGTAGAAGAGGATTGCTATGGGGATTTGCTTCTACTCTGGACAGTTCTTGAGACAGGTGTCATCAGAGAGCACTTATACAGAAAAGAACAACTCAACTTCAGCGGCTCATAAGTACTAAAAGAATTAAGATTTTTTAATAGAAGTAATTTACAAATCTGTTTAACTTTCTGGAGCCAAATGATATATATATATATATATATATATATATATATATATATATATATAAAGTTTTTTCCTGGATAACCCCTTTAACTTTTGTGGAAAATTAATGTGATTGACAGCTTTAAGGATTTAAGGAAAAACAAACATAAAACATTTTTTCTCAGTGACATATACAGTATGTTTTGACAATAATTTGCAGTGTTCTGAAGAGGCCACTAGATGTCGAGTAGCATTCCACACATTGCACAATGAATACAAGGCTCAGGCATAAATAGAGTGGGGTGAGAGATAACAAGAAGTTATTCTGGCAATTATCAGCCTCCAAGCAAATAATGCAGAGAGGATATGCTGAAATATAACAATGTAAGTCTTAAAGGTTATTCAGAATACAAGGTGAAGGTACACAATGAAACCTATTATATTTAGCAAATACTTCATTGTAGTTCATTTCATTTATTTATGAGTACAGATAACGATAAGCCATTCCAATACATAGAAATGTATAGCTGTCCAAAAAAGTAAGTTTTTGCTAAATCAAAATGGGAAAATAAAGGCACCTGGTGCTACCATTGAGCTTTTTGAATGTATTACCGTATTGATGATACATCTTGTATGTTTAATTATAACAACCATTTGTACAATGCAATTAAAAGGTTTATGTTCTGTATTAGGCCATGTTCACACAATGTTTATGGCTGGTATTTTCATCTGAAAAAAAAATGGCTGATTTTCAATAAATGTCCATGACCTTTGGACGGTGAAAGCATGGTTTTACAGGCATTTAACGGCCCAAAAATAAGCAAAAATACATTGTATGCACATGGTCTTAACCGCTTGGGGACACAGGAAGTACCTGTACACCTTGGCTGCTTGGTACTTGCCGCACCAGGACATGCATGAGTCCCATTCAATAGGTCATGTACCCCTAGAAATAGGATTTGATGGAGAACCCAAATATAAGAAAATGATGTGGGGGCCTGGCCCATGATAGACGATAAAGGACATTTCCTATTCTTTGGGCATAAAGGTATCAAAAGGAAGTGGGCAACATCTATCTCTCCTCCTTGTCCCACCCAGGGGCTGAACACCTGTCTATGGATCACCTGTCCATAGCAGGGTATAAAACTACAGACCTGGGGGGCTAGGGTGCGCTTGCATGGGGGACAAGATCTAATTTTGGATGCCAGACGCCATTTCCTACCAGACCCCATGGAATAGAACTCTAATTTATTTATTTTTATTTTCAGTGTGGTGAAAATTTGTTGTGTTAATATCTGTTTTTATATGTACTGTGAATATTTTTCTTTCATAATAAATCATTAATTTATTAAGTCCCGCCTTATGTCTGGTAAAACAGACGTACATTGTTCTTGAAGAGAACTAAGTTATAGTCTTAAATTTACTTACCTGTTCGGCTACATTATAGATTTGAATTAATCTTTTTCCTGTTTTGATATACTACTGGGGAGAGCAGATTATATTTGGGAATTGTAGCATATCCAGATTGGATTGATAGCTTCCTGTCGGTTTGAAATTGACAGGTGGTGGCAGCGCTACCTTTAAATTTGGTCGTGTAAGAGGGATTTTTTTATCATTATTTTCGGTCTAGTGTAGACAAAATAGTGATTTTATAGATAACCCTACCACCCGCTCGTGTTGCTTCGTGACACCTCTCAGGCCAAGATACAATGCAGAGCCACTGAGCAGGAATAGATGCAGGGGATGCTGGGATTTGTAGGAATTCAGTAGTTATCAGCGGCATATGCAATATTCGATTTTGCGAAATTTGCATATTCGATGTGTTTGCGGTTATTTTCGCATGCGCATATGCGAGTGTGCGTATGCGGATAACTATCTACCTATTTATTTATATTATCTATCTATTTTATCTATATGTCTATCTATCCATCTATCTATCTATCTCCTAATATTCTTTAGTGACGATATTCGCGAATATGAGAATATTTGCATATTCTAATATTTGTGAAAATTCGCTCTCCAGTCTAATACAGTAAATAGTAAAGGAGCCTTCTTTAGACCACAAGCTGGAAGCAGGGAGGGATGAGATCACTGTGATGTGTTCTGTGGGGAAAAAAAATTACGAATATTCGTAATTGCGAATATATAGTGCTATATTTGTCATATTCGCGAATATGCGAAATTTGCAATAAATATTCAAATTGCGAATATTCCGCTTAACGCTAGAATTCAGCTGATCACACTCAGCATAAGCAGTAGGCCAACCAGATCACAGGCATGAGAAAAAGGTTCTTCAGGAGTCCCTGCAAGCTGCAGATCGCACTTAGAAGGATAGACAGGGTTTGGTAAGGACAAATAAGTAAGGAAAAACTTTTTTTTAACATATAATGACAACTTCTCTCCGTGAAGGGACCCTCTATGAGTCAACACTTAGATCAGCAATATCAAGCCACATAAAAAAGCAATTGAGTTACCTAGATATACAGATGCTTTTTTTTTGTGTAGAGATAGTAGTTACACTTCATTTCAACCAATATATTAAACCTCTGGAGGATGCAGAGCATAAATGTGCACCCTGGCTGCACTCGCTTAATAGATGGTGGGCCTCAGCGGCTGCTATTGCCGCTAATGGTTGACATGAGCGATCATGTTGATGCCCACCATTAACCCTTTAGAGCAGGGCTCAAGTCTTGCAGGAACGCATGGGAACTAAGTTCATCCACTTGTTCCACAGCATGAACACATTTCCCATTAGCAGGAGTTCTGCCGTTCAGTGGAAATTTTGGGTGAGTTCCTGCACTTTTTTTCCCAGGACTTGACCGCTGCTTTAGAGGCTGTGACAAATAATGATCATAGCATCTAAAATAGTTTCAATACCTACTTACTCTCATCGAATCCCACTAATGCAAATATGGGGGTCTGAGAAGTGAAAATGGCAGCCAGAGTTCCCCTCATCTGCTCTGTGCCACTCTGCTCCACTTGTATGGTTTATCTTCTGGCAGGCTGTATAAGTAGATTGCCAATATTACCGATCAATGCTTTGCCAATGCATAACATTTAACAGTAAAAGGAGTTGATAATTGTTACTAATGTCCCATATGGAGACTGAAATTTAAAATGTGTGCAAAATATGTTTTTAAATGTGAATAAGCTCCTCACCCAATAAAAATTTAAATCATCCCATTTTACAAAAAAAAGAAAAAAAAAACAATTAGGCTTTACCGTGTTTCCCCGAAAATACACCCTACCCCGAAAATAGGCCCTGGCTGGATTATCGGGGTGGGCTGCAATCTAAGCCCTACCCTGAAAATAAGACCGAGACCAGTGGTCTCCAACCTGCGGACCTCCAGATGTTGCAAATTTTTGCAACATCTGGAGGTCCGCAGATTGAAGACCACTGACCTAGACAATGCCTGGGCTGCAAATATTAAAAAACAAACTTTAACTTACCTTCGTCCTCCGTTCCTCACTGTCCTCCGCTGTTATTGCTGTGGTCCTGGGGATGGGAATGTCATAGAGCCTTCAGCCTATCACCGGCCGCAGCGTTGTCCCACCTCGGCCGATGATAGGCTGAGCCCACTGTGATGTAAGAAGCCGGCCGGCTTCCTAAAGGTGACATGCTCTCCAAAAACCATTTCAGCAAAATTTGCGTTCAAAAAGCCATGTGGCTCTTTCTCTTCTGAGCATTGTAGTGCGCAAGAAGAGCTCTTGACGTCCACATATTGGGTATTTCCATACTCAGAAGAAATGGGGTTACAAATTTTGGAGGCCATTTTCTCCCATTACCCCTTGTAAAAATTGTACATTTGGGGAAAAATCTGCATTTTAGTGACAAATTTTTTATTTTATTTACACATCCGACTTTAAAGGGGTACTCCGGTGGTCAACGTGTTTTTCCGTTTTTGACTTAGGCTGGGTTCACACTACGTTTTCTCCCATACGGGAGCGCATACGGCAGGGGGGAGCTAAAACCTCGCGCTCCCGTATGCCTTCGTATGCGCTCCCGTATGTCATTCATTTCAATGAGCCAGCCAGAGTGAAACGTTTGGTCCGGTCGGCTCATTTTTGCGCCGTATGCGCTTTTACAACCGGACCTAAAACTGGGGTCAACCACGGTTTTAGGTCCGGTTGTAAAAGCGCATACGGCGCAAAAAAGAGCCGACCGGACCGAACGTTTCACTCC
Organism: Hyla sarda; assembly: GCF_029499605.1. Classification (NCBI taxonomy): domain Eukaryota; kingdom Metazoa; phylum Chordata; class Amphibia; order Anura; family Hylidae; genus Hyla; species Hyla sarda. Next base: position 137,447,680 of record NC_079195.1, on the reverse strand, counting down.
GGCCGGCTCATTGAAATGAATGACATACGGGAGCGCATACCAAGGCATACGGGAGCGCGAGGTTTTAGCTCCCCCCTGCCGTATGCGCTCCCGTATGGGGGAAAACGTAGTGTGAACCCACTCTTACCCTATTTGTTTTGTTATTCTTGTTGCTTAGCCTACTCTATTTCCGTTCTTTGTTGTCTTTTTATCCCCCACTTTTTTTTCCTATCTTTGCTTCTATTTCCTGTTTCTTGCTGTGCTGAAAACTACAAATCCCAGCATGCCACATGCCTTGCTGGTTTGGGACGGCTCCTTTTTTTTTTTGTTCCGCCCTTTACCCATCCTACTATTTTCCCGGGTCAGCCCCCTTATACACAGCACAATAATATAATCAGCCTTGGTTGGGATACACTGGCATACACACACAAAAGGGACTACAACACCCAGCATTTGTCATTCAGGAGTCTTCAGTCTGTGGTATAACACCAGTATGCTGCCTCTGTAGTCTTCTGGGGGTTGTAGTTCATCCTGGTGCCTCCAGGTATTGCAAAACTACAACTCCCAGTATGCCCTGACAGCCTTTGGGCTTGCTTGGAGTTGTAGTTTTGCAACAGCTGGAGGCACACTGGTTGGGAAACACTGGTGTAACATGATGTGTATGCTGAATAGGCTAGAACAGTGTTTCCCAACCAGTGTACCTCCAGCTGTTGCAAATCTCCAACTCCCAGCATGCCCAAAGTCTGTCCATGCATGCTGGAAGTTGCAGTTTTTCAACAGCTGGAGGCGTACTGGCTTGTAAACACTAGCATACACACACACAACAGGGACTACAACTCCCAGCATGTGTCATTCAGGAGTCTCCCCCCCCTCCCTCCCCCTTCACATATAGGGGGAGATTTATCAAAACCTGTGCAGAGGAAAACTTGCCCAGTTGCCCATAGCAACCAATCAGCTTGCTGCTTTCATTTTTATGAAGGCCTGTGAAAAATTAAAGAAGCAATCTGATTCGTTACTATGGGCAACTGGGCAAGTTTTCCTCTGCACAGGTTTTGATAAATCTCCCCCATAGAGATCATCCCCAGTATGAGATTTATTCCCCTGTAGTCCATACATCTCCAGCCCGTGCACCTTCTCATCCTCCCCTTCAGATAACACTTATCTTCTCTGTGAGGTCCTTCTCCTGTGCAGACCTGTGTCCTTAGAATACAGAGGGGGAGGGGAGGAGCTGTGTACTCAGCTGGATGAGATGAGGGGGCGTGGCTTATTCCCCTCATGCAGATAGAGAAAACAAAAAAAAGCTGTGACATCTTGTCCACAACAGACTCAGAACTGTTGGCAACAGTAAAAGAAAACTCTCTGAATTACAGAACTTCCTGCCAAACAAACAGGTAAGAAAAACACACACATGCTGCCAAAACATATAACACATGTATATTGCAAAAAAACTAAACTTTCAAAGAAAATGTCATATAGTCAAAAAAATTAACCACCGGAGTACCCCTTTAATGAAAAGTTGTCAAACACCTGTGGAGTGTTAAGGCTCACTGTACCCTTTGTTACGTGCATTGAGGGGTGTAGTTTCCAAAATAGTATTATATGTAGAGAAATGATAGCACGGCACTCACCCTTTTCCAGTTTTATTTTCGATCTCGGTGCTGTACATACAAAGATCATGCCAGTACAGTGGGAGCGGGGAGAGACAGGAAAGTGGGCTCAGCTGAGCCCGTGCAGCAACGTTTCGCGGTAAAAACTGATTGGTCATGTGTTTTTTTTTTTCTGGTATGGAACCATCTACATGCTACACCTAAATGCAACATGCCCCCCAAAAACCATTTCAGCAAAATTTGCTTTCAAAGAGCCAAATGTGTCTCCTTCTCTGCTGAGCATTGTAGTGCGCCAGCAGAGCACTTGACGTCCACATATGGGGTGTTTCCATACTCCTATTACCTCTGAAATGGTAAATTTGGGGAGAAAACTGCATTTTAGTGAAAAATTTTTTTTTAAATTTACACATCTGACTTTAACGAATAGTCGTCAAACACCTGTGGGGTGTTAAGGCTCACTGTACCCTTTTTTTTTTTTTTTTTGCTGTTATGGGACCATAGGAGCTTTTTAAATGCGACATGCCCCCTAAAAACCATTTCAGCAAAATTCACTCTCCAAAATCATATTGTCGCTCCTTCGCTTCTGAACCCTCTAGTGCACTCACAGAGCACTTTACGTTCACATATGAGGTATTTCCTTCCTTGAAAGAAATTGGGTTACCCATTTTGGGGGCATTTTCTCCATTTACCTTTTGTAAAAATTCAAAAACTGGGTCTACAAGAACATGTTAGTGTAAAAAATTGAGATTTTCAATTTTCTCCTCCACTTTGCTATGCTATTCTTTTCTGTTATTCTTGTGAAACATCTAAAGGGTTAACAAACATTCTAAATATCATTCTGAAAAATTCTGATTTAGAGAAAATTTTTGAAAAATTGGAAAATTGCTGCTGAACTTTGAAGCCCTCTGGTGTCTTCCAAAAGTAAAAACATGTCAACTTTATGATGCCAACATAAAGTAGACATATTGTATATGTGAATCAATATATAATTTATTTGGTATGTCTATTTTCCCTACAAGCAGAGAGCTTCAAAGTTATAAAAATGCAAAAAATTTTCACCGAAAATTTACCACTATGAGGCTAGATTTCCAAAAACGCGCATTCTGCCGCATGGCTTTTTATTTTTTTTGTGAAAAAAGGCTGTGGCAAGATGTTAGCTGCAAGTCAATAAGGAACTGCAAAATGTGATATCCACTTGCCGTTTTTCAGTCTGGCGTTTTTTTTTTTTTTAATCCTTTTGGCATTTTTCAGCAATTTTTGGCTCCTTGGCAGTTTTTCAAAAATGACCTCTTGTTGAGACTGGAATTTTTTAAGGGAAATCTTGGCGTTTTCCTCCCATAGAAGTCTATAGGAGTGAAAAAACGCAAAGAAAAATGCCATATCGGTTTTAACCAAAGTTAAAACCGATATGGCATTTTTCTTTGTGTTTTTTCACTCCTATAGACTTCTATGAGAGGAAAATGCCATTTTTGCTGGCATTTTTTATTGGACTTTAGCGATCCAAAAAAGTGATGGAGATACCTTTTTTTTATAAAATTACGCACGGTACAATTTAAAAAAATAATAAAAAAGATACAGTAGTGATGGAAAAAATGTATCTCTATTTGTAACAAAATTTTTATTAATTTTTAAACAGGGATCAATTTATTTGTTCGGGCAGGGCACTAAAAATGTAGCCGACAATAATAAAAATATAGTGTGCGCGTTTTTTCTTTTTTTTTTTCTTTTTTAGTTCCCTTATACGCTCGAGTATAAGCCGACCCGAATATAAGCCGAGGTCCATAATTTCACCCCAAAGACCCCGGAAAATGTATTGACTCGACTATAAGCCTAGGGTGGGAAATACATCATCCCCCCATGTAATCATCCAGACCCCCCCATCATCATCCCCCCCCCCTTCATCATCACCCCCTGTCAATCCCTTCATCAGTGGTCTTCAACCTGCGGACCTCCAGATATTGCAAAACTACAGCCGATGGCTGTCTGGGCATGCTGGGAGTTGTAGTTTTGAAACCTCTGGAAGTCTGCAGGTTGAAGACCACTGCGGCCTTCGTCATCATCCAGCCCCCCCCCCCCTTTTGTTTTGTACTCACCTCCTCTCAGCGGGAAGTTAGGGTGAGCTGGTCCGGGCAATCTATGCTGCAGGGACCGTCCGGTGGGGATGGTCAGTCGTTGCGGGCTGTCTACTTTCACCGGGGGGGCCCTCTTCTCCGTGCTTGCCCCAGACCAGTGACGTCGCCTTGATGACGACGCATAGGGACGCTCATGCGCAATGTCCCTGTGCGTCGTCGTCAAGGCAACGTCACTATTCCAGGGCCGGGCCCGGAGCGGAGAAGAGGGCCTCCCGGTGAAAATGGACAGCCCGCAATGACTAACTATCCCCACCGGACGGTCCCTGTAGCATAGATGGATCGGACCATCTCACCCTTCCTTCCCACCGAGGGGAGATGAGTACAAAACAAAAGGGGGGGGGGGGTCGGGATGATGACAAAGGCCGCAGTGGTCTTCAACCTGCGGACCTCCAGAGGTTTAAAAACTACAACACCCAGCATGCCCAGACGGCCGATGGCTGTCCGGGCATGCTGGGAGTTGTAGTTTTGCAACATCTGGAGGTCCGCAGGCTGAAGACCACTGAGAAGGGATTGACTGGCGGAGAGTTCACTCGAGTATAAGCCGGGGGGCGTTTTCAGCATGAAAAATCGTGCTGAAAAACTCGGCATATACTCGAGTATTTACGGTAATGCTACTATGCCCAGCATGGAACACGCTGTTCCATGATGGGAGTAATAGTACCTGTACTAATTAACAGATCACCCCAGGTCTGTTTCGATCCTTCTGTATCATTTATAGATGTGGCCTGCCGCTCTTCTATGGTCCCCTGCACTGCCGTATATATACACCAATTCATATTTCCCGCAGAGAGCTGTGATTAGCCAGATGGTTCCAGCCAATCAAAATTCTCTATGGGAAATATGAATAGGTGTATATATACGTCAGTGCAGGGGACCATAGGGGACCTACATCTATACATTATACAGGATTATACATATCGGGTGTCAGAAGTGACACTCACTGCGATCTGTCTATTAATGCAGGTACTACAGCTCCCAGCATGGAGCAGTGTGTGCTCCATGTTGGGAGTAGTAGTACCTGCAGTTAAGGACAGATCACAGCTGGTGTCACTACTGACACCCGATGCGATCGTCCTATCTATTGCAGAGATGTGGAACGGCTCTGCACAGCGCTTGCATCTCGGCACTATACTCCGGCCGGTAATATGAATAGAACATCACTCATTCATACTTCCTCCTGAGAGCGGAGATTGACTGCAATCATCCTGCTAATCCCCACTCTGGGCGGAAAATATGAAAGAGTGAGGGGAATATCTATCGTAGTATAGTGCAGAGATGCGAGCGCTGTATAGATAGGACGATCGCATCTGGTGTCAGGAGTGACCCCCGGGGCGATCTTTCTTTTAGTACAGGTACTACTAATCCCATCATGGAATAGTCTGTTCCATGCTGGGAGTAGTAGTACTACCTAAAAAAAAATTAGAAAAAAAAAGTGAAACACACACACACTTTATTAAAAATTAATTAAAATGTCATGTCGCTACTACATCTTTTTTATTTTTTGGTACCCAACAAATTTTGAAAAAAAAAAACACCAAAGAGGCCAATTTCCACTCAAAGGCAAAAATGCCAGACAAAAAGCCAGAAAAACTGCCAAAATGTAGGGGAAACCTGTTGCAGTTTTTCTGGCATTTTTGTTGGTGTTTTTTTAAGTGGAAACCTAGCCTCACAATGGTCAGATGTGCAAAAAATGCTCTGGTCCGTAAGGTCAAAATGGGCTAGGTCCTTAAGGTGTTAAAGTTGCTGGATTCGTAGTGTGCCTGTTTATTTTCAATCACCTAAATTGAGTGGCCGGTATGATTAAATTAAGTCCTTAATTCTAGGATAAAAAGCTGTCTGCAAGTATGTAAAAAAGCAGCTGCTGAAATAAGTAATGCTCTGCCCCACTGGCTATTTCTATTCTTGAGCTTTTGCCAAAGGATTCAATGCCCTTCAGCTTCAGGTGTGAACGCTATTGAGCTGTGTGATAATGTACTTGACAAATCAGTTTGTATTTTGGAGATCAGTATTGTATTGTTTGATACTTCTGCCAACATGTTTCTATACTACTTTAATCTCCTCTGAATCCTACATAAACATGCACAGTGGAAAGGAGGGAAATAAGAAAATAAGCCACGGACAGATACATATCTCCATTTACAACAAAAGATTGAACATGTTAATCTAATATGTTTGACAGATTTATTGGATGGTGGATCAGTGGATCTTCGTGTACACCTTTGGGGCTCATGTACACTACTGTATTCCGGCAGGTTTTGGACAGCGTATTTTTGTGATGTAGACAGATAAGATGGGCGCTGGAAGATTCAAAAGCATTTTAGATGTTGTACATCTTGGCAAACATTAACCTTTCAAATAAAATTCACTATGGGCCCAAGTGTTACAATTTCTGACAAGAAGAGGATAGCAGCTGGGGACCCGAGCAGGACACAGGAGGTCCTAGAGGTAAATAAAGGATGATTTTTTTTAAATTTTTTTATGTACATTGGGCAAAGTTCAGGAACACCGCAAGAACACATTTCCCATGCATTTCTGCAGGACTGGAGCCCTGATAGCAACCAATCAGATTCCAGCTTTCATTTAAAAGGGCACAATTAAAAATGAAAGCCTTGCTCTGATTGGTTGCTATAGGCAACAAAGGCTTTTCCTTTTCAACAGTTTTGTAATATCTGCACTTTTTTGTATTTCCATCACTGCATTTAAAGAGCCATAACAATAATTTTTCTGTTGACGTAGTCCTAAAGTTTTCATTGTTACCATTTTAGGATAGAGAGGTCTTATTAATCAGGTTTTACTCCCGTATTATGCATATTTTCTAATATTTGCATGTGTGTGAGCTTTTTCATATGTTTAAATTTTTTATATATCTGAATATTTTACCTTTGGTTTTACATTGACTTGCTGTAGGTAGATGAGAACACACGTTTAACCCCTTAAAGGGGTTATCCACCATAAGGTGATTTTAGTACATACCTGCCAGACAGTAATGGACATGCTTGGGAAGGATCTGCGCTTGTTGTGGGGCTAAATGGCTATGTTGTGAGATTACCATACACTGTCGTAGCTTTTTGTGAACTGGTATTTCCTGTTTGAGTTTTCTTTTTTGCCGAAAAATCCCATAATTCCATTTTCCTCCCTCCCACACATCAGCCACCTCACCCATTGAAACATAAATGAACTGCATCCATTCAAAAGACCTGTGGTTTTTAATCAGGGTGCCTACAGCTGTTGCTTTAATTGCAGATTGATCTTTCTCCCACCAAGAGATTCCTCCACCCATTGAAAAAGACAGGCTCCCTGTCATCAGCTGACTAGTCAGTCAGGTCTCGGCTGCATTGAAACCTGGGAAAAATCTGAGACAAAAGTCATTTTGTATGCTGTTAAAAATAAATATTGGGGGCAAAATCACATAAGAATTGTGAGAAAACCGTCACACACAGGTACAAACACTATATTATGTAATACACTAACTTTGCAGCCCCTATAGCATAGTCAAATAGAAAAAATTCCTGGAATACCCCTTTAACCCCTTAACGACGAAGGACATAAATGCACGTCTTGGTGACGTGATACTTAACGCACCAGGACATACATTTACGTCCTAAGCATAACCGCGGGCATCGGAGCGATGCACGGATCATGCGCGGCAGGTCCCGGCTGATGATCCCGCGGATGTCCACCATTAACCCCTCAGATGCCGTGATCAATACAGATCACGGCATCTGCAGTATCGCGGTCACTTAAGTGGATGATCGCATCGCCCGCAGCGCTGCCGCGGTGATCAGATCATCCAGCACGGCAGATGGAGGTCCCCTCACCTGCCTCCGCTGCCTTCAGGCAGTCTTCTGCTCTGATCTGCCTTCCCGCAGACCAGAGCAGAAGATGACCGATAATGCTGATCAGTACTGTGTCCTATACATACTGAACAGGATTAGCAATCGAATGATTGCTATAAATAGTCCCCTATGGGGACTATTAAAGCGTAAAAATAAAAGTAAAAAAGTAAAAAAAATTAAGGAAAAAAAATTTGAAAAACCCCCTCCCCCAATAAAAACTTAAATTGTCCCATTTTCCCTATTTAACCCCCAAAAAGTTTTAAAAATATTTTATATACATATTTGGTATCACCGCGTGCGTGAATATCTGAACTATTAAAATAAAATGTTAATGATACCATACAGTGAACGGCGTGAACGTAATAAAAAAGTCCCAAATAGTTGCTTTTTTATAACATTTTATTCCCCCAAAAATTTATATAAAATGTATTAAAAGTTTTATATTAGCAAATATGGTATCAATAAAAAATACAGATCACGTTGCAAAAACTGAACCCTCATACCGCCGCTTATACGGAAAAATTAAAAAGTTATGGGTCTTCAAAATAGGGGCATTTTAAACGTACTAATTTTGGTTAAAAAGTTTGTGATTTTTTTTCAAGCACAACAGTAATAGAAAAGTAGGTTATCATGGGTATCATTTTAATCGTATTGACCCAACCAATAAATAACACATGTTATTTTTACCATAAATTGTACGGTGTGAAAATGAAACCTTCCAAAATTAGCAAAATTGCGTTTTTCTTTTTAATTTCCCCACACAAATAGTATTTTTTTGGTTGCGCCATACATTTTATGGTAAAGTGAGTGCTGGCATTACAACGGACAACTTGTCGTGCAAAAAACAAGCCTTCATACTAGTCTGTGGATGAAAATATAAAAGAGTTATGATTTTTTGAAGGCGAGGAGGAAAAATCGAAAACGTAAAAATAAAATTGTCTGCGTCCTTAAGGCACAAATGGACTGCGTCCTTAAGGGGTTAAGGGCCAGGCCATTTTTTATTTTTGCACTTTCATTATTTCCTCAATAATCACTAAGTGTAGATATGTTAGGTCCCACGTCAGACAGCGCTTTAGCGCAATTCCACCCAGCATTCAAATATATCAAAAGAACAAAATTATAAGAGTGTTCAGGGTAGTGCCTAAAAAGTAACTTTTATTTGGATCATTAAAAATCACCCAAAAATGTGCTTAGTTCCAACACCATTAAAATAAATATATACAGACCACCGGGAGCAGAATCCTTCTTGGAGCTAAGGAAACGCTCAACCTGTGCCACAGATAATTAGCAACTGTTTGTTACTAATATTGAGTAGCAATGTATCATACCACCAATGTATTATACCACCGACGCGTTTCTGCCATATGTTTCAATGGCGTCCTCAGGGAGGCATATAATATGTACAAAATCGGTATATTAGATCAATACAAGAGATATTATATAGGTCCTTGGCATGGGTGACAGGTCATCCAGCTGCAAAAAGAAATTCTCCTATCCCTATGTTTCCTGTAGGGAAAAAGGGAATGGCAGCAGATATACATAAATGGTAATAGGCTGTCCCTATGTTGTATGCCAGGACTCTGTCCGTTGGTCCACGGAACCCTGGTTAAAGGGGCGGGCGCGACAACCTGCTGTGGCGCAGGGAACTTGCTCCGTCCAGCTCTGTTCACTCCGGTGAGTGAACTGTCGGTGTCTGTCCACAAATGTTTATTTTTATTATGTTTACATATTTATTTATCTGGAATTTGGGAAAAGGGGGATGATTCAAATATGGAAGGGGTTAATGGGTGTTTTTTTTTTTTTTTTTACTTGTTATTTAACTTTATTTTACACTTCATTAGTCCCTTAGGAGACTTTTAGAAGGAATCATTAGATTCCTCATACAGATCAATGTAGTTCCACTGATCTGTGTGCTCTGTGCTTCATTGATAAAGCCTGGTTTAGCCAGGCTCTATCAATCACAGAACCAGGACCAGCGCCAGAGGAGAGGTAAGCCCTCCGGCTACCTCCACAGTGGACCGCCCCCGCGACTGTGCTGCGAGGGGGGGAACCACCCCACTGGACCACCAGGGACTGGTTAAAGGTCCCTTTAGACACTGCTGTCTACTCTGACAGCGAAGATCTAAAGGGTTAATAGTAGCCGCATGCCGGCTATTAACGGCAGCCACCCAGCTACAAGTATCAGCTGGGGGCTGGCCGGTATGGCGCGGGCTCGAGTCAAGAGCCCCGACCATACACCGCTTACCGTTGTAGGATGTCCTTAGGCGGCAACCGGTTAAATGCAGATGTTGGAACCCAGACATACCTAGTCCTGCTATCAGCTGAGATGTGGATACACTTGAATCCAGCAGTCTAGACAACACTCTGTGGATTCTGTAGACCATGAGCTAAGCATATATGCAGCAGCACAAAACTTGTGGATAGTTTGGTGCCCAAGCTTTTTATCTTACAGAGCTTTACCTGTGTATACAGTATTTAACTTAGCTCCTTAAGTACATCTCTACAATATACTGTGTATGTGATTGGGAACTATAATTCTAAATAAATCATTGTAAAATATATCCCAAAGCAGCAAAAAAGACATTTATTGAAACATATTCTACTGTCTGAACAATCTGTGATCACTGGCATTTATCATCAGAACTAATTAAGCCCAGAAAAAAATTCCTGCATAAGGAACTTATTGTGAAAGTTTAATCCGCCTATAGATTTTAGGAACTTGTGAAAAAGGGAGTAAGAAATCTATCAGGGCTGAAGATAGGTTGGTTGAGGCCCCTGAGCTAAAAATTACTTGTGGGGACTCTATCCCATTAGCAGTGTCATATAATTATGTCTTCATTTTAGGCTGACTATATGTCCTGCACTGCACGGCTAATAACTGCTTTTAAATTTTGACACATTTTTGGATGGTTGTAAAATAAAAACAAAGCTTTAACGGCCAGTTCACCCTGTCAAATAGAACACGGCAGGGATACTGTCCTTCATCCCTATTCTTCATTTTATCAATTGAGCCCTTGGCGCAGGCTATATATCTTAATTTGGACATCACAGGACAAAACAAAAGTTTTGTTCGCCGGACTCGCTGAACTTTTCGAAAATCACAAGTTGGGTTCGGCTTGATTCGACTCAAACAAGCAATGAAATAAGCCCCTAAACATGTTTAAAACACTGCCTAAACCCCTGTCTAACACGGTTTGTAGTGTACTTAAGTAGTTTTAAAGTGTTTTAACCCTTAAAGACCAAGCCTATTTTTACCTTAAACGGATATTCCAGGATTTTTTTTTATTTGATTATGCTAAAGGGGCTGTAAAGTTAGTGTAGTTCATGATACAGTGTCTGTACCTGTGTGTGACGGTTTGCTCACAATTCTTCTGTGATTTTCACCCCACTAGTTATTTTTACCAGCAAAATGACTATTGTCTCGGATTTTTCCCAGCTTGCAATGCGGTCGAGACCTGACTCACAAGTCAGCTGATGACAGGGAGCCTGTCTGCTTCAATGGTCGGAGGGATCAATCTGCAACTAATGATACAGCTGTAAGCACCCTGATTGAAATCCACAGGTCTTTTGTTTCAATGGGTGGGGTGGCTTATGTGTGAGAGGGAGGAAATTGTTGGATTTGTAGTCACAAATCATAAGTCAAACAGGAAATAAAAGTTCACTAAATGCTAGCCACAGCGTATGGTAATCTCACAGCATAGCCATTTAGCCCCAAGACAAGCACAGATCCTTCCTAAGCATGTCCATTACTGTCTGCCAGGTATGTACTAAAATCACCATATGGTGGATAACCCCTTTAACCCCTTAAGGACCGGGGGTTTTTCCGTTTTTGCATTTTCGTTTTTTGCTCCTTGCCTTTAAAAAATCATAACTCTTTCAATTTTGCACCTAAAAATCCATATGATGGCTTATTTTTTGCGCCACCAATTCTAATTTGTAATGACTTCAGTCATTTTGCCCAAAAATCTACGGTGAAACGGAAAAAAAAATCATTGTGCGACAAAATTGAAAAAAAAACGCAGTTTTGTAACTTTTGGGGGCTTCCGTTTCTACGTAGTACATTTTTCGGTAAAAATGACACCTTATCTTTATTCTGTAGGTCCATACGATTAAAATGATACCCTACTTATATAGATTTGATTTTTTCGGACTTCTGGAAAAAATAATAACTACATGCAGGAAAATTAATACGTTTAAAATTGTCATCTTCTGACCCCTATAACTTTTTTATTTTTCCGTGTATGGGGCAGTATGAGGGCTCATTTTTTGCGCCGTGATCTGAAGTTTTTAACGGTACAATTTTTGCATTGATAGGACTTATTGATCGCTTTTTATTCATTTTTAAATGATATAAAAAGTGACCAAAAATGCACTATTTTGGACTTTGGAATTTTTTCGCGCGCACGCCATTGACCGAGCGGTTTAATTAATGATATATTTTTATAATTCGGACATTTTCGCACGCGGTGATACCATATATGTTCATTTTTATTTTTATTTACACTGTGTTTTTTTTTTATTGGAAAAGGGGGGTGATTCAAACTTTTAATAGGGGAGGAGTTAAATGATCTTTATTCACTTTTTTTTTTCACTTTTTTTTGCAGTGTTATAGGTCCCATAGGGACCTATAACACTGCACACACTGATCTTCATCATTGATCACTGGTTTCTCATAAGAAACCAGTGATCAACGATTCTGCCGCATGACTGCTCATGCCTGGATCTCAGGCACTGAGCAGTCATTCGGCGATCGGACAGCGAGGAGGCAGGTAGGGGCCCTCCCGCTGTCCTGTCAGCTGTT